>NC_053390.1:513569101-513917851 GCF_905171765.1 Bufo bufo | reverse complement strand
TCTATCTATTATCTATCTATCTATCTATCTATCTATCTATCTATCTATTATATATCTATTATCTATCTATCTATCATCTATCTATCTATCTATCTATCTATCTATCTATCTAATATCTATCTATCTATCTATCTATCTATCTATCTATCTATCTATCTATCTATCTTCTATCTCCTATCTATCTATCTATCTCCTATCTATCTATCTATCTATCTATCTATCTATCTATCTATCTATCTATCTATCTATCTATCTATCTATCTATCTACCTATCTATCTATCTATCTTATATCTACCGGTATCTATCTATCGATTTATTATTTTTGCAGCTATACAATGTGGCACTACGGCTCAGTCCAGTCTATCAGGAGTCCAGACTGGCCGCCTGGTGCTTGCTGCTTTATCCTAGCCAGTAAATAAATAAAATCTCACATTAAAGGTCACTGAGATCTTTTGGGTTCCTTAACAGAATAGAGCAGGCATGGATTCTCTGGAAATAGGACATGTGCTGACAGAGTGAACAAAGTCCTGAGGCTATGTTCACATCTACATCAGACGCCGATTAGGAGCCACTGTCACAAATTCCTTTTTTATCTGGTGGAATAGCACTGAAAGCAGAGCAATTCTCCCTGTCAAAACAACTGGCAGCGGAAGCTGTTGGATAACCAGTATAAGTCGACGAGGTCACTGGGTGCCACCACTGTTCCTCGAGCAACCAATCCAGCACTGCTGCATGATTTCTATTTAATATGAAAACTATGGCACACGTGTGAACAGAGTCTTATTAAAGGGAACCTGTCACCATGAAAATGCAACATAAGCTTCAGACAACATGTTATAAAGCAACAGGAACTGAGCAAAAGAGAGCTGGGAAAAGATCCAGCACAAGGGTGGGTTCACATCACGTTTCATGCCTCTGACGTATATGTTAGAAAAAAACACTTTCTTTTATCCTGCAGAGTCCGGTAAAAAAAAGCATAGGGTTTTTTCACAATGGTAAAAAAACGTGTATCTATATATATAAAGAAGGACATACTGTATATATGTATGTATGTTTGTATGTATGTATGTATGTTCCGCGATCACTCAAAAACACAACCATTAATTTAAACAAAACTTGGTATACGCATCTCTTGCTACCTGGAAAGAAATCCTGTGGGGGTCACAGCTCTCTAGGACGGACTGTTCCTGAGATATTCCCAAAAAATGACCTGCATTAGCCAATACAAGCCTGCAAGCCCTTCTCTTCATATCCCAACTGCCATACACACGGTCACATGTCCCTAATCAGCCAATAGAAGCTTGCAGGCCCTAAGTCTTCACATACACACAGTTTTACTCCAGGTTTCCAACACAACCCAGCCATTTTTCTTCACTACTGTAGGTCAGCTTTAGGCTAGGGCTACACGACGACATGTGTCGCTCGACAATAAGTCGCACGACACATAGGGGGCACAACTACACTGCTACATGTGTCGTGCGACATTGATGTTGCACCAATGTCGCGTGCCAATTTTTATAATGATAGTCTATGGTGTTGCACTGTGACATGTGACATGCTGCAACTTTGACGCGACAGTCACAGAAAAATCCATCTTGGATGGACTTTTTTGCAACTGTCCCAGTCGCAGCATGTCACATGTTGCAGTGCGACACTATAGCCTATCATTAAAAAAATGATTGAAACAAAATGTCGCGTGACACATGTCGTCATGTAGCCCTAGCATTAAGAGGGCAGGGCTCTGTGGAGGTCACCGTTAAAGGGTCGGTAACTGTGGAGGTCACTGTTAAAGAGGCGTTCACTTTGGATGTTACTGTAAAGGGGGCAGGCCGCTGTGGAGGTCACTTTTAAAGGGGCGGACACTGTGGAGGTCACTGTTATGGGAGAAGGGGACACTATTAAAGGGGCAACTGCTGTGGAGGTAACTGTTAAGGCAGCAGGGTACTGTGAGGTCACTGTTAAGGGAGCCGTGTACTGTGGAGGTCACTGTTATGGGGGCGGGCCCCTGAGGAGGTCACTGTCAAGGGTGTGGGGTGCTATGAAACTCATTGTTAAAGGGGCTGGCTGATATAAAGGTCAAAGTTAAGGGGATGGGCTGCTGGGAAGGTCCCATTTTAAAGTGGCGGGGCACTGTGGGGGGGTCAGTGTTAAGGGGTGGGGGACTGTGGAGTTCACTGTTAAAGGGGCGAGGTGCTGTTGAGGTCACCGTTATGGGGGATACTGTTGATATCTTTTGATGACACACACAAACATTAAATTAAATAGATGAAATATATCCGTGCGAAGCCGGGTCCTTCTGCTAGTGAAATATATATATATATATATAGTCAGGTCCATAAATATTGGGACATCGACACAATTCTAACATTTTTGGCTCTATACACCACCACAATGGATTTGAAATGAAACGAACAAGATGTGCTTTAACTGCAGACTGTCAGCTTTAATTTGAGGGTATTTACATCCAAATCAGGTGAACGGTGTAGGACTTACAACAGTTTGAATATGTGCCTCCTACTTGTTAAGGGTCCAAAAGTAATGGGACAATTGGCTTCTCGGCTGTTCCATGGCCAGGTGTGTGTTATTCCCTCATTATCCCAATTACAATGAGCAGATAAAAGGTCCAGAGTTCATTTCAAGTGTGCTATTTGCATTTGGAATCTGTTGCTGTCAACTCTCAAGATGAGATCCAAAGAGCTGTCACTATCAGTGAAGCAAGCCATCATTAGGCTGAAAAAAACAAAACAAACCCATCAGAGAGATAGCAAAAACATTAGGCGTGGCCAAAACAACTGTTTGAAACATTATCAAAAAGAAGGAAAGCACCGGTGAGCTCAGCAACACCAAAAGACCCGGAAGACCACGGCAAACAACTTTGGTGGATGACCGAATAATTCTTTCCCTGGTGAAGAAACCCCCCTTCACAACAGTTGGCCAGATCAAGAACACTCTTCAGGAGGTAGGTGTATGTGTGTCAAAGTCAACAATCAAGAGAATACTTCATCAGAGTAAATATACAGAGGGTTCACCACAAGATGTAAACCATTGGTGAGCCTCAAAAACAGGAAGGCTAGATTAGAGTTTGCCAAACGACATCTAAAAAAGCCTTCACAGTTCTGGAACAACATCCTATGGACAGATGAGACCAAGATCAATTTGTACCAGAGTGATGGGAAGAGAAGAATATGGAGAAGGAAAGGAACTGCTCATGATCCTAAGCAAACCACTTCATCAGTGAAGCATGGTGGTGGTAGTGTCATGGCGTGGGCATGTATGGCCGCCAATGGAACTGGTTCTCTTGTATTTATTGATGATGTGACTGCTGACAAAAGCAGCAGGATGAATTCTGAAGTGTTTAAGGCAATATTATCTGCTCATATTCAGCCAAATGCTTCAGAACTCATTGGACGGCGCTTCACAGTGCAGATGGACAATGACCCAAAGCATACTGCAAAAGTAACCAAAGAGTTTTTTAAGGTAAAGAAATGCAATGTTATGCAATGGCCAAGTCAATCATCTGACCTGAATCCGATTGAGCATGCATTTCACTTGCTGAAGACAAAACTGAAGGGAAAATGCCCCAAGAACAAGCAGGAACTGAAGACAGTTGCAGTTGAGGTCTGGCAGAGTATCACCATGGATGAAACCTAGCGGCTGGTGATGTCTATGCGTTCCAGACTTCAGGCTGTAATTGACTGCAAAGGATTTGCAACCAAGTATTAAAAAGTGAAAGTTTGATGTATGATTATTATTCTGTCCCATTACTTTTGGTTCCTTAACAAGTGGGAGGCACATATGCAAACTGTTGTAATTCCTACATCGTTCACCTGATTTGGATGTAAATATCCTCAAATTAAAGCTGACAGTCTGCAGTTAAAGCACATCTTGTCAGTTTCATTTCAAATCCATTGTGGTGGTGTATAGAGCCAAAAATGTTAGAAATGTGAAGCTGTCCCAATATTTATGGACCTGTCTGTGTATATATATATATATATATATATATATATATATATACACATATATATGGCATCAGTTTTAACGTATACGTTTTTTGTATAATGGATGGGAAAAACGTGATGTGAACACAGCCTGATTTGTATTTTATTCATATAAATTCCTGCTCATTCTGTGCTTTAAAGTTAAGGAGGCGGTCCTATCAGTGATTGACAGCCTTCCCTCTAGGACTGTGTATACAGAGAGAGCTGTCAATCACTGATAGGACCGCCTCCTGGACTTCAAAGCCCAGAATGAGCAGGAATATAAATGTACAGAATACATATATTACTGATTCTTTTCCCATAAAACTATATACCAATCTGCTCAGCTCCTCCTGCTCTATACCATGCTGCCTGCAGATCAGACACCATGTTCAACGTGACAGCTTCCCTTTGATATATTGGTATTTTGTATGTTTTAGCTAGAAATGATCTTTTTCATTTTTTTACTCTTTTTGTCCTTCAGCAGAAGTTACCGTATATGTCACATGACTTTTCAAATATTCAGATTGATTTCTAGCTTGTGATTTTCAGAGGATGCTGTCGTCAAATGCAACCCATGAGATTTCTGCCTCTACCTATGTATAGATTGGATTTTGGGAGGTGTCATCTTTACTGATTATGGCCATTTTGCCTATGTATAATTTAGTATAATAATTTGTTACACAAAGTCATGACCCCTGACTGTTTTTAGAGTTTACAGATAATTGTCCTGGCATCTACCAGCTTTGTGGATTGGAGACATTATAGGTCAGGGCAGCACAGATTCTTTTTACCACCAGGGGGTGTATTCTTCTGTGCTCTTTGTCGCCCCCTGCTGAGTAGTACACTTAGTATGACCTGCCATGAGAAATGGGGTAAGGGAAGAGACGACTGCTCAGAGAACATCGCAGGCACAAAAAAGGGGTTGTCATTTTTTAAGTGCATTTATGTAATATCATGATAATCTAAGAACGTCTAACTCTAACCAAGCTTTTGATATACACGAGGTTTCGACTGGGTAAAGCAATATATTTTCAGATATCATTTTGCTGGAAGTTGCCCTTGCTGTTGTCTCTAATTCACTTGTCTGGTGTTTTGCAATGTGCACAAACCCCTTTGGCCCATTTTGATGACTTCCGCAACCCTCAAGGTACTACACTACTGAAATCAGTTAGGCCCAGTATGTACATTAATATATGGACTGCGTAAATACCAGTGACACTAATTCTCTTATTTGCAGATGCCACATGAAAGCATAGGGGGAACCCCTCAATTGGAAATGTTAGATAGAGCAATCCCTGCAGAGGTCCCACTTGCACTCAGATCATATTCATGAAGCCTTCCAAATAGTCCAGCAGACAACTCCTTTAAATCCAGGGGGAGATTTTCATTAGGATAAAGCCCTGATCCAGGCATGGTGGGAGGAGGAGTGTCTTAGCTCCAGGGTCCAACTGATGTTTATTTTTTTTATTTTTTTAAGTTGAATATTTTCAAAAGAGAGAAGTTTCTATAGTGACATCTACAGGCAAAAATAAATACTGCACCTCAAATCTATGCTTCATTTGCAATTTTGATTACACATTTGAAAATCACGTTCACTTATATTAAAATCAGGGCACTTTAAAGCGTCTTGGATGACCCTTTGAATGTCATACAAAAGTTTTATACTGTAAATATGCGCAATACAATAAAAACCTAACTTTCACACATGAGAAACACATCACGTGGACGGTCTGGCTTCTATTCAGTCCTGTTTTGTTTGATAAACTCCTGTGTTTTCTGATGGTCGCTGCAGATGCAGATGATACAAAGCAGTTACATATGTGCTAGCTGTATCCCCCGTATCCAGGACCTCTCAGGTGTCCCACAATGTTTTCATCAGTCTTTCATACTCAGATACATGGCACCAGCTGCAGACGTGTATTTGTTCTATTTCACAATGCCATGCCTCCAAATATGTCCTTGGATTTCAGGGATGTCCTTGGTTTCACATCCAACTTCTACAATAGCCCTGTTCTATTTAATATGCATCATCACAGAGACAAAAAGCAATGAAAGAGCGAGTATGTCTGATCGTAAGCAGACAATGAAATGTTACTGGATGTGAATTTGTCTAATCAAAAAATTCACCGTAATTTATCATAGCCATCAATTCTACTCGCCAACTGCTGACATAAAACATTTCAGTATTTTGGAATCTAAGCTGAGGCTGAGGAATTGTCACACAGATAAGATATTTAAGCGGAAATTCCGAGAAGTTACGCATATCATTGCTGTCTATATCTATGCAGATTGTAGAGTAATATGTTAGTTAATCATGAGTTGTTCTTCTGTTCCACCAGGAATTTTCTCCAGATTTCCATCATGTAATGGACTACAACATTGCCCGATGAACCCTATTAAGGTTTACATTAGAGATAAGCGAAGTATTGGATTTTAGATTTGGGTGATGCACCGAATTTTACAAAAACAATTTGCTTTGTGACGCATTACTTCATCACAAAGAGCATTTCTTTGTAAGTAGTGGGTGCAATGACGGGAAGTGGCGCAATGTACCCTTCAGATGCTGCGTTCATAGCTTATCGCGGCATCTGACATTAACCTTAAAGTGTAAAATAAAATAAAATAAAAATAAAATCATACTTGCCCTCATCCATTAGATCACGAAGAGCTAGCCGCCATCTTGATTGAAGATCCATCGCGAAATATCATGCAGCCCGTGATGACATCACCATGTCGGCCGGCACAGGCTTTCACGCAAGATTTTAAATCAAGATGGAGGTGGCCAACTCTTCGCGCTCAAACGGATTTTTATTTTTTGACTGCCATTCAGGGATAATCGATTCATTACCACGAAGCACGAGGAAATTTAGCCTCCCGGCTAATAAAGTTTTCCCTAAAATTCAGATTGAACTTCGTGGACTTCGAATCGCTCAACACTAGCTCACATCTATTTAGAAGCCTACTGTACATTGCTGTTTCCATCTTATTTGGCAGAAAAATACCATGATAAAATATCCACAGACACCATTAAAAGTCAGTGGAGTCCATCTGGTGACGTTGGTGTCCGTCATATGATGGATCCGTCACAGCTTGAATTCCAGTTTTCTGTTCCAAAGACATGACAAAAAATTTTGTAACATAGGTGTGACCCTGTCTTACCAGAAAAAAAAAACAGACCTGCATGCTTAGCTTTGATACAATCTGCAATAGAGGGAGGCACATGTGAACCTTCCCTTAGGCTACAATCACCAAACGCTATCAGTTTTTCAGTCAGTAAATCACAGATCCATAAAACACAGGTGCGGTCCATGTGCATCCTGCAGTGTTTTTTTAATCTGTATATTTTTATTGAGATTTCAGAAAGAAAAATAATTAAACAAAAACAGTACAACTAGGCAAGGTTCCAGTATAATTAACATGCAGATGCACAATTGTGAGGAGCAATATTTATGCGACTAAGGCATATTTTGAGGAAGTCCAGGCGTCCCACATCTTTTCAAATTTCGGAACAGTAGAGGTCACATGGGCCATAGTTTTCTCATAAAGGAAAGTAGTACGCACCTTCTGAAGGATCTCAGTTTCAGAAGGAATTTGGCAACTTTTCCAGTTTCTCATTATTGCCAATTTAGTTGCTATGAGCAGATGAACAACTACTAGCTGGCATTTAGAGGGAATGTTATCTACCTTTGGAAGTAGAAAAGCTAGAGCTGGAGAAGGTTTTATGTAAATACCTGTGATGTCGGAAGCTATGGCAAAAATGTTGTGCCTCAAGGGGTTTAGCTTAGGACAGTTCCTAATGTGAGACGCCCGGAACATAGTTTTCAAAGACTTGGTAAAAGAGCCTTTGTCGCTTATGAGTGAATAAATGGGCTTCAAGGTAGACAGTGACATCGCCAGGGGGGGGGCCAGAGGGGGCCACGGCCCCCCCTACATCACGCTGTGCCCCCCCCAACTAAAATGCCCCCCCCAAGCGAGCCGCCGCAGTCGGGCACAGGGAGATGAGCGCTTCCATTGCGCTCATCTCCATAGTCATCTGCCTGTGCTGCGGTGGGGCAAGGGAGGTAGAGGCGTGTCCCTTCCCCTTCATCTGATAGGCTGCTGGCACTAGGCCGGCAGCCTATCAGAGGCCGGTGCCGGCGGCACGATGACGTCATCGCGCCACCTGAGCCATACAGCGCGGGACACAGGCTGGAAGAGGCCTGCATCACATCACTGACCTGGAGGTAAGTATAAGTGTTTCTTTTTTTTTTTTACAATAGTTTTACAGGCACATTAGGGGGGCTCTTATTACTGGCACATTGGGGGGCTTATTACTGGCACATTGGGGGGCTTATTACTGGCACATGATGGGGTGATTATTACTGGCACATGATGGGGGGCTTATTACTGGCACATGATGGGGGGCTTATTACTGGCACATGATGGGGGGCTTATTACTGGCACATGATGGGGGCTCTTGTTACTGGAACATTGGGGGGCTCTTATTACTGGCACATTGGGGGGCTCTTGTTACTGGCATGTGATGGGGGGCTCTTGTTATTGGCATGTAATGGGGGGCACTTATTACTGGCACGTTATTGGGGGCATGTATTAGTGGCACGTTATTGGGGGCACTTATTAGTGGCACATTATTGGTGGGCACTATAGGGGCATCTACTGAGGCCACAAAGAAGGGGTATTTTATATGGGGGGCTCTGTACAGTAGCATTTTATACTGGGATACATTATGGTGGATACTATGGGGAAGGGGGAGAGGAGTACTATGGAGTCATCTACGGGGGACACTAAGAAGGGGTATTTTATACTTGCAAATTATGGGGGACACTGAGGGCATCAACTGGGGCACGATATATGGGGCATTTTATACTGGTACATTATGGGGGCACTAGGAGGAAGGGGGGAGTGTAGCACTATGGGGGCATTTACTGGGGGCACTATATAGGGGTATTTTATACTGGCACATTATGGGGGACATTAGCTCAACTGGGGGCATTACAAGGGGGTATTTTTTGCACTGTCACATTATAAAGATAATTATTTCTACTGGGAGGGGCATTATGCTGGGCTTTATTACTCCCCCATGGTATGACCCCCTAGTAGCAGCACCAGCCTCTCCCTGCTCTGTGACCCCTCTGCCCCTTCTCCAAATCCTAATTATGAAATCTTTCTCATTAGGATAAAAACACAACATCACCTCCGCCGAGCCCCCCAGCCAAGTGTAGAAGTGGCATCCGAGATCCCCAAGGGTCAAGCCAAGTAATTGTAAGTTTTCATGTGAAATATGTTTATGTTATACACATATAGCATACACTGTGCCACACAATATACAGTATACCGCTACACTGTGCCCCACAATATACAGTATACCTCTACACTGTGCCCCACAATATACAGTATACCTCTACACTGTGCCACACAATATACAGTATACCTCTACACTGTGCCACACAATATACAGTATACCTCTACACTGTGCCACACAATGTACAGTATACCTCTACACTGTGCCACACAATATACAGTATACCTCTACACTGTGCCACACAATATACAGTATACCTCTACACTGTGCCACACAATGTACAGTATACCTCTACACTGTGCCACACAATGTACAGTATACCTCTACACTGTGCCACACAATGTACAGTATACCTCTACACTGTGTAGTCTGTTCTATAAGCACCCTTGTTCTGTGGCGGCGGACAGAAAATAATCTGGAAATGCCACTCCTGAGACCAGGCTCTGGATCCGCCACTGGTCTGGACCGCTCACAGGAGTTTACATTTCTTCTAAACTGAAATCCGTATCCTCTGTTTTGCAGAAATCAGCGCTCGCTCGGTAACAACTAACAGGCAGTGCCTGTAGGCTGTAGCCTGGCCCTGTTACCGAAGCTAGCAGAGTGGTGTAAGGGTAAGGTACTAGTAGAGATGAGCGGCCGCTTAATCCTGATTTAAAGTTAAAGTTACTGCAGGATATGGATTACAGTTTAGAAATGTCAAATGTACACTTCTGTGAGAGGCGGGGAGGGGGATCTGTGGATGACACTGTTATAGGGAGGGGATGACACATATAGCATAGGATGCTATATACGGTATGTGTCATCCACAAATCCCCCTCCCTATAAAAGTGTCATCCACAGGCAACTAGGACATGTTGAAATCTGAGTGATTTTATATATTTTTTTAAACCACAGACAGCAGGACTTTTCTTCCCTGTTGCGGTTTTAGATATTGGGTAAAGTATTGCAGCATTTCTAAGCGTACTTGTGTAAATGTATCGTTGTTATAGCTGCCCCCCCTACTTTTGTCCTGGCCCCCAGTGTGCCCCCCCAAAATTTGAAGGCTAGAGACACCACTGAAGGTAGAGCCTGCCCCGAGAAGGTCTAGACCAGGGATGCTCAACCTGCGGTCCTCCAGCTGTTGTAAAACTACAACTCCCATCATGTCCTGCTGTAGGCTGTCTTGGCATGCTGTTTTGCAACAGCTGGAGGGCCGCAGGTTGGGCATCTCTGGTCTAGACCATAAATAGGAGATATCCTGGTTGGCCTTCACCTTGAGGATCATTTTTGAGTTTGTGAAATGCCTGATCTGTAGGTATTTGTAAAAATCCCCATTAGGAATTTGGTATTTTTGGTGGAGATCTTGGAATGATCGCAGGGTCTCACCATCAAAAAGCTGAGAAATTTTAACTAAGTAACTACAGTATCCTTCCAGGATCTAAGGTCTAGGTCTGGAATGAAATGTTTCAACATTTCTATCGGTGTCTCCTCTAAAAGCGAGAATATTTTTTGTGAGCTAAGTGCATAGGAAGCACTTCCAGCTTGCAATTGCTGAGATGATGAGGGATGGGAGAGGAGGGAGGGTGGAGGATGGGTCTAGGGGTGCTATTAATAAGGCTTTGAGGTTGCCCGAAGGTACAAGTGCAGTCTCAATTTGCCCGCATGAACTAGGGGTTTTAGTTGACCATCATTCTCTTAGTTGGGATGTCAATGTGGCTGTATAGTAATAAAAAATGTTAGGAAGGCTAATGCCACCCAAAGGCTTTCTCTTGGTCAATAGTTTTGTAGTTATACAGGGTTTACCTTTGGCCCAAATGAAGAAGTTTATTATTTTGGAAGTTTTTTTTATAAACAAGTCATTGAGTAGTAGAATGGGAAGTATCCTAAATAAAGATAGGAATTTAGGAAGCGAGAAGATCTGAAAAGGAGCAATACTACCTACCCAAGAGATTTCATGTTTGGCTAGGGAAGTTAAGTCTGAGGTGATCTTATGAAGGAATGGGAGATCATTAGCTTTATATAAGGATTGAACAGAGCTTGTGATGGTAATTCCTAAGTATTTTATCTGTTAGGTTTGCCAATCTTAGGTGAAATTGCTTTGAAGTTGCAAAAATGCTGAGTCTGGAATATTTAGAGGAGTGCTTGGGATTTGTTTAGTTTGTAATATGAAAGGTGTCCAAAGTTCCAGATCACCTCCAATGCGAGGGGTAGGGAAGAGGCTGGGTTGTTTAAAGTCAGTATCACATCATCTGTGTATAGCGATATACAGTGGGGGGGCGAACACTATATCCGTTATGTTTGGGTCTGAGCAAATGTCTTGCGCCAGGGGTTCAATAGACAGTATGAATATCAATGGGGAGAGTGGGCAACCCTGGCGCATTCCGTTAGCGATAAGAAAAGGGTCTTATAGTATTCCGTTAACTAAGACTCTGGCAGAGGGGCAGGAGTATAGAGCTTTGATGGAAGAAATTACCTGTGAATCCCATCGTGCCCAGGACTGAGAAGACAAAGAATCAGTTTAGTCAGTCAAACGCCTTCTCGGCATCCAAGTCACAAAAATCTCCTGTTCGTCTCTTTTTTCTACATAGTCTAGGATATGGAGTGCTTTTTTTGTGTTGTCATGGAGCTGTCTCCCCTTAATGAAGCCTGTCTGATCAGCAGAGATGGGCTCGGGTAAAATGTTTGCTAGTCTGTTTGCAATGACTTTAGCGTATATCTTTTCGTCTGTGTTAAGTAATTATATAGGTTTGAAATTTTGGGGCTTGTCCGTTGGTTTATCAGGTTTGGGGATATAGTGACAATTGTACCTTCTAACATCTCCCTCGGGAAATTTCGTATAGATCCTCCTGGCGCAACAACTCCAAAGCGAAGGAGCACGGTCTACGGGTATATCCGCAAGTGGAATCCAACGCAGGATTAGGAACTGCATTAACGTCCCCTCCCCAGATGGCCGCCCCATTTTTGATGGCGTTAACTTTCTTAAGAAGTGAAGAAATAAATGAGGTGGGACAGTCGTTGGGAGCGTAGACAATCACCAGGGTACATACAGTATTATTAAATGAACCCACTTGTATAATGTAACTGCCTTTTGAGTCTAAAGAAGACGCTAGTGGGGTAAAAGCTATGCTGTTCTTTACTGCCAATAGAACCCCTCTTTTTTTCTTAGAGTGGTGAGAATGAATAATGTATGGAAATAGTGCATGTTTAATGCGGTTGGCATCAGAGTGGAGAAGGTAAATTTCTTAGTTGGGAAGCCCCATCTGTATGGGATATTATGGTCTCGGAGGACAGCTGTAAAGGGGGTCAGAAGTCTTCTTTGCTGCAGAGTTGCAGCGGATAAATCCACAGCTTCACTCAAAAGGGGCTAGCAGGTCTCTATACTTCTTGGCAGCAGCCATCATGGATTACTTAAAGTAAAAAAAAAATTATGCACGCCAGGACATCTCTTTGGGCCGCATCAGGGAAGTTGCGTGGTCACGCCACTCTGTGGATCCTGTCTATCACCAGGTCTTCTGGTGAAAGAGGGGAGAAGTAGTTTTATCAAGTTTTGGACATAGGAGCGCAAATATTGTGGTTGGACATCCTCCCCAATGCTCCGGAACTTGACGTTGTTCCTCCTGGATCTATCTTCTAGACCTTGGCTTTAAGAGATCCATATCATCCGACATGGAATTATGTGAGTCTACCAGTTGGTTGAACGAGTTGGAAAATTCACCCATTTTGTCTTCCACACGGGAGATTCTGCCTCCAATCTGAGTTATAGAAGCTTTCAAAGGTTTAACAAGAGGGGCCAGGTCCATCAATATGGATGAGTCAAAGGCCAAAAGCATTTCTTTAAGCAGATTGCCAGAAGCGGGTGCCTCCGATGTTGGGAAGGAATGAAGGGCTAGTACCACAGTTTCTGGTATGGTGCAAAGCGTATTGTCTCCTGGAGAGTCCCATTCCTCTGTGACAACTTGTAGTTTGGGCCTCTGCTTTGCAGGGCTGGTAAACTGGGAGGCCGGGGAGGCTCTGCAATCCTGCAAGGCCTGGGCCGGAGCCGGGCCGGAGCATATATTTATATTGTATGTATAAATACATGTACCTGGGCTGTGAAAAAAGTGCCATGGTTGGCATGCTCAGAAAGAAGAAGCTCATTGTGGGGCATCTTGCCTCCTCATTTATTAGCTCATCATCAGGGCAACCTGCCAATAACCCCTTTTGCTGGTCCTAGAACATGTCTTTTCATACTACTATTTCTTGGCATAGTGGTTCAAAGATTGTTTCTTCACCTCTTCCAGAGAGACAGTGTTTATCCCTAACATTGGTTGTCCTTCTTCATGGCCCCCATGGCAGTTGCATAGTCGACCTCTATGATATGTATATGTTTGTACTCCATATCCTGAGTGACACCTAAAATTAAATTGAAGACACTCAAAGAAGACAATTCATTTTACAAAATTGTAAAATGAAATTTTTTGCTTAAACCACAAAATATGTTTACATCACAAAACAGTTATTTTGTAATGTGCCAATAGGCAGTGCACTCCTACGTCAATTTCTCTGCTGCAAAAAATATATTTTCCTATGATTTTTCCACTTATATCTTGAGAAATTCAGGTTGGCAACTATTATTACTTCTAAACTTTTCAATGTATATTACTTTTATAAGCTTTTATGATTGACATTAATGCAGTATTTTAAATACAACTATCTAATCACCCCTTCATATCGTGTCTCTATAAATACCTCACTTAAATGGTTGCCCAATTCTGTTAGATCTCCAGTGAAACTAAATACTGATTCCAATATTTTAAATAAAAAAGTAATATTTTGTCCTTCTCTCATAGAAGCTAAAAACCATCATGAACTTTCTACAAGAAAATGCCATGCACTCTGCCTACTTTGGCCTCTGGACTTCACATTGGGATCACTCATCTACTAGCTGTGATGAAATTACACTAGTAGTTTACTGAGTATATGGCCAGCATTAGGATGGCACCATGTGGATTCTCTTCTCTCGCACCCTCCCCATGACCATATAGTGCCCAGATAATATACAGTAGTAATACAGTGACCACATACCATTGCAAAACGGCACACAAACAACATTGCCAGATACTTGTCTAAAATACTACTACTACATGAAATAACTAATAAATATAGCTCCATTCTCTGCTTCTAGTAAAGGGGATTAGGGATGCAAACTTTGGGTGCCCAGGTCATTAGAGCCAGTAGGACCCATATTAGCAATGACTACATAGGTCACATAGGGTGGCCAAGGTATGTCAAGTTCATAAGCAATCATAAGAGAGCAGAAAAGTTCATTCTAGTTAATTTATGTGGACGTGTAGCTATATATTTAGTTAGCAGTACATTATGCACCTTTGGGTCACAGCCTGAGGTAGTCTTAAAGGGGTTCTATGGGACTTTGTTTAAATTAGCGTTTGACTTGTACCTGTGGAGTGAAATGGTTTTGTAAATCACTTATCGTCTTGAAACTATGCCGTTTCTTCCTTCTACAATGTGGTCATGTGACTGCCTGGCTCCTGATTTTAGCACTTCCTCATCTCTGCAATGTCATTGTTGACTTTATACACATTGCAGGCAGGAAGCCTTCTCAGAGAAAAAGCGCTAAAAATGATGGAACCATGAGGCATGCTTGGGTTGGCTAACAAACCCAGTGAAAATAGCAAAGACCAGAAGTTCTTCTTCAAAACATCCAGGACCATGGTGTTCATGCAGCAAACATGACGAGTATTTGGGGTATACTGGGCAGTTAAAAAAAACATTTTGTGCCCAGAGAACCCCTCTAAAATCCTGTCCTTTTTCAACAGAGGCTTAGGCCTCCTCTAAGTATTTACACCATTCATTATAAAACAGCTTGGCTTTTAAACCCCAGCCTACTACTATACCCTTAACACTTTCCAAAAAAAGAAGCATAGTGTTGGTGGTGCCATTACCCCACCATTTAACATAATTTACACCAGTTTACTGGCGAAAATAATGAATGAAATCTATGCCCGCTAAGACCTAGAATAGATTTCTATCCAGGTGCATGAAGTGCCAGAGCGTGAGCTTAATTCAGGATGAGGCCTGCAACTATTCATAAATTAAGCACATCCTCCTGTGGTGGAGAGGATATCAAGACCAGCGTAGAAATTCCTGTCTTGATAAACTACCCCTGTTATGTAATGGCTGGAGAACCCCAACTCCATATCTGCAATATCTATGTCTGTCTATCTAAATATTTTTGCAAATATGAACATGTAAAAAAAATAAAAATTTATATTTATCAAATCCCTTCGACGTAACCAGAGACATGACTTAGTTCAGGTCACAGGCAATGTGCCAAGTCTCAGGAACAACAGTAAGGGAACTTGATATATTAAGAGCCTGAATTTCTATTTGTTTTCTGTTCATAAAAATATTCTTGAGTGTGGTTTCCTTCTTAGGATCTCTAAAAAAAAATGTGAAATATGCATGTATATGTATGCAATCACAACAAAACTCTATGCTGGTATGTAGGTATTTATAGACTATGACAAAGGTGCCTGAATTACATGGTGAATTCTCAACTTGCAAGCCATACCACGTGGCACTGCTTTACTGCAGAAGACTCTTATGAGGGAAGAATTAAAAAACATTTTTATAAAGACCTGTGTAAGTAAAATAGCTGTTTTTAACAAATAAACTGCACGTTTCTATAATATATAAATTTTCTACATAATTTGAAGAAAAATGTTTACCTATTACTGCAGCACATATTTATATTGTCGATGGCATAAACAAGAGAACTTTGAGCGACTATGAAAAATTATTTAAAATGGCCACCAGCAACCTGCCCTAGAATGTGAGGAATACTGGTTGCCTCCACTTGCAGAGCTGCCTATATGGGGGAGGGGACTTGGGCCTCACTACACAAAGTACAAGAGATGGTAATTATGTGATCCTGCCTATGATATGCCATCATGACTGGGCAGCCTGACAGGAACACTCATCAATATGTAGTATATGCAAGAGTATAGTATGTAGTGAGGCCCTGTCCTCACCTCTCTCCTCGGCAGCCCTGCAAGTGGAGGCAGTCATTTCTGCTCACATTCTAGGATGTTAGTGGCAGCCATTTTAGATAATTCCCAGAAAACCCATTTAAAGGATTTTTTCCACAATTAGTAATGATGACATACTGCTAGAAACTACAAATGTGGTCTTTGTTCTTAGGATTATCAGGGCTCCCTGCATTTCAACTGACCGAATGAGTTCTCTTTTCAGAAAAACAAAGTTGTGCCATTGGTACAGTACCACCAGTTGGAAAGCTGATATCCTATAATTCAATGTTGACCTTATGAACAGGCCTTGATACATAATGTAGGATTATAGCCAAGCCAGTAGCTCATCTGCAGCTAGTTGTTTTGGGGTGATTGCCTTTCATCAGTGCAGAACAGAGAGAACTGTCTACGGTGGGTATGAAGGCATATTTTAGAGAAAACCTCTTTAATGGCAGATATGTTTTTTAGATAAATATGCTTACTATTACAGACTGAGAGAAAGAGAATAATATGGTTTGATGGCTGCCAACATGCGATTGCTCTTTTCTATTGAGAGCAAAGTGCCAGTCAAAGTTTCAACTGATAAAGGCTAGTAGCTAGGGACATGTGGCTTGACATTATTCAAGATGTTCTAGTTGTTAGGCAATGTCTCCCTAGCAACCAATCTGTTGTACATGACCATTGAACTCAAAATCTGACACAGTACTGACAGCATAGAAGGGATACAACAGCTGGGAAGAAGTCACACTATGTCAATCCATATCTAAGTCTATGGCATTTTTGAGATTTTTATAAATGTAAATATAGGTAGAGGGCCTCTTTGAAGTTAAGTAGGAAATTAAATGGTGGAATGAAATGTTGGTGTGCTGTACTACACTACAATGTGTTTCCCACTCTATGGAAATAACAGTATTTTGTGGGCAGTGGGCAATGTCAGGTTTCCACATTATGACTACTTCATATGGTTCTAGAGTGGCATAGGGCCACCAGTGGCTCCACAGTGTGGTCTCCACACTATGTAGTTGTGCTATGTTAGGGCTGATATTACAACTACTTCTACTGATCCAAACATAAATCATCATAGGGTTCTAGAACATAGGGCACATGTGTTGCATCCATACTATGGACACTAAAATGTCTTAAAACTATCTAAAATAGATCTTTGCTTTAATATCAATATAATTATTTGCACGTAATTATCACAATTTCATAGAGAAGACTTTCAAATCAAAGGATGAAAACGAATGACGCACGCATTGACTAATTTCACGTAGGACATACAATTCTGGTAATATACAAACCTATTAAAATAGCTGACCCCACATTCATAGAACACATTTTACATTGTCAGTTGTGTGGGTGAATGTTTCTTGTCTGCAAAACCAAGTAACAAGTTGAGCAATCTGGATTCTTAATATTATCGAAAATACATTAGGCAGAATAAACAAGACGCATACTTGACTCTGCTCCGTATATCTCTTCCCTGACATTTGCAGGGTTTTATCTGGAAGATATGATTATTTCATGAAATGAAATACCAAATGGCTACAACATTTTATTGAATATCATGGTAATAATAATACACGTATATATGGGGAGCACCCCATCATGTATACGGAGTACCACATCATTTGTACAACAAATGTCCACATATTGCCCATTCCTGAATACATTTGGTAGGCTAAGCGCAATGAAACAGTTATTTAGATCTCTAAAGCAGCCTGAGATATAAAGATTTCTGTGTCCTGCTATGGGCTCTAATTGTCTGCAGCTTTGAAATGCTTGCCTTCAAAGTCCCAGAAGAGGTCACTGCTCTGCAACATGGAAATTCTATTCAGTTCTCATGTGCAAAAATCTTTGAACCATTAACTGTACTTCCTTATCATTAACCCCTTTCTGACAGTAATATATAGTCATAATGTTATGCTAGATTCTTCAGCAAGATCAGTTCAATGTATACATATATATATATATATATATATATATATATATACAGTACAGATCAAAAGTTTGGACACACCTTCTTATTCAAAGAGTTTTCTTTATTTTCATGACTATGAAAATTGTAGATTCACACTGAAGGCATCAAAACTATGAATTAACACATGTGAAATTATATACATAACAAACAAGTGTCAAACAACTGAAAATATGTCATATTCTAGGTTCTTCAAAGTAACCACCTTTTGCTTTGATTACTGCTTTGCACACTCTTGGCATTCTCTTGATGAGCTTCAAGAGGTAGTCCCCTGAAATGGTTTTCACTTCACAGGTGTGCCCTGTCAGGTTTAATAAGTGGGATTTCTTGCCTTATAAATGGGGTTGGGACCATCAGTGGCATTGAGGAGAAGTCAGGTGGATACACAGCTGATAGTCCTACTGAATAGACTGTTAGAATTTGTATTATGGCAAGAAAAAAGCAGCTAAGTAAAGAAAAACGAGTGGCCATCATTACTTTAAGAAATGAAGGTCAGTCAGTCAGCCGAAAAATTGGGAAAACTTTGAAAGTAAGGGCTATTTGACCATGAAGGAGAGTGATGGGGTGCTGCGCCAGATGACCTGGCCTCCACAGTCACCGGACCTGAACCCAATCGAGATGGTTTGGGGTGAGCTGGACCGCAGAGTGAAGGCAAAAGGGCCAACAAGTGCTAAGCATCTCTGGGAACTCCTTCAAGACTGTTGGAAGACCATTTCAGGGGACTACCTCTTGAAGCTCATCAAGAGAATGCCAAGAGTGTGCAAAGCAGTAATCAAAGCAAAAGGTGGCTACTTTGAAGAACCTAGAATATGACATATTTTCAGTTGTTTCACACTTGTTTGTTATGTATATAATTCCACATGTGTTAATTCACAGTTTTGATGCCTTCATAGTCATGAAAATAAAGAAAACTCTTTGAATGACAAGGTGTGTCCAAACCTTTGGTCTGTACTGTATATATATATATATAACTCTCTAACTCAACTCAGTACAATTGATCATATTTACCAGTAAGCCTCTTGCTTTGAAGTCCCATTAACGGACATTTATTATTGAAAAGATATCACGTCTCAGTAATGAGATGAATCACGGGATAATATAGAGGCGCTAAAAACTACAACTGTATCCACTCAAAGGGAAGGGATATCACAATCCTTTAAAAGAACCCCTATCAAAGGCAGAATCGACAAAACCTGCGCTCAGAAGACATTAATAAATAGGTCTAGAGCGTCATGGGTGGACCATATATGATGAATATAGAACACTCTCACCTGTAACTGCCACAAGGGGGGGGGGGTTATGTCCAACTGGTTATCGATTTAATACACTGAGCCAAGGTTGTATTATACATGTGGAACACCCCACATAGGGTCCCAGTGATCAGAAGATTGACACCCAGGTCAGAGAGGGAAGTCACTTCAGCCAGGGCCAGCGCTACCATAAGGCAGACCAAGCGACTGTCTTAGGGCGCACCCTGGGGGAGGGTGGAAAATTAACCTTCTTTTCTTCTTTTTTATTTTTTACAATCCCTTACTTGTTAGTTGCGCCGCAGCACCGCCGGCCGCCCGCCCCAGCCCGCGTGCGCTGTGCGGCCCCGGCCCTCACCCACAGGGTGGCACGGGTCCGGCAGCACGGCAACACGGTCACGGGGTCAGGCCATGGGGGTGTGACTGGCGAGTGGTGAAGCGGGAGGGCGGGAGCAGGGACTGGAGCTGACTGTATCTGTGAGTCTGACTCTCACACAGCCAGATTGCTGTAGCAGCAGGACAGGTGAGTAGGTGATCACTGGTGAGCGCAGTAGCGCCAGAGTGCACAGTATAATTTTAAAAAAATTATTACACAAACAACAATCATAAATGGAGGGGGGTAAATGGTGACCGTGACATGATGGTAGGGGGGACAATGTCTGTAGTCTGTGACATGGGAATGGGGCCAGGGCCGGCCGGGGGGATGGTTGTGCCATGGGGCGGACTGAAATGTCACACAATAGGGGGTAATGATGAGATCATGATGTGACACAAAGGGGGTGATGTGACATGGTTTGGAGGGGGAGAAATGTGACATGGATGGAGGGGGAGAAATATGACATTGACGGGGTGAAATGTGACATGAAGGGGGAGAAATCTGACATGGGGGGAGACATGTGACATGGGGGTGATGTAACAGAGGGGATTATGTAAAAAGGATGGGGATAAATGTGACATGGAGGGCTGATGTGACATAGAGGGGTGATTTGACATGGAGGGGGAGAAATGTGACATGGGGGCTGATGGCTGACATGGGGGCATGATGGCTTACATGGGGGGCTGATGGCTGACATGGGGGCTAATGGTTGACATGGGGGGCTAATGTCTGACATGGGGGCATGATGGCTGACATGGGGGGCTGATGGATGGGGACTGATGTCTGACATGTGGTCTGATCTGAGGCATTGGGGGTCTGATCTGAGGTCGGATTAACATTGGGGGTCTGATTGCTGGTCTGACCTGAGGTGTAATGGAAAATATTTTTTTCTTATTATCCTCCTCTAAAACCTAGGTGCGCCTTAGAGGGCGAAAAATATGGTCCTCAAACCAGCGATTGTCTGAAGCAGAGAGAAAATACCAGGACCACGCCAGCTGCTGCAGACAGGACCAGGGCCAGGTGAGCTGGAAGGGGGGGGGGGGGAAGGGCACCAAAATGTAGTTTCGCTTGTGTTGGCAAAAATCCTTGCACTGGCCCTGACTGCAGCCAGGGCTAGAGGCTTAGATTGGCTCGGTGACCAAAAGAGCCAATAGTAGAGATCCACAAGGGTACCCCACATACACTAGGGGATTAGTAAAATGACCCTACACGTGGAGTAGAAGGAGGGAGTCCCAATACATCTGTAAAGTAATTGGTTTAAAACCACAGATGAGGGGATACCAGTCCTAGTTACTATTAGGGCTCAATGAGCTATAACAATAGCTCAGCTTCATCAACATAAAGCAGCACTTTTCAGCTCAACGCGGTTCTTCAGATTAGAATCATCAGGAGCAATCCTAACTGCCTGTCAGTATACTGAATTACTGAGCATCAGCTGTCCCACCGGCATGGTGACAGCCTCTGGTGCTAGTTCGGCCGTGAAGGGGTGGCCGAACGCGCTTGATTTTAAAGAGGAAGACGTGGGGATTCAGATGCAGACGAATCACGAGCCAGGGGGCGGGACGCGCCGCCTGTCGGTGCCTGGCAAAGCGATCGTCCGCATTAGATAAGGAATGCCCACATCAGGTGATAGATAATGGTTATGGGGACGAAATAAGGGCAGGGAATAAAACCACTAACCGGGGGAAACAGTCACACAGGTAATGGCTATAATGATCATAGTGATTAATGACAACATGGGAGTGATATGATAGGGGGATATAGTGCAGGACTTAGTGGCCTTATTAAGCCAAAAAGAACATGGAGCAAGGAATGATAAATAAATAAACATGTGTCAGCGAAGACACAGTGCCACAGAGAGTATTCATGCATTACATAAGGCAGTTGTTATCAGCATGTATAGATTGAATACAGGGGGATAATAGCCCGCTCAAACAATGACAGGCCACACTGTGCTCAATCAATCAATAAAACTGACGTACGTGATGTGGTCATTGAGTCCACGAGGCAGCAACGTCCCCAGTTTGAAGGTCCATTGGGCTTTCTTCTGGAGGACTCGATCCAAATGACCCCCTCGGCGAGAAAGTCGTACCACCTCAATACCCTGAAAGCGTATTGCCCATATGTCGCCTGAATGATGAATATTGACATGACGGGCGACGGGGGTGTCAGTATTTATGTGGATGTCATTGAGATGCTCTCCTATGCGAAGTCGGAACCGTAGTAACCGTACTGCAGAATGTGGACCCGGGCTTAATGGAGTCGCACGCAATGCAACTGCCACAGCGAAATGTCCCTTTTACGGGATTCACCAACCAGGTCAACAGTGGCGTCGCTACAGGGGGGCAAGGGGGGGCAATTGCCCCCCCCAGGTGATTCCTTGCCCCCCCGGGTGCCCACCCCGCTGATTCGCTGCTGCGCCCGCACTACTGAGTGATTCACAGCACAGACAACATACACATGACAGATGGGGGTGGGGGCTTCGTTCGGACCCAGCGGAGGCAGAGCGTGCAGGGCGGGCGCAGGCTGGGAGTGCGGCAGCCGCAGAGTGGACGTCACCACGTAAAGTTGCGTGCGTGCCTGCCCGCCCGCGCGAACGCTTCCTTCTGCAGCTCTGCTACTGCTAGTGAGCCTGTCTGTGCCCAGGTCCCAGCTTCGGACAGGAGAGGAGCACTGGCACTGCTGCGCCTGCACCAGAGGGCGAGGCACTCTCCCAAGAACTCTGCCTGGCCCTGCCCTGGCCAGCCCCTAGGCAAGCTAAGAAAAGTAAGAATAAAAAGTTAAAAAAGTATGTACCCCCACTACCTCGCCTCATGGCCTGCCTGCTTGTGCCCAGCCCCTCCTCAACCCTGATACCCCTATATCTTAGGGGTATCAGGGTACATTATACAGGGGTAATATAACTGAGGACCCCTGTATAATGTCCCCTGATAGCACTGAGTCCTCCTCAGTTATATTACCCTTGTATAATGTACCCTGATACCCCTTAGTTATTATATTACCCATAATGTCCCCTGATACCCCTCAGTTATATCACTGAGGGTAATCAGGGTACATTATACAGGGGGTAATATAACCAAGGGGTATCAGGGTACATTATACAGGGGGTAATATAAGTTATATTACCACCGTATAATGCCTGATAGGCCTCCTGAGTTATATTACCCTTGTATAATTATGTACCCGGATACCCCTTAGTTATATGATCCCGGCGGGGTCATATAACTAAGGGGTATCAGGGTACATTATTATACAGGGGTAATATAACTCAGGAGGCCTATCAGGCATTGTACGGTGGTAATATAGCTTACATTAACCCTGTATAATGTCCCATGATAGCCCTTGGTTATATTACCCAATGTATAATGTACCCTGATATCCCTTAGTTATATAATATAACTAAGGGGTATCAGAGTGCATTATACAGGGGTAACATAACTGAGGAGTGCTATCCTATCAGGGACGTAATACAGTGGTAATGTAAGCTATATTACCCCTTTATAATGTCTGATAGGTATATACACCCAATGTCTGACAGTTATATTACACCCAATGTACCCTGATACCCCTTAATAATATTACCCCAGCGCCAGGGGCGTAGCTGCAGGGGAAGCAGCTGCTTTGGGGCCCTGAGACCTAGAAGGGGCCCATCCAGGAGGAGGAGGACTAAACGATTTTGTCAGGGCCTCCTCAACAGTATTACACTATGAAAAAATATACAGATATTACAGACAGAGTAGGAAAAGGATTGAACAGCTGCCAGGCCTGGTCTGAGAGAGAGATCTTTACTAGCCACAGGAATGGGGGCGGCATGAAAGGAAGGGGTTGCGAAAAAGTTAGTGGGGGAGGGGGGCCCCATTCAAAATCAAAAAATTGCTTTGGGGCCCAGTCATTTCTAGCTACGCCACTGCCCGGCGGGGTCATATAACTAAGGGATATCAGGGTACATTATTATACAGGAGTAATATAACTCAGGAGGCCTATCAGACACTGAAGAAGAAGTAATGAAGTATTTCGAAACACGTCTGGTGCTTTATTGATCCACTCGCTATGAGCCGCAATATTGTATAAGCATGGCCATGCATGAAGACGAATAGCGAAATTGCAATTAAGCTAACCTAAAGTCAATTTTCCCAGGCATACAGCGAGCAAGAGAGCAAACAGCGCGAGACGCCCAAACGTCCTCTCATCTCGTGGGAATTCAACACGAGAGCGTGAGAACGGCAACTGCGAGACACTGAGGACTGTAACCGACTGTCTCCGTACTTAATCTCTCTGTCCTTGTCACGCAAATTGAGGTAAGCTCCCACACATGTGACATAAGTAAGTGTGCAGTGTGTGCGATAGTAACAGGCGAAAGCACTGCAAATAGGGAGCAGCAGAGGACTAGGGGTAGGCTGTCTCCTGTTTCTCGCTGGGTATGGGTATCAGGAGTCCTGGTGGCACACTGCAGGATGGCATAGCCTGCTACAGATGCCAGTCAGCCACAGCACCAGTGTGTATAACAGATCTGAGGGCCCCAATGACAACAAATCATTTACTGCCCCGTGCGGTCAAACCTCAAAGACTATTACCAGGGACTCACAAGGGCGCAGAACCATCTTTAGAGAAGACCCTACCAGTACTTCAGACAGTCTACTAGATTATATGTAATGTGATTAACTAGCCATGGCGACTGGGACATTTCAGTCCGTCTCTCGGTTTGGCTGGACAGGCATCTGGTTGTTATGCGGTAATTTCTCACATTCTGCTCACTTAACCAATTGTACATATTGATCTAGATTTTTAAATTCTCCTGCTATTCACCTTTTAGTGTGGGTTCACACTAGCGTTAGGGCTTCCGTAATGCCTTTCCGTTATAACATGGTTATAACGGAACATAACGGAATCCATAAAATGGAGGACGGATCCGTTCTTCTGCCCATAGACTTGTATTATGACAGAATGCAAAACGGAAGCCTTTAAAAGGCATTCAGTTTGGTTTCCGTCAGAATAGAATTCTGTGGGGATCAAAACAGATCCATCTGGTTCCTGTTATGCAAGACGGAAAACAAAGTTCTGTCGACAGGACTTTGTTTTCCGTCTTGCATAACGGCACCCAGACGGATCCGTTAGGCTTTCTCATAGACTTCTATTAGGACAGAGCAAAAAGAAATGCCTCTTAAAGGCTTCGGTTTTGCATTCCATCTGGCCATTCCGTTATATTCTGTTTGAAACAAAATGGCATAACGTAAATGTGAATCCACTCTTAGGAATAGACTGTTTCTGAATACTCAAGCGTTCTGAGGAAGAAAGGAAACTCTTGAAAGCTTGTCTTTTAAGTATTTGGTTGAATACAATATAAAGCTATCCCTGCATACCGCAATACTCTTGTATATTGTTATCTTATTTATATATACTTATTTAGTATTTTTCAGTAGTATGATTAGTTGGTGAAAATTATTAGTGCCCCCCCCATTTTTGACTGTGTATCTTCTGTGCCCCCCCTATATATTGATCCTAGAGTCGGCACTGCAGGTCGATGGAGTAGATGTCTGATTTAAATGGGAGCGTTTCCTCATAGAGTTAAATGGGCCTTCCCCGGGGATCCTTTCTCCCTCAGTGAGGAGATCCGCAAGATTGCGCCTACAGGTCAGTCAAATCAACTCCCAATGCCTCACATTGACGTTTATCATGGTGAGCAGTATCCCCGGAAGGTACATTTTCTGCTTAACAGCATTCGTTATCCTGTGCCCGTGAATCACTCCTTAACCCTCGTGAGAGGAAGAGTACTCAGGGACTGGTTCGGCTAATTGCCACCTTTGATGGGGCAAATGGTCTGATACAGAAAATCCTTCGCAAGAATTGGGGGATTCTTCAGATGGATCCCGACGTTGGTAATCTTCTCAGTCCGGCTCCTGCGATCACGTACCGGAGGGGTCTCAACCTGAAGGATCGCCTCTGCCACAGCTTTTTTCAGACATCTACAGGCCTCTTGCAGATTTGGCACATCCTCCCGCTGGCCGTGTGACAGTCTAGGAGGCTGCCATAGATTTATGTCTTTATTCATGCCAGAAAACTGACATGAATAAAGATAAATTTGCCAGGCCTGCTGAGCCGCCTCCTCCCCACTCACTTTTCTTGTCATTTTTGAAAAGTGGCGTGAAGTGGAAAAAGTTGCAGATTTTTACCTATTATTTATGCCACTATTGGCATAAATCACATAGTAAATGTCCTCCATAGTGTCGCATCCTAAGCCATTCTCCTTTCCTGCAAAACCATTGCAATTTTCCGCTCCACTGTGCTCCCTTGTCAGTTAAGGCTGTCTAACACAAAAACTGTCTAACACATTTAGGAAATGCTGTTCACATATGTCAATATGAGACAGAATTTGGGTTTATTTAGGTTTGTATCCCGGTTTAGTCATCTATATTCCTACAAAACAATGTACTTGACAGCGTTTTCTTATAAGCACATGCTGTAATGATGAGTATCCTTCCTGTTGTTGGTTAGTTGATGTAATAGTTACAAACTGACTAAAGTCCAACCAATCTGAGGCTGGTTGTATAAATTGCTTCTCACATCTTCCTCATCAAGTAAAAACAGTAATATAATATATAATGCAGGCCACTGTTGCGCTCACGTAGGTATGTCACACAAGATAACACAAAGACGTTACACTGTTAATACTGTAAACATAGTTACCGTTTATTATAAATTCATTATAACTATATAATTTTTGGACATTCGGAAGTTCTAAACTTAAGCCCCGATTACACAGCGATTATTGGGAGGGAAGCATTCCTTCTCGGCAATCGCCTGCTCGCTAGCAGAGGAGACCAATGCTATTACATGCAGTGATCTCTTTCACAGCATGGGGAGCAGCAATCGCTATTCCAGAAGATCGGGATTAGACAGCACGCATGCTGAAAGATCACACTTGCCCGATGAACAAGTGTTTGCTCGTTCATCGGGTAATCAGAGGTAGTATTACACTGCCAGATGATCGCTAACAAGTGTTACTATGAATGCTTGTTAGCGATCATCTGGCAGAAAATCTGCCAGTGTAATGCGAGCTTAAAACTCGCCATACACAAGAGATTTTAAATAAGCAGTCGGGTCAATTAAGCCATTTTCTGCCAACAGTTGACACTTTTCCGTGATGCAAGGCGTGAAACGCAAATACCTGTGGAAGAGTTAACCTGCGGTATGGCTATTTTGGACCTTTTCAGGTGCAATTAGTAGAAAGTTGTTCATACTACAACAGATCTACATCTCATCAGTAGAAGCCCAGAGAAGGTCACAAATTAAGGTAGCTATCAATTGGTGATTTGTCATTTTAACTTATGTAGGGACATTTATCAAACTGTTTTACGCTGCTACAGAAGCATCAAAAAGTAGAAAATTATGGAAGAGGGCACATTTGCAATATGATTTGCGACTCTTCAGTAGTCTGGGCTCAGTGGGATAGTACAAATGTATGCCAGCTCATAGCTAGTGTCGATTTTGTTTCATGCCTGGACTGCCCGGAAATGCAACAAATATATTAAGGGACTTGTGCTTCTTAGTAAATTTGGTGCATTCTGTGGCAGCAGACATTTTAATGAGACTGGCATATGTACTGCACCCCACTGTGTTGTTTTCCACAGCAATAATATTAACAGACCAGTCTAGTCTCCTTCGAAAGTGTTTAACTAAATTAATTACTTAATAAATTAATTAATTACTCCATATCTTGTCTAACCCGGTAAATACATTTTGGAATGTGACCTTCTAGATGGTGAGAATTGTGTCCTCGGTGACAATAACACATGTAAGATCATCTCCTGTATCATGCTAACACTTGTGAATTAATTTCCCTGACCTTCATCTGGGATTTTCATTCTGCATCCTCGTGTATTTCAACACAGAATCCCATTCACTATAAATTTCATCTGATGCCTCAATCTCCAGTTGCTCCTGTGGTCTCCTGAACGCTACTATGATGTGGTCATAATTAAGCTTAGATCAGTGTCCTGGAGGTCACAAGAGCCACTGAAGATGTAGGCATCTGACTCACTTCACAGAGAACGAAGTTCTGCAACCTATGTATTAAAACAGTGTGCATGAAGGCTACAGAATAAAAACTGTTCAGAATTCTTATTAAAGGGGTCATCTCATGATTAATGTAAAACATGAGAATTAGATATTACATGGCAGTATCTTTCTAACAAAGCTAGAACCAGCCCTGTACCTCACATGAATCCAGCTATTTTCTTCTGTAGCTAAGGAGGCGTGTATATCTCCCTATCACAGCACAGGAGGTAGTTGAAGGATGAAACTGAGCATGTGTGGCCTTCTCAGTGAGCAGGTCAAAGAAATAAGAAAAAGTACAAACAGCTGGTGGCACTATACAGATATATTGTATTGAATAGATCAGTGGCTATACAAAATTTTCAATTACATACAATTACAAAAGTATTTAGATCCAGGTGCTGGTTTGAAAGCTGTAGAATAATTTTCATGGGACAACTCCTTTAAACAATCGGAAAAAAAAATTATCTTAAATTATATATGCAATAAAATAAAAAATTCAGCAAAGGGATCCATAGTTCCTAGATCTTACCTAACCCCACTGAAACTATAAACAGAATTTATAGGAAATTGAAGAAAACTATGTTAATATCAACCTTATCCAAGCAAATGCATACAAATAACAGTTTTCTGCTACTTTGTTGAAGAACAGATACATTTGGCTGAGTAAAGCACATCAGACTGTATGTGGTAAGAGTAAATGGTTTATGACGCAAATCAAGAATGTTTGTTGTAATTTGCAATGATAAATTTTCATAACATTCACTTTTATGTGTCCGCTTGTCAAGTTTCACATAACCATATCACTAGAGAAGCTGCAATAAAAGTGCTGTGTGTGCATTACATAAGGTTTACAGATAAGTCGTTCACTTTTAATAAGTGAATGAATTAGCTGCTCCAACAAATCTGGAAGCTGCTGCAGATTCGAATGATATCCGATTATTTTTTTTTAAGACAAATGACCATGCAACTGTAATGCTCTAGAGGAGAATATGATTAGCTCCCAGCCCCATCTTTTCATTTAGCTGTTAATTATGCAAAATTAAATAATTAGCTGCTTCACTGTCTCATGATCCATCAATTCCAGCCTTGCTTACTTCTCATTATAATAAAATAGTGCTCACAAATGAGACGTATGTTTTTATTCTACAACTGTGTCAACAAAATGGGATTCATCTGAGATGTAATGGTAAAAACAGCCATTAGCCTATGGTATCAAAGATTCTGATGCTCCTTACAGCTACTGGGAATAATGCAAATAGTGGCAAAGTTTCTAAAACCTTGTATCTGGTGCATATGTCCTGTATACTCCATACTACAACCTATGGCTCTCCTGCAGCTGTGAAACTGCATCCATGGCTGAAGGGATCAGGTAGGGGAGTAGGCATCTGCTTATGGCACAATTTATGGTTAAAGAAATATATGTTTTTTAACAGCCATTTGGACTTTGTGTCTAAGGCTACGTGCACACGAACGTTGCTTGTTTCCGTGTCTGTTCCATTTTTTTTGCGGATAGGATACGGACTTCAACAACTGATCAGCGCGGTCTCTGTTGTCAAACCCCTACCAATCAGTTACTGATGACCATCCAGAGGATAGGTCCATCCAGAAAACCCATTTCAAGTCAGGATAGGTCATCAATATCTGATCGGCGTGGGGTTCGACACCCGGCACACCCGTCAATCAGCTGTTTGAAGAGGCGGTGGCGCTCCATGTGAGCACAGTTTTCTGTTCATTACACTGCCTATTGTATCCTGTGGAGCGGTTGGGTAGTGTAATTACAAGTACTGGCTCCATTCAGGTGAAAGTAGAGAGTACCTGTCATTACATTGCACTGCTGAAACTTCCGAGACAACGGGCAGTGTAATGAACAGGAAACTGCGCTCGCTTGGAGCGCCACCTCCTCATCAAACAACTGATCGTTGGGGTTGCTGGGTATTAGACCCCGCCAATTAGATATTGATGACCTTTTATCAATATAAAGCCAGGACAGCTCCTTTAAGTGTCATTTTTTAAAGGAAAAAAATATATCACAAGATGCTTCTCCAGTTGTGTTCTGTTACCATAAACTTTTATTGCAAATTAAAAAATCCAGTGTTATGAAGGCTATGTTTTTCTGTTTTATTTTAAAGACAGGACAATTTGGGACCATTCAACAGGGAATGCAAAAAGGGATGAAAACTGGGCCTTAGATACAAAGTCCACAAAATCTACAGTGTGTCTTGAACTTCTTTGTGAGCTTCATGCTCAAAGCCAGTTATGGACCCAAACTGCATGCTGTATTCTACCATTGGGGTATTGCTTTTGGCGGAGAGTATAGTGCCTCCTGAACTCAGAGACTCTTTGTGTAACTGTACGTGGTTTGGGTATGAGATCTAAGTGTCAATATAATGGAAAAGGCATTTTGATAATCTTCCCATAGTGCACCACTACTGACCTGATAAAGAAACTAGTAAAAGAAAAATTAGTTGTTGGGATCCGACATAAAAAAGCAAATGGATTTTCAAAGTGAGAACAGAGATTGTGTATCAACATGTAGCATTATAGGAGTCGGAATATATGTTTAAAGGATGGCATGCCTGAGACAAAAGAGCTGCATGCACTGTTTGGGGCCAGTGATTGCCTGCAGCGGTCATGTGTTTTCAGTGTTTTATTCACACGTTAGGCAAGTGAAAAAACAAACACTCATATTCAAACAAATAGTCACCTTGCGGCGTTAGTGGTAATTCACACCATGCGGCAATTCTGCCTCAAAGAGTCCTTGCTGATAGCAGCACCAAACAGGTAGCAAGCCTTCATCCAGACACAAGACTCCCAGATCCCAACACAGAGACTTAGCTGCTGAGTCCAGCTGCCTATTTAAGGACAGCCAGGTTCTGCCAAAATCCGGACCTGCACTTAAACTCCAGTCCGGTATTTAAACTTACCTGGCTGGAAACCAGCCCAGCCGCACATGTAGGGAGGAAAATACCTTTCCCAGACAAAACCCCTTGCTGTGTCACAACATGAATATATAAACAAGCTGGGTGTGAAACATATGCATTGGAAACAGCTTGTTAAAAAAGTAAGCAGTATAACACTGCAGTGTTTTAACAGAGTTATCCCACAACTTAAAACTGTTCTTTTTTTGGGGGTAAATAATAAAAAGACGGGAGGCACTCTAAATCTGGTAATACAAGGACTGCCGCAATTGCTTACTTTGCATCAAATATTTATTGATTACACTAATAATATCACCCTATAAAAAAAACTTATAAAAAACAGATAAAAACATATGTGCATACAAATGTAAAAATATATAAAGAATATATATATATATACACTGTCTGTCCAAAAAAAAAAGTTGCCACCTGGATTTAACTAAGTAAATAGTTATGAGCCTCCTATTGGATAATTACTGCATGGGCGATTATCTTTCAGCTGGCAACAAGTTATTTAACCCCAACTGGTGCAATGAGTTGCTCCTCATTTCTTAAACAACCATGTCGAAAGACACATCTCGTGGTCGTGGAAAAGATGTTAGTCTGTTTGAGAAGGGTCAAATCATTGGCATGCATCAAGCAGAGAAAACATCTAAGGAGATTGCAGAAACTACTAACATTAGGTTAAGAACTGTCCATCGCATTATTAAAAACTGGAAGGATAGTGGGGATCCATTGTATTAAAGGAAGAAATGTGGTGGGGAAAAAATCCTGAATGATCGTGATCGGCGATCACTTAAACGTTTGGTGAAATCAAATCGAAGAAAAACAACAATAGAACTCAGGGCTATGTTTAATAGTGAAAGTAAGAGCATTTCCACACGAACAATGCGAAGGGAACTCAAGGGATTGGGACTGAACAGCTGTGTAGCCGTAAGAAAACCACTAATCAGTGAGGCAAACCAGAAAAAAGGCTTCAATTTGCTAGGGAGCATAAAGATTGGACTCTGGAGCAATGGAAGAAGGTCATGTGGTCTGATGAGTCCAGATTTACCCTGTTCCAGAGTGATGGGCGCATCAGGGTAAGAAGAGAGGCAGATGAAGTGATGCACCCATCATGCCTAGTGCCTACTGTACAAGCCTGTGGGGGCAGTGCTATGATCTGGGGTTGCTGCAATCGGTCAGGTCTGGGTTCAGCAACAGTATGTGCTCCAAGAATAAGGTCAGCTGACTACCTGAACATACTGAATGACCAGGTTATTCCATCAATGGATTTTTTTCTTCCCTGATGGCACGGGCATTTTCCAAGATGACAATGCCAGGATTCATCGAGCTCAAATTGTGAAAGAGTGGTTCAGGAGCATGAGACATCATTTTCACACATGGATTGGCCACCACAGAGTCCAGACCTTAACCCCATTGAGAATCTTTGGGATGTGGTGGAGAAGGCTTTGCGTAGCAGTCAGACTCTACCATCATCAATGCAAGATCTTGGTGAAAAATTAATGCAACACTAACACTAGATGGAAATGAATCTTGTGACATTGCAGAAGCTTATCTAAACAATGCCACAGCGAATGCGTGCTGTAATCAAAGCTAAAGGCTTGTTTTGGTGGCAACTTTTTTTTTGGACAGGCAGTGTATATATAGACACAATCTTAACCAAAGTATCTCTTGTTATGGTTATATATATTGATGGTGGTATATCCTCCTCTAATTGCACCATATATTTTGCTATCTAGATAGTCCCCTATTTTTAGATATAGTCCTCCAGTGTGTCAGTATATATGTTGAAACCACTGGCCATACCAATTGTGTATGGTGTAAGAAATCACTATTTGGCACACTTCTCCGGTATAAGGATGCCCAACAAATAGGGCCCGTACCCGTGTTCTTTTTTTTTTTGCCTTTCCGTGGGCAGTCGGCAACTCATTAAGCACCTGAATTTCCAAGGATGCACTGCAATCAGCTCTTGTTAACCCCTTCCTCCTCTGCTTAGAAACTAGATCCTAACATATAGTTTTCTCCATTAGTCCCATAGACTTTGAACGGTGCAGCAGTATGCTTGATTGCATCAAGTAAAATTGGGGGGCTTCGGAGCCCTGTTCTAGTGATCATGGGCATTCCCAGAGGTGGAGCTAGCACGGATAAGACATTTATCACTTATCCTGCGAAGCATGGTGGCTTAGTGGTTAGCACTGGTGCCTTGCAGCGCTGGCGTCCTAGGTTTGAATTCAACCAAGGACAAAATCTGCATGGAGTTTGTATTTTCTCCCCGTGTTTGTGTGGGTTTTCTCCGGGTACTCTTGTTTCCTCCCACACTCCAAAAACATACTGATAGGGAACTTAGATTGTTAGCCCCATTGGGGACTGCGTGGTGCTAATATCTGTAAACCACTTTGGGATATAGCAGAAGTGAGTAAAATAAAATAATAAAATGAAATCCCACAAGTTTAAAGGGTCACTGAGTCTTGAGAAAACTTTTGAGATGTCGTAGAGACATACTGTATCAGTGCAGAGATCCCTATCGATTGCTAGAACGAGGACAGAGAAGTGCTCTCATAGTGCTCTCTCTAATCATTTGAGGAGACGGAAGCGAGATGGGTCCGTAGACTTTCTAATTGAGTCCTTCTCACTTCGTCACCTGCTGCGAGGAGAGAGAGAGTAATATGTGAGCGTCTTTCTTTCCTCGTTCTGGTGATCAATGGGAGTCTCAGGACTCAGACTCCAACAAATCAAAACTCTTGATATAGCTCTATGACATATTTAAAGTTTTATGAAAAACTCAGTAACCCTAAAAAAAAAATCCTTAGCTAACAAAAGATAAAAAATTGAGATTTTTTTGCAACTGTCTCAACTTGTCATTTTTTTCTTTTTTATATATTCTTTATTACCAAATCATTATTATTTTATGTGCACACGGCCTGATATAATTTATTTATATAATTAAGGTGTGAAAAAATGCAAATTGTATTATCTTATAATTGTTATCATAAAAGCAGAGCTTTTTGTGCCTGTGATTCCCACCTACCAGACTTTTTAAATGCCCTAGAGATAATAGTATGCAAAAAACAGCTTTTCTTCTGCTGACATTGAAGAATTTACACTTCCTGATTAAACATAAGATCTAAACAGAGGGATTCTAAGGTTAAATCAGACAGGGGGTTCTGACAACAGTTGTGGTCTTGTGGCAGCAGTGGCTTTCTGCATTATTTTCTGCTGGAACACTAGCATTTGAGCTGTTTGTATATCTAAGTGTTTATATATACACATCAATGGACAGGATCTGACATTTGATTTGTCACAGGCTTTATGGTCTCCAACTGGGAAACTCCAGGCAAATGTCAAGATATGGGAATGTAATGTATTGGTGTTTATTATTTTGAAGCTTTTAGGTCTTTTACAAATTGAAAAAACAGGAAACTGACACACAACATTGTATGAATGTAGGAGGATTGAAGTGCCATTACAAGAAGTCTTATTTTCCACCCACAATAATATTACCAGCTGTAGAGTCATACTAAAATACGTGCAACAAATGAAGAAACATATATATTATTATGTAAAGTTACATATACTATTGATTATTTACTACTGGCAAGTCACTGGACTATATCAGCGAGGTAATACGAGGAAATGTACACCAACAGTTACGGTAATAACATTAGTTTAAAATTAACAGAAAAGTAAATTATAATAAACCAAATTTACTCTCTCTGAGTTACCATTTTTACCATTTTCCATGCCAAGCACATGCAACTCCCCCTCCCCCCCCAGAAATTATGATTTTTCCTAGTTATTAACTTTTATCATAATTTTATGTCTACTCTTGTTTACTATATAATTACATATATAGGAGGATGAAAATAGGCACATGTCCCTCTAGTTCATCCAGGAGAGAGGAAAGAAGGTGGATGAAAGTAAGGATGGGTGTATTGGGTAATCCTCGATCGAGGAGAGGGGTGGGGGTTGACTGGATCAACATCTATGCAATAGTTTTATATAGTATTATTATGTTAAGACCTTTTCGTTTCTACCTGCTCCTAGTTTCTAAGGTAGACTATTCAACATCTTCACCAGTGTTAAGGCACATGATCGGAAAGGAACCATTGCTTCCTGATAACTGCCTGCTCATCAGTGGAGGTAAGAGCTGCATTTACATACTGCAATCACCTCCACTGTATGGAGATGAGCAATCTCTTCTGCTCTTGCTTGTCCTCATACCGATTCATTGTTTCTTGGTAGCAGGTCCCTGACCACACAGCATAATCTGCTGCCCAAAATGGATGATTTAGACATCTGTGTAAACTATGTCTGCATCAGGTGTTTGCATAAACGAGGCAGACACCTGATGAACGAGCATTTTACTCATTCATCAGGTGATCTGCAGCACCTTTACATGGGACGATTATTGGAAACGAGCATTTGTACTACTAACGTCTGTTCCCGATAATCGGCCCAACAATTGCCCCGTGTAAACTTGTCCTTACACTGAAAAAGGCTTGCCTCCTCTGAAGACTGGACCTTGGTTTCTCCAGCTTGAGTACTTGATCCCTTGTCTTATAAGGTAACTTCACATTGAACAGATTTGTTCTCATTTCTCTCTCAATCCAGGGCATGTTTATTTTGCTGCCCAAAACTGAACTACATATTTCAGATGAAGCTGCACTAACTTGTAAAGTGGCAAATTATTTTCTTGTGCTTGTAGCAGAGTTCCTAGTTTTTACACGTTTTTCTTACTGTGAGTAGTTCTGATTGTTCTTAGGATTACACTGCTGCTATAATTTCACAACGATCTACCTTGATTTCTCAGGTATTCCATATCAGCATAGTTCATCACTCCTCCTCCTTTCATGTTGCTGTATTTTTGATCTTCTAAGGAGATAAACCACTTTTATACATTAAAAATCCTTTCGCTCTCAAACTGAAATAAAACAATAGATAGATTGATAGATAGATAGATAGATAATAGATAGATAGATAAATAGATAGTTTTTAACAGCATTCATTATGTACTAAAATGACATGACAGCATTATTCTGCAGGACAGTACAATTACGGTAATACCATATTTATGTAGTTTTTATTATGTTTAACTACTTGTAAAATTCTGACACCCATATCTTTTTTTTATATATTGCCATCTACACAGCTGTGTGAGGGCTTATTTTAGCACAGCTAGCTATAGTTTTTATTCTTATTATTTTGGGGTACATGCTGGATGACTTTTCATCACTTTTATTCAATTTTTTGCAGGTGGGAGATTACCAAAAATCAGCCATCTGTATTTGCAACAAGGCACATAGGGGCACATACCTACCAGTCAGAAAGGAGGAAGGGACACTTCAAAGAGAAAACTAATGATTCATATTGATTCTTTCACCTTAGTGTTGCTTCTCAAGGGTCCTTATCACTAACTTTTGTTTATTGTAGCTACAAGGAGAGTTAACCCTCACCTTGCTTACCTACCGTTGCAATAAAAAGTATGTGAACCCTTTGAAATGATATGGATTTATACACAAATTGGTCATAAAATGTGATCTGATCTTCATCTAAGTCACAACAATAGACAATCACAGTCTGCTTAAACTAATAACACACAAATAATTAAATGTTACCATGTTTTTATTGAACACACCATGTAAACATTCACAGTGCAGGTGGAAAAAGTATGTGAACCCCTAAACTAATGACATCTCCAAGAGCTAATTGGAGCAAGGTGTCAGCCAACTGGAGTCCAGTCAATGATATGAGATTGGAGGTGTTGGTTACAGCTGCCCTGCCCTTTAAAAAACACACACCAGTTCTGGGTTTGCTTTTCACAAGAAGCATTGCCTGATGTGAATGATGCCTCGCACAAAAGAGCTCTCAGAAGACCTACGATTAAGAATTGTTGAGTTGCATAAAGCTGGAAAGGGTTATAAAAGTATCTCCAAAAGCCTTGCTGTTCATCAGTCCACGGTAAGACAAATTGTCTATAAATGGAGAAAGTTCAGGACTGCTGCTACTCTCCCTAGGAGTGGCCGTCCCGTAAAGATGACTGCAAGATCACAGCGCAGACTGCTCAATGAGGTGAAGAAGAATCCTAGAGTGTTAGCTAAAGACTTACAAAAGTCTCTGGCATATGCTAACATCCCTGTTAGCGAATCTACGATACATAAAACACTAAACAAGAATGGATTTCATGGGAGGATATCACAGAGGAAGCCACTGCTGTCCAAAAAAACATTTCTGCACGTTTGCAGTTTGCACAAGAGCACCTGGATGTTCCACAGCAGTACTGGCAAAATATTCTGTGGACAGATGAAACCAAAGTTGAGTTGTTTGGAAGAAACACACAACACTATGTGTGGAGAAAAAGAGGCACATCACACCAACATCAAAACCTCATCCCAACTGTGAAGTATGGTGGTGGGGGCATCATGGTTTGGGTCTGCTTTGCTGTGTCAGGGCCTGGACGGATTGCTATCATCGAAGGAAAAATGAATTCCCAAGTTTATCAAGACAATTTGCAGGAGAATTTAAGGCCATCTGTCCACCAGCTAAAGCTCAACAGAAGATTGGTGTTGCAACAGGACAATGGCCCAAAGCATAGAAGTAAATCAACAATAGAATGGCTGAAACAGAAGAAAATATGCCTTCTGGAGTGGCCCAGTGAGAGTTCTGACCTCAACCCGATTAAGATGCTGTGGCATGACCTCAAGAAAGCGCAATTCACATCAGACATCCCAAGAATATTGCTGAACTGAAACAGTTCTGTAAAGAGGAATGATCAAGAATTACTCCTGACCGTTGTGCACATCTGATCTGCAACTACAGGAAACGTTTGGTTGAAGTTATTGCTGCCAAAGGAGGTTTAACCAGTTATTAAATCCAAGGGTTCACATACTTTTTCCACCTGAACTGTGAATGTTTAAATGGTGTGTTCAATAAAAACATGGTAACATTTAATTATTTGTGTGTTATTAGTTTAAGCAGACATTGATAGTCTATTGTTGTGAGTAAGATGAAGATCAGATCACATTTTATGACCAATTTGTGCAGAAATCCATATCATTCCAAAGGGTTCACATACTTTTTATTGCAACTGTATATATAATGTAACTGTAATCTCTTCAGGAAGGCAGTATAAGGGTTAAGTCCCCTGACTTGTAGTTACCATTTGCAAAAGTGATAAGGAGCCATCAGAGCAATCTGATGAGCAAAAAGATGAAGCTAGTATATGACTTATATGTACATTGTGAACTAGCAGAGAGGATTTATCTGCCAGTCACACAGCAGACCATTCTATAATCCGCACACTAACACCAAAGCAGTAAAGCATCTCAGTGTAACTAAAAATGAAAATGTAGCAGCTCCAGAGTAAAGGTGGATATACACTACTCACAAATAGTTAGGGATATTTGACTAGTGGGTGAAATATCAGGATGAACCTAAAATGTACTCTAACCTTTACAGTTGAATTTAATGTGACATTTTCTAAACTTTTGAATGCACATGTCGAACTGTTCAATGTTTCAGTACTTTTTCCTGTTTTCTAAATTCAGACAGGTGTTTGATCCACGAATCGCCCAATAAATGTCCTGGTTCAATTAGAATTGGTATTTAAATAGTCCTACTCATAATGCTGTTCACATTTTGACATCATGAGATCAAGATGACACCTAAAAATTGATCCACAGTACCTCACCATTGAGAGGCTTCAAGCAGGATGTTCCCAGACAGAAAAGGCCACTGGGCGGATGATGAATGCCACACAACTCCAAGCACATTTAAGGGAGGTGAGCACTTAAATGTTATATCAGGACATTCAAAAGCGTTTGCATCAGCATGATCTGCATGCTAGACAACCTGAAAGGGTACCTGATCACAGGTGTCATCGTCTTGCATGGGCGAGGGAGCATCTATGCTGGACGAGGGACCAGTGGGTTTCACGCTGAGAAGAAGTGATGGCCACCAACGATGTTGGAGACGTCAAGGAGAGTGCTATGCATCAGCCACTGTCACCAGATGAGCCTTTGGTGATGGTGGTGTTACGGTATGGGCAGATGTGTGTAGTCAATACAGAACCTCCCTACACTTTGTGAATGGTACAGTGACAAGCCCATACTACTTGAATAACATTAATAATTCAGTCATTGTGCCTCTGCATGAACGATACAGGCCTTATTTCATCTTCATGGATGACAGCTGAGTCGTCGTGTAGAGGCTTGTAACTCTGTACCCCAGAACCTAAATGACATAAGATAAGGGCCTCCCTTCAAGAAGAGTGGGATGCCATGCCTCAGCAGACAATAAGTCGACTTGTGACCAGCATGAGACATCGTTGTCAAGCTGTAATTGATGCTCGAGGCCACATGACAAGATATTGAGACATTGACATTTTTTGTGAGGGTACATCCACCACTGTTGTTGGATTTTGTTTCAATAAATTGTTTGAGATGAGAAAATCACCATTGCATGCTTCTACATAAATGCCCTACTTTCATTTTATAATATCACTGTAGCGTGAACGTTTTACGTTTTTCAATGTGGCTGCTATTGGAACCGATATCTCCCGCCATCAATCTACACATTGGGACAAACCTATCTCTGTGCTGGTCCAGGGTGGTAAGATCACACCACTATATGTAACAACTGTGTTCATTTATCTCCTAATGTTGAAGCATTGTATTGCAGAGCAAGTTATACATAGAGACTTATCAACATCACGATCTATGAGCTGAAACATTTCTAATAGGAGTGTCTTCACTTTGCAAGGAGGACATTTGAAACCTTGATGCCCAGAGGTTTTTTTTTTTATATATTTTTTATTTATATATACTTTTATGTATTATTGTTCATTTGTATTTTATTATTTAACATACAGCAAGGGCCCTACTGTTGTATATTGTATTGTACGTTATTGATTTTATTAAATATTTAGTATTAATTACACATCGGAACCAAGTAATTTCAGGTGGGGGTGTGCCCACCATTGTTTTTGCATTCTTTCAGTGACAATGGGTCAGTTAGAGGATAGAGCACCCTCTTATCCATACTCTAGAAAGGGGGAGCCACTGAATAGACAATTTTATTCCAAAGGTGGATAGCTAGCAAGACTTAAGGGCTCATTCACATAAGTGTGCTTCAGCCTATCAACATGGACACATTTTCATATGAATCTCACACAGATGCTGTCCACGTCCTATCCGTAGATGGAGATGGCTTTGGATTTGTGCATTAGGTACTGGCAGCCGTGTAAGGGTGTACAGTCGTGGCCAAAAGTTTTGAGAATGACACAAATATTAGTTTTCACAAAGTTTGCTGCTAAACTGCTTTTAGATCTTTGTTTCAGTTGTTTCTGTGATGTAGTGAAATATAATTACACGCACTTCATACGTTTCAAAGGTTTTTATCGACAATTACATGACATTTATGCAAAGAGTAAGTATTTGCAGTGTTGGCCCTTCTTTTTCAGGACCTCTGCAATTCGACTGGGCATGCTCTCAATCAACTTCTGGGCCAATTCCTGACTGATAGCAACCCATTCTTTCATAATCACTTCTTGGAGTTTGTCAGAATTAGTGGGTTTTTGTTTGTCCACCCGCCTCTTGAGGATTGACCACAAGTTCTCAATGGGATTAAGATCTGGGGAGTTTCCAGGCCATGGACCCAAAATCTCATCGTTTTGGTCCCCGAGCCACTTAGTTATCACTTTTGCCTTATGGCACGGTGCTCCATCGTGCTGGAAAATGCATTGTTCTTCACCAAACTGTTGTTGGATTGTTGGAAGAAGTTGCTGTTGGAGGGTGTTTTGGTACCATTCTTTATTCATGGCTGTGTTTTTGGGCAAAATTGTGAGTGAGCCCACTCCCTTGGATGAGAAGCAACCCCACACATGAATGGTATCAGGATGCTTTTCTGTTGGCATGACACAGGACTGATGGTAGCGCTCACCTTTTCTTCTCCGGACAAGCCTTTTTCCAGATGCCCCAAACAATCGGAAAGAGGCTTCATCGGAGAATATGACTTTGCCCCAGTCCTCAGCAGTCCATTCACCATACTTTCTGCAGAAGATCAATCTGTCCCTGATGTTTTTTTGGAGAGAAGTGGCTTCTTTGCTGCCCTTCTTGACACCAGGCCATCTTCCAAAAGACTTCGCCTCACTGTGCGTGCAGATGCGCTCACACCTGCCTGCTGCAATTCCTGAGCAAGCTCTGCACTGGTGGCACTCCGATCCCGCAGCTGAATCCTCTTTAGGAGACGATCCTGGCGCTTGCTGGACTTTCTTGGACGCCCTGAAGCCTTCTTAACAAGAATTGAACCTCTTTTCTTGAAGTTCTTGATGATCCTATAAATTGTTGATTGAGGTGCAATCTTAGTAGCCACAATATCCTTGCCTGTGAAGCCATTTTTATGCAACGCAATGATGGCTGCACGCGTTTCTTTGCAGGTCACCCTGGTTAACAATGGAAGAACAATGATTTCAAGCATCACCCTCCTTTTAACATGTCAAGTCTGCCATTTTAACCCAATCAGCCTGACATAATGATCTCTAGCCTTGTGCTCGTCAACATTCTCACCTGAGTTAACAAGACTATTACTGAAAGGATCTCAGCAGGTCCTTTAATGACAGCAATGAAATGCAGTGGAAAGGCTTTTTTGGGATTAAGTTAATTTTCATGGCAAAGAAGGACCATGCAATTCATCTGATCACTCTTCATAACATTCTGGAGTATATGCAAATTGCTATTATTAAAACTTAAGCAGCAACTTTTCCAATTTCCAATATTTATGTAATTCTCAAAACTTTTGGCCACGACTGTATATAAATTAGATGTTTTTAACCACACAGTTAAAATTGCATAAAAAAAAAGGCATTTAAGGCACTCAGTTTTATGGGTTTGCTACCATTTTGTTATGTGGTTATTTGCAATGCATTTTTTCCTGGTTCAAAATGTATTTCACTTGTATAATCTGCATAGCCATTGACCACATCACAAAATCACAGCAATCACAATAAAACCAAGTGAGTTTTCAAGTGTTTTTTTTTTTTTTTTTGCCACATGGTAAATACCCTAAAGTCAAAAGGGATCTATAGCCAAACTAATAAGTGATATGGGCATTAACCATTCCTAGGGCAGCATAAACTCTAAATACAGCCTTGGATGATGTACAGGTAAACATTATCATAATTTACACCATTTAATTTCTGATGAGGACTGCACCTCGTCATAAATGAAATGCTTTTGTTTGGCAGAACGGGGCCCATCAAGACCAACGTAGCACACGCCACTCTTCGCAAATCAGGGCCAAAGTCTCTCATTTAAACATGTCCTCTGCTTATGAAGCATTCCTATCTTTGGCTTCAAAAACTACATAAAAAACCTGAATGTGGAAACCCAGTCTTAGTCCAGATGTAAATAAACTGTTCTGGCTCATGATTAGAAACTGTCATTTAGTATACACATCTGGCTCTAGTAAGTAGATCTCTGGCTGTGGGCAGATGCAGATTGTATAGTGCACTAGAGGCACCACTGATGTCCTATTACTAGAGATTGCTACTAAAATGAAAACCATATCACTGACAGCTAGCTAACGCTACTTCTCCACCTTCACTGTTCAGTGTGACTCAGTTTGTCACATTTAAAAGTGGTTCACAACATACTAAAGATTACAGAGCACTAATATACACCATACAATATGTCAGGGATGTACTGTATTTTGTACATTTTGCTTTTAATGCATTCTAGTTTTTTTTTTTTTTTTTGGTTATTTTTTGGTTTCACAAGATATAGCATCAGAAAAGATGACAAGAATTCATAAACAAAATAATTTATACACTCATACTGTTCATTTGAAATAATCACATTTAAAAAAAATATTGGCACCAGGGGCATACGTAAAAATTGGGACCCATAGCAAGAATCTGAATTAAGACCCCTGGCCCCTACCACTACCCACCCCTAGCCCCTCTCACTATCTGTCTAGCTCTTCCCTGCCCACCCCTTTCACCAACAAAGAAAGAAAATGTACCATTCAAACGTCATGGGCTGCTACAAACTTACCCCAGCCCCACCCCCCACCCTTCCCCTAACCAACTATCAGCCCGCTTGCTGCGGCTGCAGTCTTATGAACCACACATAGTAACCCCTATGGTACATGCACTTCCGTTGCAGAGGTTACAGCAGAAATAGAGGGCAAAACAATGCTACATGCAACAGTACGTTATCCTACAAACTACCTGTACTCATTATTGTATATGGGATCAAGTGGGCGTTCAGCATATGCGGGATACATCAATTCTGGTATTCTGCTCCTATGCTGGAACACAATATTGAAAGCTGATCACAAGTGTGCACTTATATAATGTGCCATCCTTCCCCCCTAGACTGTGTCTGTTATGTATTATATAGTGTGCCACCTCCCATGAACTGTGCCTTCTGCTGTTCACCCCCCCCCCCCCCCTCCTCACAATGCTGACTTACTAATTGTGCCTCTTCTATAGCAGGCTGTGACTGTGGCAGAGCGCAGTCGGGGATTGGGACAGATCTTCCCAGCACTGAACTGGAGTCTGGACTGGAGATGTTACTGGATCAGGTCATGTCCAGACCAGTCAGTCAGGTCATTTTGCGATGCTTGCTGGCAAATGAATAGGGCTGGCTGCTGCAGAACCTCACTGCTACTGCAGATCATCATAATACACACCTCAGCTGCTGCAGTACATCATAATACACATATCAGCATTATTTATTAATTTTATGCACTTATATAGCGTTTCTATATTCTGCAGCACTTTACAGACATTAGCATCCAACTGTCCCTAATGGGGCTCACAATCTAAGGTCCCTATCAGTATGTCTTTGGAGTGTGGGAGGAATCCAGAGTACCCGGAGGAAACCCACGCAAACACGGGGAGAACATACAAACTCCATGCAGATGTTGTCCTTGGTCAGATTCAAACCTAGGACCCCAGCGCTGCAAGGCACCAGTGCTAACCACTGAGCCACCGTGCTGCCCGAATTCTGCAGAACCTCATAATACACAGTTATCCTGCTGCAGAACCTCATATTACACACCTCAGCTGTTGTAAAACCTCATAATACAGACCTCAACTGCGACAGAACTTCATAATAGACACCTCAGCTGCAGTAGAACCTCATAATACACACCTCTGCCTCTGCAGAATGCCCCTGCAGTACATCATAATACACATTTCAGCATCTGCAGAACCTCATAATATACAGTTATCCTGCTGCAGAACCTCATATTACACACCTCAGCTGTTATAGAACCACATAATACAGACCTCAACTGCGACAGAACTGCAATATGTCAAGGAGTAAAAGAGGAGAGAACTAAAACTCCCAGCATGTTCAGCTTCTTAATATGGGACACAAGTTGACATTACTGGGAGAGGGTATAAGAGGAGAGAAATACAGCCCCCAACATTACTAGACTGTATGGCATCAGTGGACATTATAAGAGGAGATAACTATAAATCCCTGCAGGGTAAGACTGTTATTGTAGGGCATCACTAAACATTACATGGTGAGGGATACAGAAGGACAGAACTACAACTCCTAGTATTTCTAACCTCTTTAAGGCCTCTTTCACACTTGCGTTGTCCGGATCCGGCATGTACTCCACTTGCCGGAATTACACTCCGGATCCGGAAAAACGCAAGTGTACTGAAAGCATTTGAAGACGGAACCGTCTTCAAAATGCTTTCAGTGTTACTATGGCAGCCAGGACGCTATTAAAGTCCTGGTTGCCATAGTAGTAGTGGGGAGCGGGGGAGCGGTATACTTACAGTCCGTGCGGCTCCCCGGGGCGCTCCAGAATGACGTCAGGGCGCCCCATGCGCATGGATGACGTGTCCAATGCGATCACATGATCCATGCGCTTGGGGCGCCCTGACGTCACTCTGAAGCGCCCCGGGAGCCGCACGGATGGTAAGTATACTGCTCCCCCGCTCCCCACTACACTTTACCATGGCTGCCAGGACTTTAGCGTCCTGGCAGCCATGGTAACCATTCAGAAAAAGCTAAATGTCGGCTCCGGCAATGCGCCGAAACGACGTTTAGCTTAAGGACGGATCCGGATCAATGCCTTTCAATGGGCATTAATTCCGGATCCGGCATTGCGGCAAGTGTTCCGGATTTTTGGCCGGAGCAAAAAGCGCAGCATGCTGCGGTTTTTTCTCCGGCCAAAAAACGTTCCGTTCCGGAACTGAAGACATCCTGATGCATCCTGAACGGATTTCTCTCCATTCAGAATGCATTGGGATAATCCTGATCAGGATTCTTCCGGCATAGAGCCCCGACGACGGAACTCTATGCCGGAAGAAAAGAACGCAGGTGTGAAAGAGCCATTATTATATCTTTCTATTCATCGGATAGCTAGAGTACGTAATAGAGATGAACAAATCGATTCTAAACTAATCAGATTCATCATGACTTTCGCAAAAATTCTTCCAAATTAATCCAAAGTTTTGGTGATTCACTTTGGATGAATTGTGAAAGATGATGCTTGCCATTTTTCATTTAAAATTGACTAGTCTAGTGAGGAGAACAGATCAGCGATGATGAATATGGAGGATCACATGACCCCAGGCAGGGCCCCAGCCGATGGGCTTGCCTACAGTGTTTTGCAGTCGGCCTAATCAACTAGGAGGGAGGATATTGGCTGGTCTATCAGATTGTATCTTAGCTCTGAAACACAAGCATCATTGTAAACTCAACTACTGATGTGACAGACATGTCTGCGATGTCTCTGACGCACACTAATTGGACACACAAGCAAGCCATTTTAGGATTTTGTAGGGACAGTGTAAGGAATGTCAAGGAGCTATGTTTAGTCAGGTAGATTGAATTACTAGGTAGAAAGTCAGGTTTTATGATTAGGGACAGGATAGGGTGAGTTAGTGATGTCTATCTTACAGACGGGGCTGCTGTAGCATGTATACAAGCTGCTACACTATCACTAGTGTTGAGCAAATTGAAGTGAAATTAATTGACTTCAATTTCAAGTTCAGGAAAAATGTGATTCGCCACAAAGCCACATTTTTCACCACGCCCAGCCAGCATGATTACATGGTAATGTCATCACATCAACGCACGCAAGATTTTTTCCAGTTTCTTCAATGAAGATGGATGAGGTGAGTATGTTTTTTTTTTACCCCTGATTAACCCCTAAAAGGCCTCAATGTAACTGTCAGATGCCGGGATCAGTGTTGAACAAGGCATCTGAGGGGTTCAATGTCAGGGGGCAGCATGATCGTCGTTCCCCGTCATTGTGCCCGCTACATACAATGGAATGCGATTTGTGATGAAGTAATTTGTAATCAATCGAACTTCTTTGTGAAATTTTTGAAAACTTCACTCATCTCTAACTGCCTCACAGAGATCCCTAAATAGTCAGTACTATTTGTTTTCGTGTACAGAGGCCAGCCTTTATTTTCCCCCAAAAAACAGTTTTCTACTGGTTATAAGTGTATGCAAATAAGCAGCATTTTCTTTTTTTTTTAGGTTTTTTATTTTAAAATGCATAACAAATCAGATGGCCCAGTGTGTTTTTAAATAGACTATTTGTTAGCACCATCAACTGTGCATTTACCTATAGCTATATATATTGGTGTGTTCATTTTTAGGTTTTTAATTTTAAAAAGCATAAAAAATCTGATAGCCCAATGTGTTTTTAAACGAGCTGCTTATTAACACTGTCAACCATGAATTTACCTGTAATTATATATGTTAGGCTACTTTCACACCTGCGTTCGGGTGTCCGCTCGTGAGCTCCGTTTGAAGGGGCTCACAAGCGGCCCCGAACGCAGCCGTCCAGCCCTAATGCATTCTCAGTGGAGGCGGATCCGCTGAGAATGCATCAGTCTGCCAGCGTTCAGCCTCCGCTCCGCTCAGTGAGCGGACACCTGAACGCTGCTTGCAGGGTTCGGGTGTCCGCCTGGCCGTGCGGAGGCAAGCGGATCCGTCCAGACTTACAATGTAAGTCAATGGGGACGGATCCGTTTGAAGATGACACCATATGGCTCAATCTTCAAGCGGATCCGTTCCCCATTGACTTTCAATGTAAAGTCTGAACGGATCCGTTCAGGCTACTTTCACACTTAGAAATTTTTCTAAGTTATAATGCAGACGGATCCGTTCTGAATGGATGCAAACGTCTGCATTATAGGAGCGGATCCGTCTGATGAAACATCAGACGGACCCGCTCCGGACGGCAGTGTGAAAGTAGCCTTAGTGTACTCTGACATTATTTACTGCTGTCTTTGTAATACAGAGCTTAAAAGGGGAGAGAAAGAGTGAAATTCTAAAAGAAAAAAAAAATGGAAGAACAAATTCCTCTATTATTGATTCCACAGAAGTCTAAAATACATATATTACAATCTTACTTTAAAATGAAAAAAGAGGAGGAACCATCCAAATGAAAATATTTTTATGACTGAAAAATGTATATTTCACTATCCGGTATTTAATTAAAACATATATGACCACTATGAATACAATGTTATACCAGTATATGTTGACAGCTACAATTTTGCAATAGCAATATACATGAACAGGTGAACAAAGACAGACTGTATGCAATGCAAAGCCCCACAATAAATTACCAACAGTGACCATACTGGAAGTCCTCCTCCTCATTCTCCAAAGTGCGTTTAGCCAAGTTCCTTTGGGATTGCCTCCTCGGGCCCTCTGCTAGCCTAAACTCGAAGGCTATTATATCTATATATAGAGACAAGCATATTTCCCAAAAATTTGTTTCAAGTCTGATTCAATCAAATTAGCCAACAGATTCAAAAATTCTATTAAGTAAAGTTAAAAAATTCCTCTATTTTTATAAAAAGTCATGCATCTCTGAAGGTCCAAAGATTCCTTCTTCTCTGACTTCTAAACTGTGAAATTATGGCCCGCATTTTTAGGTACTGAAGCCATATGAATCCCCAAGGTTTCAGATTCACCAAAATCAGAATTCATTGAAAAATTCTCAAATAATTAGATTTTTGCCAAATCAATTTGCTCACATCTAGTGTGTGTACCAGTTAAGATGCTGATGTATATTACATGTTTGACCTAATATCCTTTGTGTGAGTAAGAAGACCTACATTTCATGAAAAGCATATATCAATCATATTTTAGTGGGTGTTATTCATATTAAGACCTCAGTAATACTCTATAGTAATGATCACATCAGTGTGTGCTTCCAGCCACTGATACGATACCACAATGAAGCAGAGTTTTGTTTAAAGAAACCTTTAAATATGTGCGGAATGTCCAAGCAAGTCTCAACAAAGACACTTCCTAAATGTGCCATGAAGCCTTTTTGGTTTCTTCGTTTTTAACATGCCGTAGAAAAGTTAGCTTAGATCCAGTTTAAAAGATTACAAAGGCTGAGTCATGATTGAAAAAAAAAAGTTCCTTTCAAATTTCACATCATATTACAATGAACCCGAGTGCATAACCCCGAGCATTTGTATACATAATCTAAATTATTGTCAGAACATATTCGTCCCTAAACTATGCATGGTGTAGTCTGTTAACTCTTAGAGGCTTAGATAAGAAAAAAATAGCAATAGAAGGTCAATAAACCTTGCACAGAAATAATCTTAAATACAAAAAGCTTTTAAAATATTTCATAAAGACCATTTACTTGCATAGGCATTTATCTGCTTTTATCACATCATGACTGTGACTCTGCCTCTCCCTATTAGAACGAATGAAAATGTCCTCTTCTAGAATTATCTACTCAAAGGTAATTTGTGTTCCTTATTCTACAATAGTCTACTATTTTGGTTTGTACCAGTTTATGGTCATGCCATTCGAGATGAAAAATGCCCTAGCCACGTTCCAGCGCTTGGTGGATAGACTCCTTGATGGCTTCCAGGATTTCGCTTGTGCGTACCTGGATGACATAGCGATCTATAGTGAGTCCTGGGAGGAACACTTAGCTCACATTGAAACGGTGCTGGATCAGATTCGGGCTCTGAGGTCCAGTAAGTAGGACACTGGGTGGGGTGTGGAAAACAGCGACCTGAGCCTGCTAAGATTGAGGCTGTCACTAACTGGCCCACACCTCGCACCAAAACCCAAGTACTGACCTTCCTGGGCACAACCGGGTATTACAGGCGCTTTATACCAGACTATAGCGCCATTGCCAAACCCCTGACTAACCTGACCAAGAAAAATTTACCCCGGGAGGTCCGGTGGTCTCCTAACTGTGAAACTGCATTCGAAGCACTTAAGACTGCATTAGTTCATGCTCCCATCTTGGCTGCCCCAGTTCCTAATAAACGCTTTATGGTCCATACAGATGCTTCAATGTTCGGACTGGGGGGAGTTTTGACCCAGGTGGGAGAAGATGGGGGAGAGCACCCTGTCGCCTACCTTAGTAGAAAGCTTCTTCCCCGAGAGGTCAGCTACGCGGCAGTGGAGAAAAAGTGTTTAGCCCTGGTGTGGGCCTTAAAGAAATTGACTCCATATTTATACGGACAGGAGTTCACACTTGTTACAGACCATAACCCGCTTGTATGGCTAAACTGGGTTGCAGGAGACAATGGCCGGCTACTGAGATGGAGTCTGGCACTCCAACCCTACAACTTTACCATCCAGTACCGGCCCGGAAAACAGAATGGCAACGCGGATGGATTATCCCAGCAGACTGATCTCAACCCTGAATAACAGAGACTGGACAGCCCCAAGTTGCCCTGAAAAAGGGTCAAACTGGGTCTGCCAGCATGTTTCACTAAGAGGGAGCCATGTAATAGAAGCCCTCTGTCTGTTGAGATGATTGGGTTACATACAGTAATTATCTTCCAGACAGTAGTGTTGAGCACGAATATTCGAATAGCGAATTTTATCGTGAATATTACCACTTTGAGAATTTGAGAACATTTAGAATATAGTGTTAAATTTTCGTTATATTGAATATTCAGCATTTTTTTTCCATCTGAACACATGATTCCTCCCTGATTCTTGCTTGTGGGCCACTGAGAAGGAAGCAATGTCAAGTTCACAACATTACTTGGTGCACCAATCAGTAATCTGTAGTCAGACCTGCTAAAATGTGAAGTTGCACGTAGTGCGAAAAAATATTCTAATCACTGCCGATTAGCGCAATCGCAAATATATTGAAGCACTTGACTCTATCTGCATATAAAGCTGAAAAATGTAGCCAAAGTGACCCACGCCTGTATTTCGCGTTACAAATTCGCATTACGCGATTTTTACATTGCCGATTTCTCGCATTCAATGAAATAATCTTGAATTCTTGAATTCTCAAATTCTTGAATATATGACGAATATTCCACAAAATATTCGTGAATATTCGAATTCGAATATAGCCCCTGCCACTCATCACTAATAATGAAATAGTAATAATGAATAGTAATATAGATATAGAAGTTGCCTGTGTAAAGTCTTATAATATTCAGTAGAGCTATTTAAGTGTTACAATGTTAGTCTTCATAGGGCACAGCGGCTGGGTGACCAATAATAGGTAGATAGTCAGTAAAAGCAGCCATTGCAATGCTGATATTGCTTTATAGTTAGAGCTAGAATGACCTGTAAGGCCCCGCCCATGTTATTTTACAAAAATTTCTGTGGCTAGCAAATTATTTCACACATCTGCATGGGGTTAAATTTGAAGCATATGCATGAACTTCTGCAAACCATATCGCCCATAGGAGCAAAATCTTCAGCCTCAAATATACCCCAAAACTGCTTACTGTATGTGTCTCTGATATTTCATCACTCATCAAAGTGGTCCTGGCATTCTGGACTAGGAAGATTAGAAGTATTAATGCTATAAGAAAATAAATGGCTAGGCCTCAAATTTGACATGAATTTGGGCACAAATCCTACGTAGAAATCTGCATCATTCATCCATGTACAGTACAGACCAAAAGTTTGGACACACCTTCTCATTCAAAGAGTTTTCTTTATTTTCATGACTATGAAGGCATCAAAACTATGAATTAACACATGTGGAATTATATACATAACAAACAAGTGTGACACAACTGAAAATATGTCATATTCTAGGTTCTTCAAAGTAGCCACCTTTTGCTTTGATTACTGCTTTGCACACTCTTGGCATTCTCTTGATGAGCTTCAAGAGATAGTCCCCTGAAATGGTCTTCCAACAGTCTTGAAGGAATTCCCAGAGATGCTTAGCACTTGTTGGCCCTTTTGCCTTCACTCTGCGGTCCAGCTCACCCCAAACCATCTCGATTGGGTTCAGGTCCAGTGACTGTGGAGGCCAGGTCATCTGGCGCAGCAACCCATCACTCTCCTTCATGGTCAAATAGCCCTTACTTTCAAAGTTTTCCCAATTTTTCGGCTGACTGACTGACCTTCATTTCTTAAAGTAATGATGGCCATTCGTTTTTCTTTATTTAGCTGCTTTTTACTTGCCATAATACAAATTCTAACAGTCTATTCAGTAGGACTATCAGCTGTGTGTCCACCTGACTTCTCCTCAACGACACTGATGGTCCCAACCCCATTTATAAGGCAAGAAATCCCACTTATTAAACCTGACAGGGCACACCTGTGAAGTGAAAACCATTTCAGGGGACTACCTCTTGAAGCTCATCAAGAGAATGCCAAGAGTGTGCAAAGCAGTAATCAAAGCAAAAGGTGGCTACTTTGAAGAACCTAGAATGTGACATATTTTCAGTTGTTTCACACTTGTTTGTTATGTATATAATTCCACATGTGTTAATTCATAGTTTTGATGCCTTCAGTGTGAATCTACAATTTTCATAGTCATGAAAATAAAGAAAACTCTTTGAATGAGAAGGTGTGTCCAAACTTTTGGTCTGTACTGTATGTCAATGGGTTCTCCACAACCCCATTCACATGCCACAGAAAATTTTCATGCAGATTTTTGACCGCATGCTGTTTATTGCAGATGAAAACATCAAGGACTAATCCCATTGAATTACAATGGGGCTAATCCCCATGCAGATCTGCTGCTTACACAGTATATCTGTGCCAGAAACCTTTGGATTTCTGCAGTGGAAGAGTATTAGTCAAGTCTACTTTAAAGCTTTGAATTAAAACATTGCTACAATGCAAAATCGGGCTTCATACTTTTCTTAATGCAATAATGTGCTTAGATAATTTGGACTAACAATAAGGTTATGTTGACATTGTATGAGAGATGTGCATGTTCATTGAATTGATATACATTATATAATACTGCATTTGTATAACTTTTTTTATTTTATTTACACCACAGTCTGCGGTACCTGTTTGGAAAATTCAATAACTATTTGCTCCCTGCTTACTGTCCACATCTGTCAACTTCCAGATGGATGAAGTCACGTGTGCCACTGCAGCAAATGACTAGCCTCAGTGATGGTGAGTGATGGCTGGGATGGGTCGCGAACGCGCGTTCGCGATCAAATGTTTGTGAACTGTGCGTTCGCGGCAGGCCCCCTTAACTTTAATGGCTGGCGAACCTGAAAAACCTTCAGGTCATATTTGCAACCACCAAATACTTACTAGAAGTGCACAAATAGTCCCACAACATGGACAGTGACATACCACAGGAGGATCAATGGCAAAAATTCCCACAAAAAATATGTATTTTAATCAGGGGCCATTTTTATCCATCTTAAAGGGAAACTCTCAAAAATGTGCCCTGCTGGAGCCTAGAAAAGTTTTATTTTAGGGACGGGAGTACAGGCCCCAAAAACTAGGCATTAACCTGACAGAAAAGAACTTGTGATTATGTGGCTGGAGGTACATTAGGCGATCACTGAATACAAATTTTACTGTAGGCCACTGGAGTACAGGCCCCAAAAACTAGGCATTCACCTGACAGAAAATAACTTGTGATGATGTGGCTGGAGGTGCATTAGGCGGTCACTGGATAAAAAAATTATTGTAGGCAACTGGAGTACAGGCTCCAAAAATTAGGCATTAACCTTACAGAAAAGAACTTGTGATGATGTGGCTGGAGGTACATTAGGCGGTCTCTGGATAACATTTTTACTGTAGAGACAATGGAGTACAGGCCTCAAAAATTAGTCATTCACCTGACAGAAAACAACTTTTGATGATGTGACTGGAGGTACATTAGATGTTCATCGAGCATGCTCGGTCGAACACCTGTTCGGCTCGAGCATCTCGATGCTCGGCACATGGTGGTACTGGGCCGAGTACCGCAGGTTAGTACTCCTCTCACTGTAATGCCAGTAGCCATGTTTGCTACTGGCATTACAGTGATTGGCTGGACGGAACTCGTCATCAGGTGCTATATAGCACCTGATGACTCATGTTCGGCTCATTCGTAGTCAGGGAGAGCTGAGCATAGGAAGGGACAGAGAGTGAAGGTAGTGTAATTTAATTTTTTTTGGTGCAAAAACGTTTCAGAGACCCAAAAGTCCTTGTAAGGACTATTGTGTGTGACAGCAGCAATATATGTTTGTAGCACAACCTGTGCTAAATTGCTCAGTGTTAGGGACAGACAGTGTACGGAGCGTAATAGGGAGATTTTTATACAAAAAACTTTTCAGAGACCTCAAAGTTCTTTTAAGGACTATTGTGTGTGACAGCAGAAATATATATTTTTAGCGCATGCTGCGCTTAATACCATGTAATAGGCCGCTGCACACAGTTAAATTATTCGTGCCACATCTCCTGTGTAAAGTGTGCGCATCCCTAAAATATCAGTGATATCCAGTGCACTTTTTCCATGGACGAAGTGCGCTGCAGACAGTTAAATTATCCTCGCCGCATCTCCTGTTTAAAGTGTGCGCATCCCTAAAATATCAGTGACATCCAGTATACCTTTTTCCGTAGACGGAGTCCGCTGTGGATAGTTAAATTATCTGCACCACATCTCCTGTTTAAAATGTGCGCATCTCTAACATATCAGTGACATCTAGTGTACTTTTTCCGTAGACAGTGTCCGCTGCGGACAGTTAAATTATCCCCACCACATCTCCTGTTTAAAGTGTTCACATCCCTAAAATATCAGTGACATCAACTGCACTTTTTCTGTAGACGGTGTCAGCTGCAGACAGTTAAATTATCCGCGCCACAACTCCTGTTTAAAGTATGTGCATCCCTAAAATATCAGTGACATCCAGTGTACCTTTTTCTGTAGACGGTGTCAGCTGCGGACAGTTAAATTATCCGCGCCACAACTCCTGTTTAAAGTATGTGCATCCCTAAAATATCAGTGACATCCAGTGTACCTTTTTCCGTAGACACTGCGAACAGTGACATTACCTGTGTTACCTGTCCTGTATAATGTTTCCTAATCACAAATACCTTTAAAAAATGTTTTGCACATACAGTTCCAAATCCTACGCTACTGTACGTGTGACATACTTTCAAGCATAGATAACATTTAAAATGAAGAAGGCGAGCAGTAAGGGACGGGGAGAGGCTCTAATGCTGATGGTGCACGCATAGGCCGTGGCCCTTGGCGCGTTGAAACTGTGCCTGCTGCCAGAGCACAAGAAAAACAATCATCCACAATACCTAGTTTCATGTCCTAGTTTGCAGGGCGGTGCAGCACACCACTCTTGATGTCAGACCAGTACGACCAGGTGGTCGGTTGGATTGCAGCAGATAATACTTCTAGTCGGTTAAGCACCACTTTGTCTTCCACGAAGTCCAGTCTCAGTAGTCATGAGTCTGGTCAACACAATCCTCACCCTGATCCTCCCACCATGTACAGTCTGGCCAAACAAGTGATCCCACACTCGGATATTCCGAGGACCTCTTTTCATTACCATTACTTGATTTGGCCCTCTCGCCAAGCACGCTTGAAAAGGGACATGAGATCTTGTGCCCTGATTCCCAACCTCTTGAGCATCCACAGTCACAAGAACATGATGGTGGGGAACAGCAATTAGTGTTTAATGAGGTGGATGATGATGAGACACAGTTGCCAATGAGTCAACCGCAATTACTGTCTCAAGAGGTTGATGAAGAGGATGAGACACAGTTGTCAATCACTGAGGTTGTGGTTAGGTCAACAAATCAGGAGGATGATCAGAGTGAGGAAGTGGAAGAGGAGGTGTCACAGTCGTTACCTCTGAGTGTGACCTTACGTCCTTGCTCGTTCTGCGCTCCTCGCTGAAGTTTCGTTCCTGTGTTATTTGTGGTTCTTTGCGGGTTAACTCCCCTGTGTGCCTATTTGGAGTTGATCCTCTGTCTGCTCCATGGGTGTGGCTTCTCTGCTGCACCCATGAAACCTGTATATAAGGCTGAGGTTTCCTCAGTTCTGGGTCAGCTCTCCTGGTGTGTGTTGTCTTGTCCTGCTCCTGTTTGTACTCACTCTCCCATGCTGCTGACCCATGGGATCCCTGTCTGTCTGTCTGTGCTCTGTGGGTTTCCTACTTGTCCCGTCCTCTTTCCTATGTTTCTGTTATCTGTTCTGCCAGTTATGTTTGTTATGTTATATTTCTCTGTTCAGCAAGCCCTTGCTGCACCTTTCTTTGCAGCAGAGTGCAATGCGCAAGGCCATGCAGTTTACTACTGGTGGAGCAAGTCCTTCTCTGCTCATTGTCGCTCCTGTTTCCTTGCTATGTACTCCTGCTTGTGTTATTAGTTGCCCTGTTTGTATTTGCTTATCCGTTATGTATGCCTATGGGCCGTCGGTACCTTCTGGTACCTGTTGTCCAATCGTTCCTGCTGTCACTGTCTAGTTCACGCTCCAGAGTGGACCCTGGCAACTTCCTGCTGCAAAGTCTAACCCTACCATCTGGGGCTCTAGTGAATACCAGGAGTTGCTTAGTCACGCCCCTCTGGAGTATTACTAGACAGTGGCGCAGTGGGGATTTTCTCCCACTGTGCTGACGGTACATAGAGCTCATGTTTTGTCTGTGCTGCCTTCCCTGGTTTATGTTTGTACAATAAACTCTTATGTGTCTGTACCTGATTTCCGTTTATTGCTTGACGACGCGTGGTCTCTCTTGGGACCTCCAACTCGTGACAGGAGGTGGTGGACGATGAGGTCACTGACCCAACCTGGGAAGGTGGAAAGCCGAGCGAGGACAGCAGTACAGAGGGGGAGGGATCTGCAGCACTGCAACAGGCTAGAAGAGGCAGTGGGATGGAAAAAGGGAAAAGGCAGGCCACACCAAACAGGCCCGCAACTGTTCCACAGAGCACCCCTTTGCGGAAATCTCCCTTGTCAAGGGATAGATGTTCCGCAGTTTGGTGCTTTTTTGAGTTAAGTGCGGACGACAAAAGAATAGTAGTTTGCAACTTGTGCCATACAAAAATGAGCCGGGGCATGAACACTAGCAACCTCACCACCACCAGCATGATTAAAATGAAGAAGGCGAGCAGTAAGGGACGGGGAGAGGCTCTAATGCTGATGGTGCACGCATAGGCCGTGGCCCTTGGCGCGTTGAAACTGTGCCTGCTGCCAGAGCACAAGAAAAACAATCATCCACAATACCTAGTTTCATGTCCTAGTTTGCAGGGCGGTGCAGCACACCACTCTTGATGTCAGACCAGTACGACCAGGTGGTCGGTTGGATTGCAGCAGATAATGCTTCTAGTCGGTTAAGCACCACTTTGTCTTCCACGAAGTCCAGTCTCAGTAGTCATGAGTCTGGTCAACACAATCCTCACTCTGATCCTCCTTCCTCCCACCATGTACAGTCTGGCCAAACAAGTGATCCCACACTCGGATATTCCGGGGACCTCTTTTCATCACCATTACTTGATTTGGCCCTCTCGCCAAGCACGCTTGAAAAGGGACATGAGATCTTGTGCCCTGATTCCCAACCTCTTGAGCATCCACAGTCACAAGAACATGATGGTGGGGAACAGCAATTAGTGTTTAATGAGGTGGATGATGATGAGACACAGTTGCCAATGAGTCAACCGCAATTACTGTCTCAAGAGGTTGATGAAGAGGATGAGACACAGTTGTCAATCACTGAGGTTGTGGTTAGCTCAACAAATCAGGAGGATGATCAGAGTGAGGAAGTGGAAGAGGAGGTGTCACAGTCGTTACCTCTGACTGTGACCTTACGTCCTTGCTCGTTCTGCGCTCCTCGCTGAAGTTTCGTTCCTGTGTTATTTGTGGTTCTTTGCGGGTTAACTCCCCTGTGTGCCTATTTGGAGTTGATCCTCTGTCTGCTCCATGGGTGTGGCTTCTCTGCTGCACCCATGGAACCTGTATATAAGGCTGAGGTTTCCTCAGTTCTCGGTCAGCTCTCCTGGTGTGTGTTGTCTTGTCCTGCTCCTGTTTGTACTCACTCTCCCATGCTGCTGACCCATGGGATCCCTGTCTGTCTGTCTGTGCTCTGTGGGTTTCCTACTTGTCCCGTCCTCTTTCCTATGTTTCTGTTATCTGTTCTGCCAGTTATGTTTGTTATGTTATATTTCTCTGTTCAGCAAGCCCTTGCTGCACCTTTCTTTGCAGCAGAGTGCAATGCGCAAGGCCATGCAGTTTACTACTGGTGGAGCAAGTCCTTCTCTGCTCATTGTCGCTCCTGTTTCCTTGCTATGTACTCCTGCTTGTGTTATTAGTTGCCCTGTTTGTATTTGCTTATCCGTTATGTATGCCTATGGGCCGTCGGTACCTTCTGGTACCTGTTGTCCAATCGTTCCTGCTGTCACTGTCTAGTTCACGCTCCAGAGTGGACCCTGGCAACTTCCTGCTGCAAAGTCTAACCCTACCATCTGGGGCTCTAGTGAATACCAGGAGTTGCTTAGTCACGCCCCTCTGGAGTATTACTAGACAGTGGCGCAGTGGGGATTTTCTCCCACTGTGCTGACGGTACATAGAGCTCATGTTTTGTCTGTGCTGCCTTCCCTGGTTTATGTTTGTACAATAAACTCTTATGTGTCTGTACCTGATTTCCGTTTATTGCTTGACGACGCGTGGTCTCTCTTGGGACTTCCAACTCGTGACAGGAGGTGGTGGACGATGAGGTCACTGACCCAACCTGGGAAGGTGGAAAGCCGAGCGAGGACAGCAGTACAGAGGGGGAGGGATCTGCGGCACTGCAACAGGCTAGAAGAGGCAGTGGGATGGAAAAAGGGAAAAGGCAGGCCACACCAAACAGGCCCGCAACTGTTCCACAGAGCACCCCTTTGCGGAAATCTCCCTTGTCAAGGGATAGATGTTCCGCAGTTTGGTGCTTTTTTGAGTTAAGTGCGGACGACAAAAGAATAGTAGTTTGCAACTTGTGCCATACAAAAATGAGCCGGGGCGTGAACACTAGCAACCTCACCACCACCAGCATGATCTGCCACATGACATCCAAGCACCGTAATAAGTGGGACGAACGCCCGGGTCCACAATCTGTGTCTGCGGGTCACACCATTGCCTCCTCTCCCCCTATGTTACGTGCTGGCCAATTCCCTGTCGAAGGCAAAGGCCCAGGTGCCTCCCGCCCTGCACCTGGACCCTCGCAAGCACCATCAGCGACGACCATCCACTTCCGTGTCCCAGTGCAGCGTACAAATGTCCTTACCCCAGGCATTTAAATGAAAACAAAAATACCCAGCCACCCATAGGCCTTAGCACTAAATGCACAGTTTTCAAAATTACTGGCCCTGGAAATGTTGCCATTTAGGCTTGTGGACACTGAGGCCTTCGGCACAATTAAGGACGACGCTTTGCATGTGGAAGAGGTAGAAATGGGGGAAGACATTACACAGGGTGATAGCCAGACCACCCTCAGTTCGTCTTCTCAGCGTGAATTGGACGATGAAGAGGAGGAGGATCTGGAGACGGTTGCCTCCACTACAGAGGGTAGTACCCATGGAAGTTTCATTCCATCTGTTCAGAAGAGGAGGAAGAGGATTGAGGAGATTGAGAGAGTCCGTAGTTCCTTGGGCAACCGAGAAGGGGTGACAAGGGGAACACACAGCAGTTCCAACAGAGGCAGGGCAACACTCTCCAAAGCCTTGGACAGTTTCTTGACACCCGGCTAGCACCCTCAACCTGATCTGCTGCCTAGTGTCACAAGGAGGGAAAAATTTTGGCAGATGGTGAAGGAGTACATAGCAGACCGTATCAGCGTCCTCAATGATCCCTCAGTGCTTACAACTATTGGGTATTCAAGCTGGACACGTGGCACGAACTGGCGCTCTACGTCTTGGAAGTACTGGCCTGCCCTGCTACCAGCGTTTTGTCTGAGCGGGTATTTAGTGCTGCTGGTGGCATTATAACAGATAAGTGTATCCGCCTGTCAGCTGAAAATGCTGACAGGTTGACTCTTATAAAAATGAACAAGGCCTGGATTGACCATGACTTCTCAACTCCACCAGAGGAAAGCTGATGAACATAAAGGCACTTTAAATGTGTTGTTTATAATGTATTGAATACACTGTATTCCCATGCACCCCTTCCACCACAAACAAGGGTATATGGTTGAATCTTCCTTTTCTCATCCTCCTTCTCCTCTTCCATCATATCAACACATACTTATTCGTTGCATATAATGCCCTCGCGTATATGCCCTTCGCATGTAATTTTTTACAAGGTCAGCTCAGCTCCAGGCCCTCACATATAATTTTTTAAAGGGTCAGCTCACCAGCAGGCCCTTGAATATCATTTTTTAGAGGGTTAGCTCACCAGCAGGCCCTCGCATATAATGTTTTACAGGGTCAGCTCACCAACAGGCCCTCGCATATAAATATTTAGAGGGTCAGCTCACCAGCAGGCCCTCGCATATAATGTTAGCAGGCCCTCGCATATAATGTTTTACAGGGTCAGCTCACCAGCAGGCCCTCACCTTCAAGCTTTTAGAGGGTCAGCTCACCAGCAGGCCCGCACCTAAAATCTTTTACAGGGTCAGCTCACCAGCAGGCCCGCACCTAAAATCTTTTACAGGGTCAGTTCACCCGCAGGCCCGCACCTAAATTCTTTTACAGGGTCAGCTCACCAGCAGGCCCGCACCTCAAATCTTTTACAGGGTCAGCTCACCAGCAGGCCCTCGCATATAATTTTTTACAGTGTCAGCTCACCAGCAGGCCCTCACCTAAAATATTTTACAGGGTCAGCTCACCTGCAGGCCCGCACCTAAAATATTTTGCAGGGTCAGATCACCTGTAGGCCCTCACCTAATTATACCTAATAGGTAATTTGCACGCATGCTGCCTTGCTTGGATGTGGTAGCCGTAGCTGTTTCTCAGGCTCCCTCTCCGGAATCGAACCCTGATTCCCTGTTACCTGTAGTCACCATGGTTTGCGCTGACAATAACATCGAAAGTTGATCGACCAGGCATCCGTAAGGATCGTCGCCGTCACGGGGAAGTGCGATCGGCCCCAGATTATCTAGAGTCACCAAAGCGGCAGCAGGCCTTTACCCATAATGTTTTAGATGGTCAGATCAGAAGGCCCTTGCTCAAAATATTTTTGAGGGTCACCAGCAGGCCATCAATCATAATTTTTCAAGGCTGTGTATGATGCCCTCCTTTATGTGTAACAATGGGTGTATTGTAGTGCCGGTTCCTCATAATTTTTGGCAGCCCTTTCACTTAGTACATAGGCTTTATGAGTGTAGGAGTCCCAATACATGAACAATTGTGCCACAATGTGAATGAGGCCCTCCTTTATGTGATATATAGGTTGTATCGGAGTGTCTTTTCCTTGTAATTTTTGGCAGCACTTTCCTGACAATTTTATGGTTTGGTGCGTATTATTGTTAGTCTGCAAAAGTGGCATACTACTCGGACAACATCGTTGCCAGCAGCGACCTGGGAGTCCAAGATGCATCTAGACATCCTCCCCATGCTGTTCCTGAACCATTTAGATGGTGTTTCCATTATTTTCTGACCTTTTCCTATGAACCAGGCACCCTCCCTACCTCAGAGCAGAGGGTGCCTAGTTTTATGCTCTCGTTCTACCATTGACTTCTATTATACTCTGAGCACCCGAGCATGCCGATGTGTTCGGCCAGAGCACCTGAGCACCCGAGCACTTTGGTGCTCGATCAAGACTAGTGGTCACTGGATAAAATTTTTACTGTAGGCCAGTACAGGCCCCAAAAATTAGGCATTAACCTTACAGAAAATGCCTTTTATGCTGCTGTATATACATAAGACAAGGACCATTCTTTGTTCTGTATGGTGGCGGATTTGTGGGATGGCATGAGGAAATTCAATTACACGTGGTCGTCATAGGTGTTGAATTCCTCCGAGATCCATGCCGCATTCATTTTTAGAAATGTGAGGTAGTCCACACTGTCGTTTGCTAGGCAAGTGCGCTTATCGGTCACGATCCCCACTGTTGCGCTGAATGTCCTTTTGGACAGGACACTCGACGAGGGGCAAGCCAAGAGTTCCATGGCGAATTGTGCCAGCTCTGGCCACAGGTCAAGCCTGCACACCCAGTAGTAAAGGGGTTTCTCGCTTCTCAGAGCGTCAACATCGGTCGTTAACCCGATGTAGTCTGACACCTGTCGGTCTAGGCGTTCCCTGAGGCTGGATCCTGAGGGCGGCTGTCGATGGGTTGGCTGCAAGAATAATCTCATATCTGAAGTGACCAACACATTTTCAAACCGCCCTCTTCTTGCATGCGCTGTAGGACTGGTACCCACAAATGTTTCTCTGTGGGTGGAAATTTATCTGCCAGCGCCCACAACAGCAGAATGCAGCATCTCTCGAAGCAAGGCCTGGAAATGCTGCATTCTGATAGGCCTCTGTGATGCTGGTAACATGTCCACCATTTTATGTTTCTACCGGGGGTCTAAGTACTGGTCCTTGCCTTTTATGCCTTTTATACGGGGGTCCCTTTTCAAACACTAGAGCATGAAGGCCACCATTTGCACTAAATTGGAAGCGGAGGAGCGCACTGGCTCCTGCTCCTCACCCAGGAGGATGTCATCCTCGGTCTTCTCCTTCCATCCACGGACAACACCAGGGATCCCAGGAAAGTTCAAAGCCTGCTACTCCTCCTCCGCCCCAGACACCATCCTCCTCTGACTCCTCTTCAGACTCCTGCTAACTTGTCTCAGATGGAGTAGCCCCCCCTGGAAATTCATTCAGCATTGCGACTTCCTCATCTTCCAACTCATGTTTCTAGATGGCTTGATCAATGACAGGACGCAATGCAAGCTCCAGAAAGGAGTAAGGAACGATGTCACTCATGGCGCCCTGGCTGCGACTGACCAGTTTGGTGATCTCATCAAATGGCCGCAGAAGTCTGCATTCATCGGGCATGCGCAGCCGCTGGCGCAGTAAAAAAAAAAAAAAAGCTCCCAGAGCCTGTTCTGCCCCAGAGTTTGTACAGGTAGTCGTTAATGGCACGTTTCTGCTGGAGCAGCCTATCAAGCATATACAAGGTAGAGTTCCAGCGCATCAGGCAGTCACAAATCAGATGTCTGATGGCAGGTGGTGTCGCCGCTGAACGTCAGCAAGGAGAGCCTTGGCAGTATAAGATCTTCTAAAATGGCCAGAGAATTTCCTGGCCTGCCGCAAGACGCCCTGGACCCCGGGGTATTTGGCAACGAATCGCTGCGTGACTAAGGTCATGGTGTTTGCCATGCAGGGCACATGTGTCATTTTGCCCTGTTTCAGCACAATCAGCAAATTGACACCGTTGTCGCACACAACTTTATCAACTGTCAAATTGAGCAGGGTGAGCCACTGATCGGCCTGTGACCGCAGAGCTGAAAGCAGTGCAGGACCGGTGTGGCTCTTTGCTTTCAGGCACAACAGCCGCAGAACAGCATGGCAACGTCTCACCTGGCATTTCGAATAGGTTCTGGGGAGCTGGCGGGGTGCAGTGAGAGAGGTGGAGTCAACCGAGGAGGAGACGGAGGATGGAGTAGGAGGAGGAGAAGAAGAGGCAGGCCTGCATGCAATCTGTGGCGGTAACACCAAATCCACATAGGTGCCACGGGTTGCATGCTTGACAGCCAACAGAAGGTTCACCAGTAAAAGTTATGTACCTTCCCTGGTCGTGCATGCTAGACCACCACGTGTCTGTGGTCAGATGTATCTTGGCACTGACACTGTGTGCCAGAGATACATTCACTTGCCGCTGAACATGACCATATAGCTCTGGAATGCCCTTCTGGGAGAAATATTTCCTTCTGGGGACCTTCTATTGCAGTGTGCCAATGGCCACAAATTTTCTAAAGGCCTCCGAGTCCACCAGTTTATATGGCAGTAGTTGGCGGGCTAGCAGTTCCGACAAGTCGGCGGTCAGCTGTTGGGCAAGAGGGTTATCCGGCATCATCAACTTTTTAAGTTTGAACATTTGGTCCACGGAAGCCTGCCTTTTTCCAGATGAACACGATGATGGCATGGTGGAAGGTGGAGTGGAGGACAAATGGGAGGAGAGAGGAGAAAGAGAAGAGGCAGGACGTGGAGTGCCGGGAGTGTGGATTTGTGGGTTTTGACGGCGTTGCTCCCACTGGGCTCGGTGATGGGAGGCCAGGTGCTTTGTTAAGGCGGTCGTCCCTAGGTGACTGTTGGACTTACCGCAACTTATGCGTTGACAGCACAGGCTGAAGATTGCAACACTATTGTCAGCAGCGGACAGGTTAAAAAAAGCCCACACTGCGGAGCCATGTGCCGGCATCCTGGGAGCACCAGATGTGACCGTGCATGGTGGATGGCTCGCTCCAGATACATTTGCAGTCTTCTTTTTGCCTCCGGTGCACTGCGACTTCTGCCTGCTTCTCCTCCTTCTACTCCCTATCTGCTGCTCCATCTCTTCATCTGAACTCCCCTCCTCTTCTTCTCTTGTGGGCACCACATCGACACATCATCATCATCACCTTCACTACCACTGACATTAGAGATCTCGGAGTAGGCAGCAACAGTGGGGACCACCCTCCTTGGGCTGATCTGGGTACTGTCATCAGACCGCTGGTGGCGGCCGTTGCTACCTCCTCTTCCTGATCCGATTTCAAGAATGGCTGTGCATCGGTAAGGTCTGGGAATGGATGGGAAAATAATTTCTCTGACTCGAGTGGAGGGGCTATGGTGGTGGGGGTGGTGTCTTTGGAGGTGCACACAGCAGAGAGAGAAGCCCTTTGAAGTAATCGCTCACGTCTTCTCCAACTTCCCACTTAGGATCAGTATTTTGTGGAAGCAGGTATATCGCAGGCCTAAATCAGTATTTTGTGGAAGTAGGTATATCAAACCCCTTAGTCAGTATTTTGTTGAAGCAGGTATATCGCACCCCTCAATCAATATTTGGTGGAAACAGGTATATCAAACCCCTTAATCGGTATTTTGTGGAAGAAGCTATATCGTAGCCCTTAATCAGTATTTTGTGGAAGCAGGTATATCGCAGGCATCAATCAATATTTGGTAGAAACAGGAATATCGAACCCCTTAATCAGTATTTTTTTGTCGAAGCAGGAATATTGCAGCCCTCAATCAGTATTTTGTGGAAGCAGAGATATCAAACCCCTTAATCAGTATTTTGTGGAAGCAGGTATATTGCAGGCCTCAATCAATCTTTGGTGGAAACAGGTATATTGTACCCCTTAATCGGTATTTTTTGGAAGCAGGTATATCGCAGGCCTCAATCAATATTTGGTGGAAACACGTATATCGAACCCCTTAATCAGTATATTGTGGAAGCAGGTATATCACACCCCTCAAGCAATATTTGATGGAAACAGGTATATTGAAACCCTTAGTCTGAATTTTATGGAAGTAGGTATATCGCAGCCCTCAATCTGTATTTTGTGGAAGCAGGTATTTCAAACACCTTAATCAGCATTTTGTGGAAGCAGGTATATTGCACCCCTCAATCAATATTTGTTAGAAACAGGTATATCAAACCACTTAATCGGTATTTTGTGGAAGCAGGTATATTGCAGCCCCTTAATCAGTAATTTGTAGAAGCAGGTATATCAAACCCCTTAATCAGTATTTTGTCGAGGCAGGTATATCGCATGCCTCAATTAATATTTGGTAGAAACAGGTATATCGAACCCCTAATCAGTATTTTGTGGAAGCAGTTATATCACAGCCCTAAATATATTTTTGGTGGAAGCAGGCATATCAAACCCCTTAATCAGTATTTTGTAGAAGCAGGCATATCGCAGGCCTCAATCAATATTTGGTGGAAACAGGTATATCGAACCCCTTAATCAGTATTTTGTGGAAGCACATATATCGCAGGCCTCAATTAATATTTGGTGGAAGCAGGTATTTCAAACCCCTTATTCAGTATTTTGGTGGAAGCAGGTATATTGCAGCCCTTAATCAGTGTTTTGTGGAAGCAGGTACAGTATATCGCAGGACTCAATCTAAATTTGGTGGAAGCAGGTATAACAAACTCCTTAATCAGTATTTTGTGGAAGCAGGCATATTGCGCCCCTCAATCAATATTTGGTGGAAACAGGTATATCAAACCCTTTAATTAGTATTTTGTGGAAGCAAGTATATCGCAGCCCTGAATCAATATTTGGTGGGAACAGATATATCAAAACCCTTAAGTATTTTGTGGAGGCAGGTATATTGCACCACTCAATCAATATTTGGTGGAAGCAGTTGTATCGAACCGCTAATCAGTTTTTTGTGGAAGCAGGTATATCACACTCCTTAATAATAGTTTTTGGCACAACAGTTATATAACACCACCCTGTTTATTTGCAGCAACAGGTATATCGCAGCCCTCAATCAGTATTTTGTGGAAGAAGGTTTATCACACCCCTCAATCAGTTTTTTGGGGGGCAACAGGTATATCACACCTATTGCAATTAGTTGTTCTAATAGCGTTTGCTCCTCTATATAGCTGCAGTATCGCAGCAGAACCGCACACAACTGCTGCACAATACAAATGCACTATAATATACTTTCTATGTTAGAAAGTATATTATAAGTATGTAAAATGTAAGAATGAAACTGGATTGCACATCCTCAATACTATGCTTTTATATAATAACTGCTTCTCGTGTTGCATACTGTACATGAGTCATTGGCATACAATTTGATCAAAAAGCATAGACCCACTCACCATGACAAGTTTGCCTCCTTGAGTGGGAACCTACTCTAAATTTGGCGTGGCGCCTTTTTTTGGTGAGTGGGCCTATGCTTTTTGATCAAATTGTATACTAATGCCCCATGTACAGTATGCAACATAGGGGTAGGTATACTATAAATTGCTAATTGCATTGTGAAGCAATGTTAATTATGCTGAGAAGCAGTTAGTAGATAAAAGCATAATATTGAGGATGTGCGATTCAGTTTCACTCTTATATTTTACATGTCCTGTATAATTTTTATTTTTTTTCCCCTCTAGTATCATCACTCCTACCCATTCGGCCCAGGTGATTTTAATTAGCAGGAGACTGCATAAGGGTCTATAAATTCCTACCACTTCTCAGTTAGAGTTCCTGAGAGGATGTGATAAGGTGAGCTTTGACAACTGTTCACATGGTGCGGTGCTGTGCTGCGGCCATTGTTGGTCTGGTGGTGTGCTGGTGGGTTGGTGGGGCCCAGTGCCAGGGTGGCTCTGCCAGACAGCGGGGGTGTTGTTTGGCTGTTGGGTCCCACTGCCTACTGGTGCAGTGCTGCAGTGCCGGTGGTCGCCGCATAGCACCGCGCCAAATTTAGAGTAGGTTCGCACTCAAGGAGGCAACCTTGTCGTGGTGAGTGGGCCTATGCTTTTTGATCAAATTGTTCGCCAATGCCTTATGTACAGTATGCAACATAGGGGTAGGTATACTATAAATTGCGCTGAGAAGCGATATTAATAATGCTGAGAAGCAGTTATTATATAAAAGCATAGTATTGAGAATGTGCGATCCAGTTTCACTCTTATATTTTACATATTATAAGTATATCACACCCCTCAGTATATCACACCTATTGATAGCACATCTATACCAGCCCTTAAAAGGTCTTTTGTGGCCCTGTTAGCTAGCGTTTGGTGTCCCTAACAGCCTGTCTCTGCTCCACAAAGCAACCTCTCCCTACACTGGCAAAACACAGAATGTAAAATAGCTGCCAGATCAGGTTCTTTTATAGGGTGGGGGTGTGTCCATGTGCTGAAACATCTCAATTGGCTGTCCTGTCCCACCTGATGGATGTGTCATGGGTCAAAGTTTGGCGCAACGCAAAAGAATATGGCGCTGGCGGACATCACCATATGTTCACATGTTGGGAGAATCGCGAATGCATAAAGTTCGCCGCGAAACGACCTTTGGGTGAACTGCAAGGGCATCTCTAGTGGTGGTGTGTTCCCAAGCAATATGTCCCTGCTGGATCACATACAGCTTGCAGTGCCCCAGACCTGGGGGTATCTGCAATTGTTGCTAATTCATTGTAAATAGTTCTGTATTTTATATGTTTGGCCATTACTTTCAGTTAAGGATATGGATGGCAATGGTTGGCAAGAAACAGAGCTAACTACTCTGTTCCTCCCCTCTTCCTGCCAGGAGGGGGAGTTCCTGTTAAGACACAGAAAGGAGAGAAAGCACTGCTTAGCTCCTACTCCTGTGAAGGATTCTCAGAAAAGAATAACTGCTAATAACTTCCTCAAGAACAGACTTCAGAGGAATTAGACAGCAGCGTGATCAGCTGAGATTAGCATTTAAAAGACACTGCTGTGAAGTGAGGGACTATGGCTAAGACAACCATCACCCAAACTACTACTAGGCCAGTAAAATACAAGTGCAAATCCGCTACCATCTTGAACTTCAATGTACTGGTATAACATAAAACTTATGTGTTATGTAATTATTTTTTGTTAATTTGTTGACAACACATTGTTACTCCACATTTGCATAGTAGATCACAGAGGAGAAAGGGTTAATTAGGGGATTCCATGTTTCCAGGTCAATTTTTTGGCTGTACCTTATATATATATATATATATATATAACATAGTAAGTAAAAGAAAAGTCCCTCAAGCTCAAGTATCATTTCATGCTATATTAGGCTGTGTTCCCATCTGAGTTTTAGACTCTTCTCACATATTCACAGATCATTCTGTCATATTTGACAGAACAGTGCCCCATTCACAGCTATTTTTCTTGTCAAAATGATAGACACCTGATCAGAATCCAGTAGAGGTCTATGGGGCTCACCAGGCATCTGTGGTATCTGGCATGGGCACTGTGATGTAGATTCTGTGATGTAGATACTGAAAACCATGATGTAGATGGGAACACAGCCTTAGAGTACTTCTCATAGCCCAATGATCAATGACTGTTCCCAACCAGTGCCCTTTATAACTATGGCAGCAGTCAACAAACAGGCAAATGCTTGTTTATCATATATTAAGTGAGCAAAAAGATGCTTGCTGGTCAACAGCATATGTCCCAGTTTTAACAGGGGATGTGCGGCCCACAATATGAGGCACTTAAAATGAGCACCAACTGACATGATATATTGGCCCATCTAAGAGGATCCTTAGTCAAGATGGCACCTCCATTGGATGTCAGGGTTAAATTCCAATGACCACTGTGTAATGTTTGGTGTAAGAGGGTGGTATAATTCCAAGTGCACAGTGGGACCTTCTCTAGACTCAAGTTGGGCAGTTTTCTTGAATGCTACCTAATTCAATGTGTTCTAAATGTTATGTTACTCTTAGTACCGTTAATCGTGTGCTTATAATCTTACATATATAGGCAGATCAGTTGTGGTCATGTATGGATGTTTGGATTTACAATTTTCTGCTGATTTGCAAAAAAAAAAGTTATGTTCTGCCTCTACATAAACTGCACATATATTTTGGCATGTAACATAATAAATTGAGTGATTGATTCAGGCGCTGTAATAAGAGTACAAATTTTCTGATGAGGTTAAGCTAGGTTAGTGTTATATCCACTTAGAAACTATATTGGTTTCTATTAAGGCTGTCTGAAAAACTGTCCATGATTTGGAATCTAATATTTTTGATTAGATTGGTGGCTCTTATGGGTTATGATATATTTTGGGGATTTTAGGATAGGTCTTAAAGTGCTTCTGTCACCAGTGAAACAGGCTGACTGGTGACATGAACCTAGGTCAGCAGAAGATAGTAGAGAAAACTGAACTTTTAATATATGCAAATGAGCTTCTAGAAGCAATGGGGCATTGCCGTTACTCCTAGAGGCTCTGTTCTCCTTGCTGCTGCCACTCTCCCTGCACTTTGACGGGGCCAGGCAGTGTAAATGTCATCATGCCTTTCCGTGACTTCTCATAATCCTATGCCTTTGCCATGCGCTTCAGTACCTGGTGCAGACGCAGTACAGGGGAGAACTGCAGGGGAGCCTGTCCTGTACTGCACCTGCGCTGGGTACTGAAGCGCATGGCAAGGGAGCAAGACTAGGAGAAGTCAGGGCCAGGTGTCATGAAGTTTACACTACCCACATAAATAAATGGGTAAATTATTTAACAAACTACCCACCTTATTATTAAAGATGCATAAGGTGGCTGAGATGACTTCTATGTCCAGAGGCAGGGCAGCCAATATCATGTTTCATCAGGGACCCACCCCCTTGTAGCAAAAAAAGTCCAAATGGATCCAGCGAGTAAAATCAATGATTCTTTATTTCTTCATTTAAAAAATGTATAAACAAGTAATCCTCCTGCATAAAAAAGATTTTTACGCAGAATGATTACTTGTTTATAAAAAAAATTAAAATGAAGAAATAAAGAATCATTGATTTTACTCGCTGGATCCATTTGGACTTTTTTGCTGCATCTACGTTGGGTGTGAACACAGCTCGGATCCATGCAGAGCTGGTCAGAGCACCTTTACCACTTGAGAGCTGGACTTTGTTCTATCTACAATCCACCTTCTTGTCACTGCACGGGCCCCCGTATCACTCATCTTGTAGTGCCTTGCTGCTGTCTGTCGCTTTGTGAGCAGGTAATATTTGCATGTATCTATACATTGGGCTTAAGAATTAATTTTAGCGGTGGTATACAGTTCTATATGTTTAGGGGTTTACATTAGGCAGGGTTATTTGAAACTCAAAATCATCCAATATGGTGTCAACCTAGCTTAACAGAATGTTACAAATTTCCCATTGGTTTGCACAGTATTTCACTTGCTAGATCATCTTTTTGTGCTACAGAGCTTTAAATCCTATTGTGACTGCAAAATAAACCAAACAGCTAGATATCTTTTTAGCCAATAAGCCAGAATCAATACCAATATAGTTACTAGTCCTATTCTGTTTTTGTAAGTAGAAAGACTGAGCACTCTCCAGCTGGACCAAGTGAAGACCAAGAACAAATATATATAATATAAGAATAATTTATTAGTGGAAAATTGATAAATAGCCCTGAACTTATAGCAATAAAATATCAAATACAATGCTAATATAAAATGATGTAGTACCCAAATAGCGAATTAGAATGTAATAATAACACCTGCATAAATACAATAATATAACATAGACAATGCTAAAAAGAGATAAAAAAGGGCAACTATGGTAATATAAATGGTATAAAAGACAACATAAAATGTAGAAGTGGTTTATATATTCGATATGTATTCAGTATATATTCGATGAACCACTACACAGTCCAGTGAAGAAATATGCCAGGTATAATGTCCGATGATAAAAGCGGATAAATGTCCCTGTATTTAAAGAGATTGATTCGCTTGTATAGGAACAAATCAACGTACAGTCTAGTAATAGGAATGCACCTGTTATATGCCGTCTGTTGTGAGTATAACCGTGGCGTCCCACGAGGCTCACTGAATCAGATTAGGCAATACCTGGGTCTAGTCGCTTGCTCACGGTGGTCATGTAGCTCTCAGCATGAGAGATCTCTTGGTAGCTTTTCACCGATCTTGCAAGCCTGGACCTAGTTGGTAATTATCAAGGCGTCTTACTTTGTTCGTATTTGCACGGTGTCACTGTTCCGGCAAAGTTAGGATCCAGCTGATGAACATTTATGAGACCCTAACATCCCGACAATTGGATCCTAACTTTGCCGGAACAGTGACACCGTGCAAATACGAACAAAGTAAGACGCCTTGATAATTACCAACTAGGTCCAGGCTTGCAAGATCGGTGAAAAGCTACCAAGAGATCTCTCATGCTGAGAGCTACATGACCACCTTGAGCAAGCGACTAGACCCAGGTATTGCCTAATCTGATTCAGTGAGCCTCGTGGGATGCCACGGTTATACTCACAACAGACGGCATATAACAGGTGCATTCCTATTACTAGACTGTACGTTGATTTGTTCCTATACAAGCGAATCTATCTCTTTAAATACAGGGACATTTATCCGCTTTTATCATCGGACATTATACCTGGCATATTTCTTCACTGGACTGTGTAGTGGTTCATCGAATATATACTGAATACATATCGAATATATAAACCACTTCTACATTTTATGTTGTCTTTTATACCATTTATATTACCATAGTTGCCCTTTTTTATCTCTTTTTAGCATTGTCTATGTTATATTATTGTATTTATGCAGGTGTTATTATTACATTCTAATTCGCTATTTGGGTACTACATCATTTTATATTAGCATTGTATTTGATATTTTATTGCTATAAGTTCAGGGCTATTTATCAATTTTCCACTAATAAATTATTCTTATATTATATATATTTGTTCTTGGTCTTCACTTGGTCCAGCTGGAGAGTGCTCAGTCTTTCTACCTACATATACCTTAAATCCCCTTTATGACTGGGTGAGTCATAGCAGACTTAGCAGCACCCACTTCCACAGCTGTGTACAGAGTGAGCCACCATACCTTAATTGCATTTCTATTCTGTTTTTATCCGCTGCCTCCCCCCTCTCCTCTGTGTCTGTTCATTGTGTATATGTTATTCATATAGTGGTGATGTTAAACCTTAGCCATTTCAAACCATGAGGTAGTAAGCGAACATAGCAGCCAATATATATATCCAAGGACAGATGGGCTCGATCTGACATATATTTTGCCCGGCACCATGTAAGACATGTAAATGTGCCTGTTAGAGCTTCTGTAGCATGTATGTATAAACATGTCAAGAAGCAGACTTTATGAGGGAGTCTGTCAGCACTATATAATAGACCCAAATAAAATCTTATCTTAAAATATTTACTTTTACGAGGTACAAAGAGAAAGTGTCTTTAGTTTACAATCTGTATAGCCAGATAATGGTGTATTCAATAGGCAGTTTGGCAGACATTCCACCGGGATCGGTGAGGCAGGGGAATTACATAAATCTCCTATATTTACCTCACTTTACCTAACTCACTTTTTCATTGCCTTTTAATAAAAGGATATTTTTGTGAATTGAATATACAATGCAATAAGTCAATATAACCTTTCTACAAACCTCTCTATGTCCAAACTGTACTCTTTTCTTTGATACTAGTATTTTATGTTAATCTATCCGATCCATTGCCAGATACTTTGCCATTTGCCTGCAGGGCTGTGAGTATTTTAAGTACTTTATTTAGTGTTGAATGGTATATGCCAAAACCATTATCGTCCCTATCATCACTATTCACAAAAAAAAAGTCTTAAACCAGCCATACACCAGATAACTATTGACCAAACGTTCATTCGGCCAACAACTATCTCTCCCCCATTAAATATGTTTGGTCAGCTCGTTCGAGTAGTAGTGTGTTATGAAAAGGTAGAGAGCGAAAGCCACCGCCAGACTTCTCTGACTGCAGAGAAAAAGAGAAAATTACATATTGAAATCTAATAGCCCATATGCCAGGGCAGAGTCATGAAGCTCCCACACACAGAAGGTCAGCTGATCCCACCAAAATCGTAAGTTTCGGATAAATTACATTTAATTTGTATGGTCAGCTGTAGGCTGTGGCCATATTAGTACTCTGTGCATGGAGTGAATTTTATGTGTCAGTCATGGGATCCTGCACAGGAATATCTTAATCTCCCCAGAGGAGCGATGATCCTGTCCATAGCTGAAAATATACAGCTCATGGAGAGAACCATGAGTAATCCTTATTAGTGTTAATCGAGCATGCTCGGCCGAACACCAGTTCGGCTCGAGCATCTAGATGCTCAGCACATGGCGGTATTCGGCCGAATACCACATGTACTCGAGCGCAATGCTCAAGTCTCCTCCCCGCACGTTTGTTGGCTGCTACGCAGCCAGTAAACCTGCAGGTAAGTACTGCCCTCACTGTAATGCCAGTAGCCATGTTGGTTACTGGCATTACAGTGATAGGCTGGCTGGAACGCATCATTGGGTGCGTTCCAGCCAGCCTATCACTGTAATGGCAGCAACCAACATGGCTACTGGCATTACAGTGAGGGCAGTACTTACCTGCAGGTTTACTGTCATCACCCGATGACACGTGTTCGGCTCAGTGTTAGTCAGGGAGAGCTGTGCTGAAGAAGGGAAAGATGGTGTAGGGAGTGAAATTATATATATATTTTTTAAGTTGAAAAACTTGTCAGAGACCCAAAAGTCCTTTTAAGGACTAGTGTTGTGTGCGGCAGCAGCAATATATATTTTTAGCGCAACCTGCACAAAAAAGCGTGCAATAGTTAGGCCGCTGCAGACAGCGACATTATCTGCGCTACATCTCGTGTGTAACGTGCGCAAATCCCAAAAATATCTGTGATATCCAGTGTACTTTTTCCATAGACGGTGTCCGCTGCGGACAGTGACATTAGCTGGGGTACATCTCTTATGTAATGTTTCCACATCCCAAATACCTGTGACATTCCCTGTAATTTTTTATTAGCCACTGGTGACATCAGCGACATTATCTGCGGTATTTCTCCTGTGTAATGTTTCCACATCCTAAAAAGCTGTGACATTCCCTGTAATTTATTATTAGCCGCTGCTGACATCAGCAACATTATCTGAGGTATAACTCCTATGCGAAGTTTCAACATCCCAAATACCTTTTTAATTTTTTTTGCGCATACACTTACAAATCCTACGCTACTGTACGTGTGACATACTTTCAAGCATATATAACATTTAATATGAAGAAGGCGAGCAGAAAGGGATAGGGAAGTGGCCATGATGTTGATGGTGCACGCAGAGGCCGTGGCCCTGGGCGCGTTGAAACTGTGCCTGCTGCCAGAGCACAAGAAAAACAATCATCCACAAAACCTAGTTTCATGTCCCAGTTTGCAGGTCGGCGCAGGACACCACTTTCGAAGACCAGTGCGACCAGGTTGTCGGTTGGATTGCAGCAGATAATGCTTCTAGTCGGATAAGCACCCTGTCTTCCACCAAGTCAAGTCTCAGTAGCCAAGAGTCTGGTCAACACAATCCTTACCCTGATCCTCCTTTTCTACCATCATGGAGAGTCTTTCCAAACAAGTGATCCCACACTCGGATATTCCGAGGAGCTCTTTCAGCGCCATTTATTCATTTGGGCCTTACTACAAGCCGGCTTGAAGAGGGACATGAGATCTTGTGCCCAGATTCTCAAACTCTTGAGCATCTACAGTCACAAGAAGATGACGGTGTTTCATGAGGTGGCACAGTTGCCAATAAGTCAACGGCAATTAGTGTCTCAAGAGGTTGATGATGAGGATGAGACACAGTTGTCAATAACTGAGGTTGTTGTTAGGTCAACAAGTCAGGAGAATGAGCAGAGTGAGGAAGTGGAAGAGGAGGTGGTGGACGATGAAGTCACTGACCCAACCTGGGAAGGTGGCAAGCCAAGCGAGGACAGCAGTACAGAGGGGGGGGATCCGCAGCACCACAACAGGCTGGAAGAGGCAGTGGGGTGGCAAAAAGGAGAAGGCGGGCCACACCAAACAGGGCCGCAACTGTTCCCAGGAGCACACCCTTGGGGAAATCTCCCTTGCCAAGGGGTAGATGTTTCGCAGTCTGGCGCTTTTTTGATGAAAGAGGCGGACGACAAAAGAATTGTAATTTGAAACCTGTGCCATACAAAAATGAGCAGGGGCATGAACGCTAGAAACCTCACCACCACTAGCATGATCCGCCACATGGCATCAAATTACCATAATAGGTGGGCCGAATAACTGGGTCCACAATCTGTGTCTGTGGGTCACACCACTGCCTCCTCTTCCCCTGTGTTACGCGCTGGTCAATCCCCTGTCAAAGGCACAGGCCTGGATGCCTCCCGCCCTGCACCTGGACCTTCGCAAGCACCATCAGCGGCCACATCCACTTCCGTGTCCCAGCGCATCGTACAAATGTCCTTACCCCAGGCATTTGAATGCAAGCGCAAATACCCAGCCACCCACCCACAGGCCATAGTACTAAATGTGAAACTTTCCAAATTAATGGCCCTGGAAATGTTGCCATTTAGGCTTGTGGAATATGAGGCCTTCCGCAGCCTGATTTCGGCGGCCGTCCCTCGTTACGCAGTCCACAGCCACCACTATTTTTCACGGTGTGCTGTGCCCGCCTTTCACCAGCATGTGTCCCGTAACATCACCCGTGCCCTGACCAACACAGCTACTGGGAAGGTCCACTTAACCATTGACACAGGGACAAGTGCTTTTGGGCAGTTACGCTACATTTTCCTGACGGCACACTGGGTGAACGTTGTGGAGGCTTGGAGCGAGTCATACCCTGGGATGAAACAGGTGCTACCGACGCCAAGGATTGCGGGCCCTATGTCGATCAGGGTTTCCGCCACCACCTACATTAGTGGCTCCAAACCCCACTTCTCCTCCTCTGCCTCCTCCTCCACATCCACCGCCGATTTATCCATGTGCAGCACCGGTCAGTCATCAGTCGGTAGCTGGAAGCAGTGTAGCACTGCAGTGGGGCCGTGCTTAACTTGATCTGCTTAGGTGACAAACAGCACACTGCCGCAGAGCTATGGCAGGGGATAAGAGACCAGACTGAGCTGTGGCTCTCAACACTCAACCTACAATCAGGCATGGTTGTGTCTGATAATGGCTGTAACGTAGTGGCGGCATTGGAGCTAGGCAAGCTCACACACATTCCATGCCTAGCCCACGTGTTCAACTTAGTGGTTCATCGGTTTCTCAAAACTTAGCCCAATTTGCCTGAGCTACTGGTGAAGGTGCCTCACGTGTGTGGCCATTTCCGCAAGTCATCGACAGCTTCCGCCGGTCTGTCAACGCTGCAGCATCGCTTACAATTGCCAGCTCACCGACTGTTGTGCGACGTGAGCACGCGCTGGAACTCGACATTCCACATGTTTGCCAGGCTTTGTGAGCAGCAGAGGGCAGTAGTGTAATACCAGCTGCAATATCTTCGTTATTCACAAGCGAGGAGTGGGCATTTATGTCTGACCTCTGTGAGGTTTTAAGAAACTTTGAGGAATCAACACAGATGGTTAGTGGCGATAACGCTATTATCAGTGTCACCATCCGACTTTTGTGTCTACTCAAACGCTCACTGCTCACAATTAAGGCAGACGCTTTGCATGTGGAAGAGGTTGAAATGGGGGAAGACATAACACAGGGTGATAGCCATACCACCCTCAGTTCGTCTTCTCAGGGCAAATTGGATGAATGAGGAGAAGGAGCAGAAGACGGTTGCCTCCACTACAAAGGGTAGATACCATTAAAGTTTAATTCCAACTGTTTAGCGTGTATGGGCAGAAGAGGAGGAGGAGTAGATGAGAGTCATCCTTCTGATGATGACAGCGAAGTCTTGCCTGTTGGGACTCTGGCACGCATGGCTGATTTTATAGTAGGCTCCCTTTCCCGTGACCCATGCATTTTACGCATTTTGGACAACACCGATTATTGGTTGTTGACCCTTCTCGACCCCCGCTACAAAAAGAACTTCTCATCTCTCATTCCTTTGGAGGAGAGGACGAGCAAAATGTTGCAATACCAGAAGGTCCTTGTGGAAAAATAGCTTCAAAAATTTCCAGCTGACAACACTGGTGGCAGAGTACGTAGTTCTTTGGGCAACCGAGGAGGGGAGATGAGGGGAACACATAGCAGTTCCAACAGAGGCAGGGCAATACACTCCAAAGTCTGGGACAGTTTCATGACACCCCGCCAGCACCCTCACCCTGTTGCGTGGCCTAGTGTGACAAGGAGGGGAAAATTTGGATGGTGAAGGAGTACATAGCAGACCGTGTCAGCGTCCTGAATGATCCCTCAGTGCCTTACAACTACCGGGAGTCCAAGATGGAGACGTGGCACGAACTGGCGCTCTACGTCTTGGAGGTGCTGGCCTGCCCTGCCGCCAGCATTTTGTCAGAGCAGGTATTTAGTGCTGCTGGGGGCATAATAACTGATAAGCGCATCCACCTGTCAACTGAAAATGCTGACAGGTTTACTCTTATCAAAATGAACAAGGCCTGGATTGCCCCTGACTTCTCTACTCCACCAGAGGTAAGCGGCTGAACATAAAGGCACTTTAAATGTGTTTATTATAATGTACTGAATACACTGTATTCCCATGCACCCCTTACACCACAAAAAAAGGTATATGGTACAATCTTCCTTTTCTCGTCCTCCTCCTCTTCCATCATATCAACATGCTTATTAGTCACACACTGATGTGGTGCGCACAGTACCCCTCAAATAAATAACTCAGTGGTGCTCACAGTACCCCCCCCAAAAAAAAAATATGTGGTGCTCATGGTACCCCTCAAATAAATAAATCAGTGGTGCTTCAAGTCCCCCCCAAATAAATAAATCAGAAGTGCTCAGGGTCCCCCAAATAAATAAATCAGCGGGGCTTCAGGTCTCCCCCAAATAAATAAATCAGCGGTGCTCAGGGTACCCCCAAATAAATAAATCAGTGGTGCATCAGGTTTCCCCCAAATAAATAAATCAATGGTGCTCAGGGTCCCCCAAATAAATAAATCAGAAGTGCTCAGGGTCCCCCAAATAAATAAATCAGCGGGGCTTCAGGTCTCCCCCAAATAAATAAATCAACGGTGCTCAGGGTACCCCCAAATAAATAAATCAGTGGTGCATCAGGTTTCTCCCAAATAAATAAATCAATGGTGCTCAGGGTCCCCCAAATAAATAAATCAGAAGTGCTCAGGGTCCCCCAAATAAATAAATCAGCGGTGCTTCAGGTCCCCCCCCCCCCCCCAAATAAATAAATCAATGGTGCTCAGAGTCCCCCAAATAAATAAATCAGAAGTGCTCAGGGTCCCCCAAATAAATAAATCAGCGGTGCTTCATGTCCCCCCAAATAAATTAAGCCTTGCTCAGCCAAATAATTAAAATAAAATTAGCCAGGCTCAGCCAGGCTCAATTAAATCATTGGTGGCAGTGGTGCTCAGCGGCGGTGTCATTAACGAAAAAACTCGCACCTCAGCAGACAGGCGGCCCGACTTACCCGTCCAGACGTCAGGCTCCTTCAAGCACAGGCAGTGATAGGACATCACTTCCTGTGCGCGAGGATAAGGGGCCACTGCCGTTGTGCGGGCGACCCACAAAAGGAAGCCTCAGGCGACCCCCCGGAAAGGGCCGATCGACCCCCAAAGGGGTCGCGACCCCTAGGTTAAAAATCGCTGTTTTAGAGGGTCAGCTCACCAGCAGGCCCTCACCTACAATCTTTTAGAGGGACAGCTCACCTGCAGGCCCTCGCATATAATGTTTAGAGGGTCAGCTTACCAGCAGTCCCTCAACCATAATGTTTTAGGCCTCTTTCACACGAGCGTGGTGTGTTAGGGCTGGAAAAGATGCGGGTGCGTTGCGGGAAAATGCGCAATTTTTCTTCGCGAGTGCAAAGCGTTTTAATGCGTTTTGCACCCGCGTGAGAAAAATCGGCATGTTTGGTACGCAGACCCAAACCCGGACTTAATCACTGAAGTTCAGGTTTGGGTTAGGTGTTGTGTAGATTTTATTATTTTCCCTTATAACATGGTTATAAGGGAAGATAATAGCATTCTTAATACAGAATGCAAAGTAAATTAGGGATGGAGGGGTTAAAAAAAATAAAAAAAAGTTAACTTACCTGCTCCATAGCTGCAGGTCTCTGTTCAATCTTCAGGACCTGGCAAAAGACCTGTGGTGACGTCACTGTGCTCATCACATGGCCCAATCACATGGTTCATCACCGTGGTGAGGGACCTTGCATATATGTTTTAGAGGGTCAGATCGCCAGCAGGCACTCACCTACAATCTTTTAGAGGGTCAGACCACCTGCAGGCCTTCGTGTATAATGTTTTAGAGGGTCAACTCCCCAGCAGGCCCTCACCTACAATCTCTTAGAGGGCCAGCTCACCAGTAGGCCCTCACCTACAATCTTTTAGAGGGTTAGCGCACCTGCAGGCCCTTGCATGTAATGTTTAGAGGGTCAATTCACCAGCAGGCCCTCAACCATAATGTTTTACAGGGTCAGCTCACCATCAGGCCCTCACCTACAATCTTTTAGAGGGTCAGCTCACCTGCAGGCCCTCGCATATAGTGTTTTAGAGGGTCAGCTCAACAGCAGGCCCTCACCTACAATCTTTTAGAGGGCCAGCTCACCTGCAGGCCCTCGCATATAATGTTTAGAGGGTCAGCTTACCAGCAGTCCCTCAACCATAATGTTTTACAGTGTCAGCTCACCAGCAGGCCCTCACATACAATCTTTTAGAGGGCCAGCCCACCTGCAGGCCCTCGCATGTAATGTTTTAGAGGGTCAGCTCACCAGCAGGCCCTCAACCATAATGTTTTACAGGGTCAGCTCACCATTAGGCCCTCACCTACAATCTTTTAGAGGGTCAGCTCACCAGCAGGCCCTCACCTACATTTTATTTAGAAGGTCAGCTCACCTGCAGGCCCTCGCATATAATGTTTTAGAGGGTCAGCTCACCAGCAGGCCCTCACCTACATTTTATTTAGAAGGTCAGCTCACCTGCAGGCCCTCGCATATAATGTTTTAGAGGGTCAGCTCACCAGCAGGCCCTCACCTACAATATTTTAGAGGGTCAGCTCACCTGCTGGTCCTCGCATATAATGTTTTAGAGGGTAAGCTCACCAGCAGGCCCTCACCTACAATCTTTTAGAGAGCCAGCTCACCTGCAGGCCCTCGCATGTAATGTTTTAGAGGGTCAGCTCACCAGCAGGCCCTTAACCATAATGTTTTACAGGGTCAGCTCACCAGCAGGACCTCACCTACAATCTTTTAGAGGGTCAGATCACCAGCAGGCCCACACCTACAATCTTTTAGAGGGTCAGATTACCTGCAGGCCTTCGCGTATAATGTTTTAGAGGGTCCACTCCCCAGAAGGCCCTTACCTACAATCTTTAAGAGGCTCAACTCACCTGCAGGCCCTCGCATATAATGTTTTTGAAGGTCAGCTCACCAGCAGGCCCTCATCCATAATGTTTCACAGGGTCAGCTCACCAGCAGGCCCTCGCCCTTAATTTTTCCAATGGTTAGTTAAGCAGCAGGCACTCGCCCATAATTTTTTCAATGGTCAGCTCAGCAGCAGGCACTCGCCCATAATTTTTTCGATGCTCAGATGACCAGCAAGCACTCGCCTCTAATGTTTTAGAGAGTCAACTCTGCAGCAGACCCTCATCCCTAATGTTTTACATGGTCACCTCAGCAGCAGGCCCTTGCCTGTAATGTTTTAGAGGGTCACCAGCAGGCCCTTGCTCTCTTATGTTTTTGAGGGTCACTAGAAGGCCATCAATCATAATTTTTCAAGGGTATATGATGCACCCGAGCATTTCGAGGTGTTCTACCCAACACTAGTGATCACGAATTCTAGAATTTGCTAATTTATTGCGAATATTTTGCGAAAAATTCACAACATATTTCAAAAACTAATATTGCCTATGCCACTCATCACTATTTGTCTCTCCAACATATATCAAGCTGCATGGACATTGTATCATGTAGATCACATCCTTGGATCTATATGTATAATGTCCATTGATCCTATAAACATGTCCTGTGTAATGGCTGTTTCACACGAGCGAGTCCATTGCGGGAATAACACTCCCTGTGTGAGCGTGATCCGCTGCTCTGGACTTGCAGGAGCGCACAGCATTATCATGATTTATAATGCTATATGCCTCTGCTTGACCTTATTTCTACAGAATCATACTGACAGCTTTATGTCACTAAAAAAAGGCCATGCAGAGACACATAGCATTATAAATCATGATAATGCCGTGCGCTCCTGCAGGTCCAGAGCGGAGGATCACACTCACAAACGGAGCGTAATTCCCGCAATGGACTCGCTCGTGTGAAACAGCCCTAAGGTCCCTTTTACACGAGCGAGTTTTCCGCGCGGGTGCAATGCGTTATTTGAACGCATAGCACCCGCACTGAATCCTGACCAATTAATTTCTATGGTGCTTTGTACATGAGCGTTGTTTTTCACGCATCATTTCTGCGTTGCGTGAAAATCGCTGCATGTTCTATATTCTGCGTTTTTCACGCAGCCCTGGCCCCATAGAAGTGAATGGGCACTGCGTGAAAAACGCATTGCATCTGCAAGTGCGGGTGCGATGCGTTTTTCACTGATGGTTGCTAAGAGATGTTGTTTGTAAACATCCCGTTTTTTATCACGCGTGTGAAAAACGCATCAAAACGCATTGCACCCGCGCTGAATAAACTAAACAACTAAACGCAACCGCAGACAAAACTGACTGAACTTGCTTGCAAAATAGTGCGAGTTTCACTGAACGCACTCTGAACGCATCAGGCCCCAATCCGCAACGCCCGTGTGAAACCAACCTAAGGGTGTGAAAAGGTATCACCTTTAATCACATTGCCACAATTGCAGCATCCCAAGCAGGGAAAGTTACCTTTCCTTTGAGGAGCCAGATACCTCTGTTTCTCACCTCGTTCACTCCCAATATGTCTTGACAAGTTTATCCCTTAAATTAGTATTTCTCCTATAGGCCATAAGTGGAGGGCAAACGTTTCTGTAAAATGTGCCATTCTTTTTATTGTTTTAGATTGGTGGATCATTATGACACTTATATGGGATATACACCTTATTGGTGAGCTTTAATGAGCAGGTGTCACAGAGAGTGATGCAGATCTGTGATTGGCACATGTTGATTAGAGGGGGTACAATGTATGCTATATAAGCTTTTTTGAGCTCACTTCATGTTATGTTTGATAAAGACTACTATGTAGTCGAAACGTTGCACTTTATTGGCGTTATTGCACATTTTTTAATGGACCCACTGTTAATAAAGTTCACTTCTGGATATGCTGGCGTCAACTTGTGTTTGTATGCTATCCTCTGAATAGGTCATCAGTATGTGATCAGTGGGGGTCCAATACCCTGGATCCCAGCCGATTAGCTGTTTGAGAAGGCAAGCACAGCACCGTACATTGTATAGCGGCAGTTCAATGGGACTGAGTTGCACCTAGGCCATGTTACCGATGAGCATAATGTCACATGGCCTAGGCAAAGCTGGAGAAGACTGTGGCGCTACTGTGAGTGCTGCTGTCTTCTCAAACAGTTGATTGGTGGGGGTCCTGGGTTTCGGACCTCTACAAATCAGATGTTGATGACCTATTCAGAGGATATCCAAGAAACACTTGGAAAACCCCTTTAAGGTTGACTGCAGATATTTACTAAAAAAAGTAATTTTTCCTTCATGATATAGTGGGATTGATATGGTATGACTATACTATGGAGATAAAAACAGGGGCATAGCTATAGAGGCAGCTACCGGGTCGGAGACCCGGAGGGGGCACAAAGAGGACATCAGTATTAGGCCTCATGCACACGACCATTCAGTTTTTTGCGGTCCGCAAACCGCGGATCCGCAAAAAACGGAAGTCGCCCGTGTGCCTTCCGCAATTTGCGGGACGGAATAGGACATGCTATATTCTTTTGCAGGGCCACGGAACGGTGCAATGGATGCGGACAGCACACGGAGTGCTGTCTGCATCTTTTGCGGCCCTATTGTAGTGAATGGGCTCGGATGCGGACCACAAAAATGGTTGTGTGCATGAGGCCTTATAGAAAGTGTATGCTGGTCAAGTTACACCTCTGGATGGATGGAAGAGGTTAAGTCAAGAATTCAGCGTAGGAAGGGAAGGGGATTCAGTTTAAATATTTGCCTCAGGCAGCATGAAGGCTTTGTGCTTCCCTGCCTCTGGCCACAAAGCACAGAGGGGGAGTCTCAAGCTGAGCTCTTGCACAAGGGCCCAGGCCATGAGCCTTTAGTTACAACCCTGGATAAAAATGTAATATGCCTGATATATGTCAGATTGTCACTAATATATATATATATATATATATATAAAATAAAAAAACCGCAGCACCTGTGCTGCGGTTTATTTATTTATATTGGATCATCACTTTGGTACAGTGCTATACCGCTGGCACCCAACTGTTTGCTACAAGGTGTGCTGCCCTGAATTCTTTGAACCATATATATATATACACTGCTCAAAAAAATAATGGGAACACTTAAACAACACAATGTAACTCCAAGTCAACCACACTTCTGTGAAATCAAACTGTCCACTTAGGAAGCAACACTGAGTGACAATCAATTTCACATGCTGTTGTGCAAATGGGATAGACAACAGGTGGAAATTATAGGCAATTAGCAAGACACCCCCAATAAAGGAGTGGTTCTGCAGGTGGTGACCACAGAGTACTTCTCAGTTCCTATGCTTCCTGGCTGATGTTTTGGTCACTTTTGAATGCTGGCGGTGCTTTCACTCTAGTGGTAGGATAATACGGAGTCTACAACCCATACAAGTGGCTCAGGTAGTGCAGCTTATCCAGGATGGCACATCAATGCGAGCTGTGGCAAGAAGGTTTGCTGTGTCTGTCAGCGTAGTGTCCAGAGCATGGAGGCGCTACCAGGAGACAGGCCAGTGCATCAGGAGACGTGGAGGAGGCCGTAGGAGGGCAACAACCCAGCAGCAGGACCGCTACCTCCGCCTTTGTGCAAGGAGGAACAGGAGGAGCACTGCCAGAGCCCTGCAAAATGACCTCCAGCAGGCCACAAATGTGCATGTGTCTGCTCAAACGATCAGAAACAGACTCCATGAGGGTGATATGAGGGCCCGACGTCCATAGGTGAGGGTTGTGCTTACAGCCCAACACCGTGCAGGACGTTTGGCATTTGCCAGAGAACACCAAGATTGGCAAATTCGCCACTGGCGCCCTGTTCTCTTCACAAATGAAAGAAGGTTCACACTGAGCACATGTGACAGACGTGACAGAGTCTTGAGACGCCGTGGAGAACGTTCTGCTGCCTGCAACATCCTCTAGCATGACCGGTTTGGCATTGGGTCAGTAATGGTGTGGGGTGGCATTTCTTTGAAGGGCCGCACATCCCTCCATGTGCCTGCCAGACGTAGCCTGACTGCCAATAGGTACCGAGATGAGATCCTCAGACCCCTTGTGAGACCATATGCTGGTGCAGCTGGCCCTGGGTTCCTCCTAATGCAAGACAATGCTAGACCTCATGTGGCTGGAGTGTGTCAGCAGTTCCTGCAAGACGAAAGCATTGATGCTATGGACTGGCCCGCCCGTTCCCAAGACCTTAATCCAATTGAGCACAACTGGGACATCATGTCTCGCTCTATCCACCAACGTCACGTTGCACCACAGACTGTCCAGGAGTTGGCAGATGCTTTAGTCCAGGTCTGGGAGGAGATCCCTCCGGAGACCGTCCGCCACCTCATCAGGAGCATGCACAGGCGTTGTAGGGAGGTCATACAGGCACGTGGAGGCCACATACACTACTGAGCCTCATTTTGACTTGTTTTAAGGACATTACATCAAAGTTGGATCAGCATGTAGTGTGTTTTTCCACTTTTTTTTTTTGAGTGTGACTCCAAATCCAGACCTTCATGGGTTGAAAAATTTGATTTCCATTTTTTTTATTTTTGTGTGATTTTGTTGTCAGCACATTCAACTATGTAAAGAACAAAGTATTTCAGAAAAATATTTAATTAATTCAGATCTAGGATGTGTTATTTTTGTGTTCCCTTTATTTTTTTGAGCAGTGTATATATATATATATATATATACACTGCTCAAAAAAATAAATATTGCATTAGGAGGAACCCAGGGCCAACCGCACCAGCATATGGTCTCACAAGGCGTCTGAGGATCTCATCTCGGTACCCAATGGCAGTCAGGCTACCTTTGGCGAGCACATGGAGGGCTGTGCGGCCCTCCAAAGAAATGCCACCCCACACCATTACTGACCTAATGCCAAACCGGTCATGCTGGAGGATGTTGCAGGCAGCAGAACGTTCTCCACGGCGTCTCCAGACTCTGTCACGTCTGTCACATGTGCTCAGTGTGAACCTGCTTTCATCTGTGAAGAGCACAGGGCGCCAGTGGCGAATTTGCCAATCTTGGTGTTCTCTGGCAAATGCCAAACGTCCTGCACGGTGTTGGTCTGTAAGCACAACCCCCACCTGTGGACGTCGGGCCCTCATATCACCCTCATGGAGTCTGTTTCTGACCGTTTGAGCAGACACATGCACATTTGTGGCTTGCTGGAGGTCATTTTGCAGGGCTCTGGCAGTGCTCCTCCTGTTCCTCCTTGCACAAAGGCGGAGGTAGCGGTCCTGCTGCTGGGTTGTTGCCCTCCTACAGCCTCCTCCACGTCTCCTGATGTACTGGCCTGTCTCCTGGTAGCGCCTCCATGCTCTGGACACTACGCTGACAGACACAGCAAACCTTCTTGCCACAGCTCGCATTGATGTGCCATGCTGGATAAGCTGCACTACATGAGCCACTTGTGTGGGTTGTAGACTCCGTCTCATGCTACCACTAGAGTGAAAGCACCGCCAGCATTCAAAAGTGACCAAAACATCAGCCAGGAAGCATAGGAACTGAGAAGTGGTCTGTTGTCACCACCTGCAGAACCACTCCTTTATTGGGGGTGTCTTGCTAATTGCCTATAATTTCCACCTGTTGTCTATCCCATTTGCACAACAGCATGTGAAATTGATTGTCACTCAGTGTTGCTTCCTAAGTGGACAGTTTGATTCCACAGAAGTGTAATTGACTTGGAATTACATTGTGTTGTTTAAGTGTTCCCTTTATTTTTTTGAGCAGTGTATATATACATATTTTCTTTATTGTACTATACATTTCTACCACACTTAAGAAGTGAGAGGGAGCTACACGTGCTCACTACAGAGAACTATCCCTTCATCCTACTAAGAAATTTACTGTGATAAAACCATGTCTACCTCACTGTACTCCAGATAGACAGAGAAAAAAGAAAGAACCAAGAAGGTTCAGAATCTGCAAGACAGAGCACTGGAGACAGTCAGTACGGTCTTTGCTGTTTATGGCTGATAGAGACTTTACTGCAGTTAGTGGGACATTGCTAAAACACCTTTGACTCTTGGGCACGGTTTGTCCCACTGTATCTTAATCCTGTACCCCTCAGCTGAGAATTACAGCCACCATTGCAAGAGTAATATTGCCAGCCTTAGATTCTGCAGAGAGAGACTCTGGAAAGATAGAGAGGGGAGGATTACTACAATTCTCATTCTGGCCTATACCCATACATTGCTTTCTGGGAAGATTTGCAATGTCATTGTTGGAACGTTCTGTGTTTTGATACTGTTGGATGCACTACAACTCCCATTCTGCACTTTAGTAAAGAGAGACTTTTATCTTCTACAACTGACCTGGTTACTGACTCCTGCACCATAAGTAGAGTTGAGCGAACCCGAACTGTAAAGTTCGGGTTCGTACCGAACTTTAGGGTTTTTGGCACCCGAACCCGAACATTTACGCAAAAGTTTGTGTTCGGTGTTCGGCGATTTTTATGGCGCTTTTTTAAAGGCTGCAAAGCAGCCAATCAACAAGCGTCATACTACTTGCCCCAAAAGGCCATCAAAGCCATGCCTACTATTGGCATGGCTGTGATTGGACAACTGCAGCATGTGACCCAGCCTCTATTTAAGCTGGAGTCACGTAGCGCCGCCCGTCACTCTGCTCGGATTAGTGTAGGGAGAGGCTGCAGCTGCTGTGAGGGAGAGATCAGGGAGAAATCTTATCAAGAACTGGTTTATGTACTCAGCGATCTACAGAAAAAGTGTTTTGTGGGTGCAGTGCACAATTTATTTAAGCCTGCCATGAGCCAACTGCTGCTGAAAACAAACTATTTTTTCTTCGGTTAGTCAATATCAATACATGATCGACAGCCATTTTATGCAACGATAGTGCACCAGCATAGGCTATCTGCAAATCCAAAAATACAGCTTTGGCACACGGGGCTGAAAAAACCCTCTAATATACTGCACATCTGGGATTAGAAAAGCATAAGCGACTGTCACATTTAGGACAGAAGTACAGCTTTTTGTTTAGGGTGAAAAACCCTCTAATATACTGCACATCTGGGATTACACGTGCATAAGTCACTGTTACATTTAAGCCATAAATACGGCTCTGGCATACTGGGGTGAAAAAAGCCTCTAATATACTGCACATCTGGGATTACACATGCATAAGTCACTGTCACATTTCGGACAGAAATACAGCTTTTTGGATACTGGGTTGAAAAAATCCTCTAATATACTGCACATCTGTGATTACTCGTGAATAAGTCACTGTCACATTTAGGACAGAAATACAGCTTTTTGGTTAGTGTGAAAAAAGCCTCTAATATACTGCACATCTGTGATTACACGTGAATAAGTCACTGTCACATTTAGGACAGAAATACAGCTTTTTGGTTAATGGGGTGAAAAAACCCTCTAATATACTGCACATCTGTGATTACACGTGCATAAGTCACTGTCACATTTAGGACAGAAATACAGCTTTTTGGTTAGGGTGAAAAACCCCTCTAATATACTGCACATCTGTGATTACACATGCATAAGTCACTGTCACATTTAGGACAGAAATACAGCTTTTTAGTTACTGGGGTAAAAAAAAACTCTAATATACTGCACATCTGTGATTACACATGCATAAGTCACTGTCACATTTAGGCCATAAATACGGCTTTGGCATACTGGGGTGAAAAAAGCCTCTAATATACTGCACATCTGTGATTACACATGCATAAGTCACTGTCACATTTAGGACAGAAATACAGCTTTTTGGTTACTGGGGTGAAAAAAGCCTCTAATATACTGCACATCTGTGATTACACATGCATAAGTCATTGTCACATTTAGGCCTTAAATATGGCTTTGTCATACTGGGGTGAAAAAAGCCTCCAATATACTTCACATGTGGGATTACACTTGCATAAATCACTGTCACACATAGGACAGAAATACAGCTTTTTGGTTAGGGTGAAAAAACCCTCTAATATACTGCACATCTGGGATTACAAGTGCATAAATCACTGTCACATTTAGGCCATAAATACGGCTTTGACATACTGGGGTGAAAAAAGCCTCTAATATACTGCACATCTGGGATTACACATGCATAAGTCACTGTCACATTTAGGCCATAAATACGGCTTTGGCATACTGGGGTGAAAAAAGACTCTAATAAACTGTACATCTGGAATTACACTTGCATAAGTCACTGTCACATTTAGAACAGAAAAAACCCTCTAATATACTGCACATCTGTGATTACACGTGCAAAAGTCATTGTTACATTTAGGCCATAAATACGGCTTTGGCATACTGGGGTGAAAAAGCCTCTAATATACTGCACATCTGTGATTACACATGCATAAGTCACTGTCACATTTAGGTCATAAATATGGCTCTGGCATACTGGGGTAAAAAAAGCCTCTAATATACTGTACATGTGGGATTACACGTGCATAAGTCTCTGTCACATTTAGGACAGAAATACAGCTTTTTAGTTAGGGTGAAAAAACACTCTAATATACTGCACATGTTTGATTACACGTGCATAAGACACTGTCACATTTAGGACAGAAATATAGCTTTTTGGTTACTGGGGTGGAAAAACCCTCTAATATACTGCATATCTGTGATTACATGTGCATAAGTCACTGTCACATTTAGGCCATAAATACGGCTTTGGCATACTGGGGTGAAAAAAACCTCTAATATACTGCACATCTGTGATTACACGTGCATAAGTCACTGTCACATTTAGGACAGAAATACAGCTTTTTGGTTAGGGTTAAAAAACCCTCTAATATACTGCACATGTGTAATTACACGTGCATAAGACACTGTCACATTTAGGACAGAAATACAGCTTTTTGGTTCCTGGGGTGAAAAAACCCTCTAATATACTGCACATCTGTGATTACACATGCATAAGTCACTGTCACATTTAGGCCATAAATACGGCTTTGGCATACTGGGGTGAAAAAGCCTCTAATAAACTGCACATCTGTGATTACACGTGCATAAGTCACTGTCACATTTAGGCCATAAATGTGGCTTTAGCATGCTGGGGTGAAAAAAGCCTCTAATATACTGCAAAACTGTGATTACACGTGCATAGGTCACTGTCACATTTAGGACAGAAATACAGCTTTTTGGTTAGGGTGAAAAAGCCCTCTAATATACTGCACATCTGGGATTACACGTGCATAAGTCACTGTCACATTTAGGCCATAAATACGGCTTTGGCATACTGGGGTAAAAAAAACCTCTAATATACTGCACATCTGTGATTACACGTGCATAAGTCACTGTCACATTTAGGCCATAAATACGGCTTTGGCATACTAGGGTGAAAAAAACCTCTAATATACTGCACATCTGTGATTACACGTGCATAAGTCACTGTCACATTTAGGACAGAAATACAGCTTTTTGGTTAGGGTGAAAAAACCCTCTAATATACTGCACATGTGTAATTACACGTGCATAAGACACTGTCACATTTAGGACAGAAATACAGCTTTTTGGTTCCTGGGGTGAAAAAACCCTCTAATATACTGCACATCTGTGATTACACATGCATAAGTCACTGTCACATTTAGGTCATAAATATGGCTCTGGCATACTGGGGTAAAAAAAGCCTCTAATATACTGTACATGTGGGATTACACGTGCATAAGTCTCTGTCACATTTAGGACAGAAATACAGCTTTTTGGTTAGGGTGAAAAAACCCTCTAATATACTGCACATGTGTGATTACACGTGCATAAGACACTGTCACATTTAGGACAGAAATATAGCTTTTTGGTTACTGGGGTGGAAAAACCCTCTAATATACTGCATATCTGTGATTACATGTGCATAAGTCACTGTCACATTTAGGCCATAAATACGGCTTTGGCATACTGGGGTGAAAAAAACCTCTAATATACTGCACATCTGTGATTACACGTGCATAAGTCACTGCCACATTTAGGACAGAAATACAGCTTTTTGGTTAGGGTGAAAAAACCCTCTAATATACTGCACATGTGTGATTACACGTGCATAAGACACTGTCACATTTAGGACAGAAATACAGCTTTTTGGTTCCTGGGGTGAAAAAACCCTCTAATATACTGCACATCTGTGATTACACATGCATAAGTCACTGTCACATTTAGGCCATAAATACGGCTTTGGCATACTGGGGTGAAAAAGCCTCTAATAAACTGCACATCTGTGATTACATGTGCATAAGTCACTGTCACATTTAGGCCATAAATATGGCTTTGGCATGCTGGGGTGAAAAAAACCTCTAATATACTGCAAAACTGTGATTACACGTGCATAGGTCACTGTCACATTTAGGACAGAAATACAGCTTTTTGGTTAGGGTGAAAAAACCCTCTAATATACTGCACATCTGTGATTACACGTGCATAAGTCACTGTCACATTTAGGCCATAAATACGGCTTTGGCATACTGGGGTGAAAAAAACCTCTAATATACTGCACATCTGTGATTAAACGTGCATAAGTTACTGTCACATTTAGGCCATAAATATAGCTTTGGCATTCTGGGATGAAAAAAGCCTCTAATATACTGCACATGTGGGATTACACGTGCATATGTCACTGTCACATTTAGGACTGCAAAATAGCTTTTTGGTTACTGGGGTGTAAAAACCCTCTAATATACTGCACATCTGTGATTACACATTCATAAGTCACTGTCACATTTAGGCCATAAATACGGCTTTGGCATACTGGGGTGAAAAAAACCTCTAACATATTGCAAATCTGTGATTACACGTGCATAAGTCACTGTCACATTTGGGACAGAAATACAGCTTTTTGGTTACTGGGGTAAAAAAAACCTCTAATATACTGCACATCTGTGATTACACGTGCATAAGTCACTGTAATATTTAGGCAATAAATACGGCTTTGGCATACTGGGGTGAAAAAAGCCTCTAATATACTGCACATCTGGGATTACACGTGCATAAGACACTGTCACATTTAGAACAGAAATACAGCTTTTTGGTTACTGGGGTGAAAAAACCCTCTAATATACTGCACAGCTGTGATTACAAGTGCATAAGTCATTGTCACATTTAGGCCATAAATTCGGCTTTTGCATGCTGGGGTGAAAAAGCCTCTAATATACTGCACATCTGTGATTACACGTGCATAAGTCACTGTCACATTTATGCCATAAATACAGCTTTTTGGTTAAGGTGAATAAACCCTCTAATATACTGCACATCTGGGATTACACTTGCATAAGTCACTGTCACATTTAGGCCATAAATACGGCTTTGGCATGCTGGGGTGAAAAAGCCTCTAATATACTGCACATCTGTGATTACACATGCATAAGTCACTGTCACATTTAGGCCATAAATATAGCTTTGGCATTCTGGGATGAAAAAAGCCTCTAATATACTGCACATGTGGGATTACACGTGCATAAGTCACTGTCACATTTAGGACTGAAATACAGCTTTTTGGTTACTGGGGTGAAAAAACCCTCTAATATACTGCACATCTGTGATTACACATGCATAAGTCACTGTCACATTTAGGCCATAAATACGGCTTTGGCATTCGGGGGTGAAAAAAACCTCTAACATACTGCACATCTGTGATTACACATGCATAAGTCACTGTCACATTTGGGACAGAAATACAGCTTTTTGGTTACTGGGGTGAAAAAACCCTCTAATATACTGCACATCTATGATTACATGTGCATAAGTCACTGTCACATTTAGGCCATAAATACGGCTTTGGCATACTGGGGTGAAAAAAGCCTCTAATATACTGCACATCTGGGATTACACGTGCATAAGTCACTGTCACATTTAGAACAGAAATACAGCTTTTGGTTACTGGGGTGAAAAAAACCTCTAATATACTGCACATCTGTGATTAAACGTGCATAAGTCACATTTAGGCCATAAATACGGCTTTGGCATACTGGGGTGAAAAAAGCCTCTAATATACTGCACATCTGTGATTACACATGCATAAGTCACTGTCACATTTAGGACAGAAATACAGCTTTTTGGTTACTGGTGAGAAAAAACCTTCTAATATACTGCAGATCTGTGATTACACGTGCATAAGTCACTGTCACATTTTGGCCATAAATACGGCTTTGTCATACTGGGGTGAAAAAAGCCTCTAATATACTGCACATCTGGGATTACACGTGCATAAGTCACTGTCACATTTAGGACAGAAATACAGCTTTTTGGTTAGGGTGAAAAAACCCTCTAATATACTGCACATGTGGGATTACACGTGCATAAGTCACTGTCACATTTCGGACAGAAATACAGCTTTTTAGTTACTGTGGTGAAAAAACCCTCTAATATACTGCATATCTGTGATTACACGTGCATAAGTCACTGTCACATTTAACCCATAAATACGGCTTTGGCATACTGGGGTGAAAAAACCCTCTTATATACTGCACATCTGGGATAAGACGTGCATAAGTGAGTGTCACATTTAGGCCACAAATACTGCTGTTATGTAGAGTTAAAAAATAAGTAAATAAAGTGCATTACCCTACATCAGGGTTTATATTGGCGGTTAATTATTTTGAACTTACTTAACCACTTTTTCCTTTGCTTTGTGAACGCTAATTATGAGGCAAACATCTAATAAGGGACGCGGTCATGGTGGTGGTGGTGGTGGTGGTGTTGGTGTAGCCTCTGGTGCAGGGAGAGGACGTGGCCATTCTGCCACAGCTACATGTCCTACTGAACCTACTACCTCAGGTCCCAGTAGCCGCCAGAATCTACAGCGATATTTGGTCGGGCCTAATGCCGTTCTAAGGATGGTAAGGCCTGAGCAAGTACAGGCACTAGTCAATTGGGTGGCCGACAGTGGATCCAGCACGTTCACATTATCTCCCACCCAGTCTTCTGCAGAAAGCGCACAGGTGGCGCCTGAAACCCATGCCCATCAGTCTGTCATATTACCCCCGTGCATATTGGTGAACCTGTCTGAACCTCAAGTCATGCAGCAGTCTCTTATGCTGTTTGAAAAATCTGCTGGCAGGGTTTCCTAAGGGCATCCACCTAGCCCTTCCCCAGGGGTGGAAGACATAGAATGCACTGACGCACAACCAATTATGTTTCCTGATGAGGACATGGGAATACCACCTCAGCACGTCTCTGATGATGACGAAACACAGGTGCCAACTGCTGCGCCTTTCTGCAGTGTGCAGACTTAAAAGGAGGTCAGGGAGGAAGACTGGGTGGAAGACGATGCAGGGGACGATGAGGTCCTAGACCCCACATGGAATGAAGGTCGTGCCACTGACTTTCAGAGCTCGGAGGAAGAGGCAGTGGTGAGACCGAGCCAACAGCATAGCAAAAGCGGGAGCAGGGTGCAAATGCAGAGCAGCCGTCACCAAAACAGTTTGCCTGCTACTTGCCACCATCAACAGGGACCGAGCACACCAAAGGCAGCTTCAAGGAGACCCGAGTGGTTTGCACGCTGTGCCATCAGAGCCTGAAGCGAGGCACTAACGTTCTGAACCTTAGCACAACCTGCATGACCAGGCATCTACATGCGAGACACTGGCTGTAGTGGAGTAAGCACCTTAAAAACCAAGAAAGGGCTCAGGCCCCTCCTGCTCCCTCTTCTGCTGCTGCCTCGGCCTCTTCCTCCGCCTCTGGAGGAACGTTGGCACCTGCCGCCCAGCAAACAGAGGATGTGCCACCAACAACACCACCTCCGTCACCAAGCATCTCCACCATGTCACACGGAAGCGTTCAGCTCTTCATCTCACAAACCTTTGAGAGAAAGCGTAAATTCCCACCTAGCCACCTTCAGTCCCTGGCCCTGAATGCCAGCATTTCTAAACTGCTGGCCTTTGAAATGCTGTCATTCAGGCTGGTGGAGACGGACAGCTTCAAACAGCTCATGTCGCTTGCTGTCCCCCAGTACGTCATTCATAGCCGCCACTACTTCTCCAGGAGAGCCGTGTCCTCCCTGCGCAACCAAGTATCGGATAAAATCAAATGTGCACTGCGCAACGCCATCTGTGGCAAGGTCCACCTAACCACAGATACGTGGACCAGTAAACATGGCCAGGATGCTATATTTCCCTAACTGCACACTGGGTAAATGTAGTGGCGGCTGGGCCCCAGGCTGAGAGCTGTTTGGCGCACGTCCTTCCGCCGCCAAGGATCACAGGGCATCATTCTTTGCCTCCTGTTGCCTCCTCTTCCTACTCGGCTTCCTCCTCCTCTTCTACCACCTCCTCATCCGGTCAGCGACAGACCTTCACCACCAACTTCAGCACAGCCAGGGGTAAACGTCAGCAGGCCATTCTGAAACTGATGTGTTTGGGGGACAGGCCCCACACCGTGCAGGAGTTGTGTCGGGGTATAGAACAACAGACCAACGAGTGGTTGCTGCCAGTGGGCCTCAAGCCCGGCTGGTGGTGTGCGATAATGGGCGAAATCTCGTTGCAGCTCTGGGACTAGCCGGTTTGACGCACATCCCTTGCCTGGCGCATGTGCTGAATTTGGTGGTGCAGAAATTCATTCACAACTACCCCGACATGTCTGAGCTGCTGCATAAAGTGCGGGCCGTCTGTGCGCGCTTCCGGCGTTCTCATCCTGCCGCCGCTCGGCTGTCTGCTCTACAGCGTAACTTCGGCCTTCCCGCTCACCGCCTCATATGCGACGTGCCCACCAGGTGGAACTCCACCTTGCACATGCTGGAGAGACTGTGCGAGCAGCAGCAGGCCATAGTGGAGTTTCAGCTGCAGCACGCACGGGTGAGTCGCACTGCGGACAGCACCACTTCACCACCAATGACTGGGCCTCCATGCAAGACCTGTGTGCCCTGTTGCACTGTTTTGAGTACTCCCCTAAAATGGCCAGTGGCGATGACGCCGTTATCAGCGTTACAATACCACTTCTATGTCTCATTGATAAAACACTTAGGGCGATGATGGAAGAGTATGTGGCTCAGGACGAGGAGGAGGAAGAGGGGTCATCTCTAACACTTTCAGGCCAGTCTTTTAGAAGTGGCTCAGAAAGAGGATTTTTGCAACTGCAGAGGCCAGGTACAAACTTGGCCAGCCAGGGCCCACTACTGGAGGACGAGGAGGAGGAGGATGAGGAGGAGGAGGATGGGGATGAACCATGTTCACAGTGGGGTGGTATCCAACGCAACTCGGGCCCATCACTGGTTCATAGCTGGGTGGATACGGAGGACGCAGACGATACGCCTCCCACAGAGGACAGCTTGTCCTTACTTCTGGGCAGCCTGGCACACATGAGCTACTACATGCTGCAGTGCCTGCACAACGACTGCAGAGTTGAGCACATTTTAACGTGTGCTGACTACTGGGTGGCAACCCTGCTGGATCCCCGTTGCAAAGACAATGTGCCGTCCTTAATTCCCTCACTGGATCGTGATCGGAAGATGCACGACTACAGGCACACGCTAGTAGACACGCTCCTGAGAGCATTCCCGACTGACGCCAGGGGACAAGTGGAAGCACAAAGCGAAGGTAGGGGAGGAGGAAGAGGTCGCCAACGCAGCTGTGTCAGCGCCAGCACCTCAGAAGGCAGGGTTAGCATGGCCGACATGTGGAAAAGCTTTGTCACCTCGCCGCAACAACCGGCCCCAACTGCTGATATCGAGCGTGTTAGCAGGAGGCAGCATTTGAACAACATGGTGGAACAGTACCTGTGCACAAGACTACATGTACTGACTGATGGTTCTGCCCCATTCAACTTCTGGGTCTCCAAATTGTCCACATGGCCAGAGCTTGCCCTGTATGCCTTGGAGGTGCTGGCCTGCCCTGCAGCCAGTGTACTCTCTGAACGTGTATTTAGCACGGCAGGAGGCGTCATTACAGACAGACGCAGCCGCCTGTCCACAGCCAACGTGGACAAGCTCACGTTCATTAAAATGAAACAGGCTTGGATCCCACAAGACTTGTCTGTACTTTGTGCAGAATAGACATTTATACCACCATCAAACATACATTCTTGTACTCAAGTCAAGTGCAATGATTCTTTGTTTTCTTTTTTTTTATTTGTCCCAATATTTTTGTTATTTTATTTTATTTTAAGTTATTTCCCTATCCACATTTGTTTGCAGAGCAGTTACCATGCTCTTAAGAACATTTTACTGCCTTTTACATCCCTCTAGCCTTTTCAAGGACTATTTTAGAGCCATTTTAATTTAAAAAAAAGTGCCAATTTTATTGCCCGAAATAAAAAAAATTCTTATTTTCAATTGTCGGGTGACATTTTACCATTTTTGCCGTATACAAACCCCGGCTGTGCCTGGGTGACAGGGGCCTAAATCTCTCAAAATCCTTCGTTGTATTGCTGTGTGACATTAACCCCCTTTTGCCATGAATGAACCCCTACTCTGCATTGCTGACAGGGGCCTAAATCTCTCAAAATCCTCTGTTCTATTGCTGGGTGACATGAACCCCCTTTTGCCGCGAATGAACCCCTGCTCTGCATTGCTGACTTGGGCCTAAATCTCTCAAAATCCTCTGTTGTATTGCTGGGTGACATGAACCCCCTTTTGCTGTGAATGAACCCCTGCTCTGCATTGCTAACAGGGGCCAAAATCTCTCAAAATCCTCTGTTGTATTGCTGGGTGACATGATCCCCCTTTTGCCATGAATGAACCCCTGCTGTGCCTGGGTGACAGGGGCCTAAATCTCTCAAAATCCTCTGTTGTATTGCTGGGTGACATGAACCCCCTTTTGCCGTGAATGAACCCCTCCTCTGAATTGCTGACAGGGGCCTAAATCTCTCAAAATCCTCTGTTGTATGGCTGGGTGACATCAACCCCCTTTTGCCGTGAATGAACCCCTCCTCTGCATTGCTGACAGGGGCCTAAATCTCTCAAAATACTCTGTTGTATTGCTGGGTGACATGAACCCCCTTTTGCCGTGAATGAACCCCTGCTCTGCATTGCTGACAGGGGCCTAAATCTCTCAAAATCCTCTGTTCTATTGCTGGGTGACATGAACCCCCTTTTGCCGTAAATGAACCCCTGCTCTGCATTGCTGACAGGGAACTAAATTTAGTGAAAACATCTGTTACTGATCGGAAGATGCGCGACTACAAGCGCACGCTGATGATAGCATTCCTACCTGACAGCGGGGGCACAGTGGACGCACAAGGCGAAGGCAGAGGAGGAGGAAGAGGTCGCCAACGCAGCTGGGGCACCGCCAGCACCTGAGAAGGCAGGGTTAGCATGGCCAAAATGTGGAAAAGCTTTGTCAGCCTTGGAGGTGCTGACCTGCCCTGCAGCCAGTGTATAGTGTAAACGTGTGTTTAGCACGGCAGAGAGCATTATCACAGGCCGCAGCCAATGTGGATAAGCTTACGTTTATTAAAATGAACCAGGCATTGATCCCACAGGACTTGTCCGTACCTTGTGCAGAATAGACATTTATACCAGCCTTAACCATCCATTCTTGTACTCAAGTGCACTTATTCTTAGTATTATTTTGTTATATGTCCCAATATTTTGGGGGATACCCCAATAAAAAATTAAAAAATAACACAAATCAGTGTTGGCTACCTATTCCTCCTTCACCGCCGCTTCCACCTACACCGCCACGTCAACCTACACTGCCACATCCACCCATCCACCGCCTCCTCAACCTCCTACTCCTAGATCCAGATTGTTATTTTTAATTTTTCTGTATTTTATGTTATTTTAAGTCATTTCCCTATCCACATTTGTTTGCAGAACAGTTGTCATGCTCTTAAGCACATTTTGATGCCTTTTGCAGCCCTCTAGCCCTTTCCAGGACTATTTTAGAGCCATTTTAGCGCCCAAAAGTTCGGGTCCCCATTGACTTCAATGGGGTTCGGGGTCAAGTTCGGGTCAAGTTCGGGTCCCGAACCCGAACTTTTTTTCAAGTTCGGCCGAACCTGCTGAACCCTAACATCCAGGTGTCCGCTCAACTCTAACCATAAGCACCTACATCTCCTGTCTTGCACTGTACAACACTCATAACACCAAGGGCACCCCATTTACCATCTGGTTGGAGCCCCAACATCAGTGTATGTCCCAAGAGAAAAAAGGGTGCACCCTCCTCTCAATGCCCTTGGCCCTAGGGAGAATGAGTGTGTGGATTGCCAGTGTGAATGATTATTTTAGCCAGAGGCACTATCACCCCCATCCTCCACTCCTCTCTTCCTGGGCTTCCAGCATAAACCTGCCTTTCGATAGCTGTTGGACAGATGATAGTTCAACCAACCGAGATCTCTCCCAACTCCCTCCTGGTTTCTCTATACACATACACGTAGTGTAAGAATGTGTATGCATATTCAGTAGGGAATGGAGAGAGAGTAGAAAGCCGCTGACACTTCTGGGCAAAAATATTCACGTGGCCATCTTCATCATCTGTGGGGGAAGAGTTAGGAGATCCCCATACACATTAGACCGCCGACTGATCATGCCCTTCTAATGTGTATGAGGGCTTTAAATCCTGCCTGTGATGATAAGGATGAAAAATTGAAAAGTGATCGGTACAGGCCATTAGGTTTAATGGCCAGTGCAAAAACTGCTGGATTTTTGTTTTGTTTTTTTAAATATAAATAATGACATAACGTATCTAAAAATTCTTCAAAAATATGTTTAACCCTTTAAAGCGAATCTGTCACCTATTTTGAGCCCATAGTACCGTTAACATAGCAATGTGCAATAAAGTACCTTCATTCCAGCATCTGTCTTCTTTCTTTTATTCAACTTTTCATTCAGATGAAAAAGCGATTTTTCTGATATGCAAATTAAGTCTCAAGGTGCCCAGAGGGGCGTTATTCCTCTCCTCTAGTGCCCAGTAACGCCCCCTGCAGTGCCCAGCCCGCCTTTCTTCCAAGCCCAGCACGCCTCCTAAGAAATAAATGTACTCCTACATCCTTGCCGAACGGCGCCGCCCCCTCCACTACGTCATTTAATTTATTCACTGCACCGTCCTTGCTTCCTCCTCTCTTGGCCTCCGAAATCCCGCGCAGGCGCAGTATCGCTGAGTGCCTGCTCCTGTACGATACTCCTGCTCCAATGGGCAACAGCGCTCTGATTACGTCACTGGGCTCGGCGCATGCCCAGTGACACTATTGAGGCTGTTGCCCTCTGGAGCAGGAGTATCGTACAGGCGCAGGCAGTCAGCGATACTGCGCCTGTGCGGGATTTCGGAGGCCAAGAGAGGATGAAGCAAGGACGGTGCAGTGAATAAATTAAATGACGTAGTGGAGGGGGCGGCGCCGTTCGGCAAGGATGTAGGAGTACATTTATTTCTTAGGAGGCGTGCTGGGCTTGGAAGAAAGGCGGGCTGGGGACTGCAGGGGGGCGTTACTGGGCACTAGAGGAGAGGAATAACGCCCCTCTGGGCACCTTGAGGCTGAATTTGCATATCAGAAAAATCGCTTTTTCATCTGAATGAATAAAAGAAAGAAGACACATGCAGGAATGTATGTACTTTATTGCAATTGCTATGTTAACGGTACTATAGGCTCAAAATAGGTGACAGATTCCCTTTAATAACTAGCCCTGATTTTTTTAGAGCGTGATTTGAAACAATAGGTCATTTTCTGTTATAACTTTTAATTCATTGATATATAGACAGTTATAGTGCATTCTCTCTCTGCACCAGTAGGGCTCAATTCGCACCATCTTTTCTGTCTTATATATTTATATACATGTCTATGGAATTTATCAAATGTGTACCAAAACTATTTCTTGTCTCGGATTCCTCAGTGCCAACTGTAGAGAAAAGTGCACCCAACTACACTTGTTGCTCATACACACACAACATGAATTCCCAATGTATAGTTCTTCACAAAGTCAATTACGCACATCCTGTTGTATCTCTCTCAATGATTTTGCTGCTGGCCCTATAGTCAAACAGGAATGAGACCATTTAAAGAAATAGTAAAAATTATTAAAGGGGTTGCCCCATGAAAGATATTCTACATTTTTCAAACCAACACCTGGATCTGAATTATTTTGTAATTGCATGTAATTAAAAACGTATTATAGCTACTGAGTTATTCAATGAAATCTATCTGTATAGCGCCACTTGCTGTTTGCTCTTTTTTTGTAATTTCTGTGTCCACCTTACTGAGGTGGACGCATACGCTCAGTCCCATCCTTTTAACTGCACCTAACTGCAGCAGAAAGGCCAAGCTCTGAGAAAGGACATGCCCCCGAAAAAAAAAATTGCATTACAATTAGAGTAATGAACAAAGAGATCTCTGGATCCATGAGGCACAGAGCTGGTTTATGTTGTGTATGTTGTGTATTATATTTTCATTTCTCACATTAATCGTAGGATATCCCTTCAAGTGTGAAAAGTTTTATGTAACATTTAATCGCCAGGTATTCAGATTGCAGGTGGGGACCTGCATATACAGCTCACTGAAAGTGTCCTTGATCAGGATATTTTCTTAATTACACAACAGATTTTTCTGTAAAGGTCACAGAATGCATAGCAAAACATCATGCAAGCTTTAGGATACGACCACGCGGTCAGGTTTCTGCATGCAGGAGTGAATTCAAATATGAAGAGGAGTCATATCTCTCCTTTATACGTTCTCTCCTTTTATGATCCGCTCCTGATTTTGGCTTCCAAAACTGCATCAGGAAATCTGACCGTGTGGCTGTACGCTTAGGCTGGGGCTACATAGTGGTTAGTGTTGTTGCTCTTGTTGCAATTACAGTCCCACCTATTCATGCTGAATATGTTTCTGCCGACTCTCTTGCTGCGATTGAGGCAGCTTGCAGGTTGCAATGCGGTGACATTCAGTATTATTTAGTGCAATTTAGTAGCTGAGTAGCCTTATGGTGGACATTGTGGCTCAGTGTCTAATATGTAGCATTTTAGCAATCATATTTAGGGTGCGACCACATGTTCAGGTTTCCTGATGCAGATGTAGGTTAATCCCTTCACGACCTATGCCGTATATGTACAGCGGACGTCTTTAAACATGGTGCCTGCTCCACATGCAGCAGGCGCCATAGCTGCTGCATTTCTGAGCAGTCCAGAAGCGGAAGCTCCCGTCACAGGCTTTGGCAGCTATTAGTGAAATATACCAATACAGGCCACTAGGTGGCAGCACTGTATTGTTATGTTGAAATGAAGTGTTCAATGATGTCTACATAGCCATCAATAAACACAGTGGGCAATCTAATGATTGCCAGTTATAGTCACCCAGGGTGACGCAAAAAAAACAAAGTAAAAAAAAAACATTTAAATCACTAATATTTCCCCAAAATCAAATTAAAAATACTTAACCAATAAAAAAAATACATATTGTGAGAATTTCCAAGTGTGAAAACGCCCATACTATGAAAATATAACAATATTAATCCCATATGGCGAATGGCATAATGGGAAAAAAATGGCAATGCCTAATTTACCATTTTTTGTCACTTCAACTCCCCCAGCAAATTTTGTAAAAAGTGGTCAAAAAGTCACACACACATAAACATGGTATCACTGAAAAGTACAGATCGCCGAACAAAAAATGAGCCCTGACACAGCTCCGTACACATAACTACAAAAAAGTTATAGTGGTCAGAATATGGTGATGAAAATAAATATTTTTTTTCAAGGGTTTTAATTAGTTTTCAGTATTAAAATGCAAGAAAAACTCAAATGTGATATAGTTGTAATTGTACTGACATTGAGAATGAAGGTAACAGGTCAATTTTACCACCTAGTGAATGCCGTAAAAAAAGAAAAAAAAAACTGTGACAGAATTTTTGTCCAGCTTGCCGCTACATTGTAAATGGTGCCATAAGAAAGTATAACTTGTCCTGCAAAAAAACAAGCCTTCATAGTGAACGGAAAAATAAAAAAGTTTTGACTCTGGATACTGTGAAGGCGGGGTGTGAAAAAAGAAAATTCAAAAATGGAAAATCGCCTGGTCCTCTAAGGGATAATTATATGTCTGTCACAGCTCCGTTCAAAGTGTAGTGGCCATGCCAGGTTACTGCAGCTTAACTTCCATTCACTTCAATGATGTCTCAGCTGCAGTAACCCAACACGGCCACTGCACTTTGAACGGAGCTATGCTTCCTGTTCCATTCAGAGTACTGGTTCCAGTGCTGGAGGCTGCAGGGAATAGCAGATCGATGGGGGTGTGGGGTGTTGGACCCTCACTAATTAAATATTAATGTCCTATCCTGAGGATTAGTCATCAATATCAGGAGACTAGAAAACCCCTTAACACATTCAGATTTTGCAGGAGATTTAAAACCATCTCCCAGTATCCAGTGACTGTATTTATCTCATGAAAATAAACTAAAGAGCTCCATATAGACTAGGAAAAGGTGATAGTCTTTTAAATAATGAATCAGAATTTTCCTTTTTTTATTTTAGAATTAACATCACAAGCCCCCTTTAGCTTATCAAATTATGGTGTATCTGTTTTCTTGAAGGGGTGTTTGCATAATGAACATTTATCATCTACATATACAAAGGATCAGGTGATAAATGGAAAATCACTGGGGGCCCACTATTGGGACCCCCACAATCATTAGAACATGGGTTCTGAGCCCCCTATTCCCGCTTACTACATGACTGCAATGATGATCAGTATGAATGCAGCAATCATACATGAGGTAATAAATGTCCATAGTGCAGAAGCCCCTTAAAGCTACAGGTGAAACTTGAAGAGCCCCGTATTTGCTTACATGAAAACCCTTCTCTTCCTTAGACCTCCAGGATTTTTTAACTAATCAATAACTGGACCAGATTGTAAAGCCTCATGCGCTTGACCGTACAGATAGGACACGATCCAATCATTTCTATGGGTCCCCAAAAAAATTAAAATAAATAATGGTCAGCATATGGATGTCATTCGTACTGTATGTTGTCCACATCTGTATGTCCATCCTGCAAATTAGAGAACATGTCCGTACAGGGGCGGATTGGCCATAGACCTTACAGGAAAATTCCCTGGTGGGCCGATACCTACCATCCTCACAGCCGGTCAGTGGAAGTTTTTGGGGCTGTATTTTGTGATGGCTCTGTTGGGGTGGTATAATGTGCCACAATTTTTTCCAGAGCCACTTTTAGTTCCCAGTCCGCCTATGTGTCTGTATTGCGGACAAGAATACCCATTGTTATAAACGGGACTGAGAAAATTGCGGCTTGCACGTGGAAGGTATTGCATATTGTATTGTATTGTATTTTGCAGATCTGCATTGTGCGGACTGTAAAATAGATACGCTGGTGGGCATGTGGGCTTAACCTGATGTATAATAAGAAGAAAGATCATATTCTGTGGAAAGCAGACGTAACGCACATGGATATAATGGTCCATGTATACAGTTACTTGAAAGTACATTTGCAGGTACTACCTTTGTGACTTGACAGGCTTGAACTGTACAAGACCTCTCATTAAATCTATTTATAAAGTGCAATCATACGCAGAAGGAAGCACTTGTGCGTGCGCAATGAAAAAAGTAGGATTTTCCCACACACACCACCTACAGAAGTCTTGGCTGAGTAGGTGGGGACTACCTCTAAGTATCAACAAAACCTAATCTAGACTTCTCATTTCTGGATTGCTCTGAAGGTGAACATTGCATGCGAGTTTGGGCAAGCATCTCTTCAAGGTGTTGTTCAATTATGTTCTCGGTAGCACACATACATAAGCACGCACACAAAAACACACACCGGTGGGACGGTTTCTATATGTGGGTGTGAAGTGAAACCTGCAGTAGGCTATTTATTTTCATCTTTTCAGATTATTCCACAGCTTCACACACATACCAGCTGTATCTACATATGGTATATACATGGAAATATTCCATCAGGACCTGTCTGAGCTGTAGTCTGCATGCTCATACCACCTTATCCTGGCCAGTGATACAGATGGGAAAAAATTTGATGACAGATAGACTGATGGACTATTTTACAGATTATATTAGATAGAAGATAGATAGAGAGATAGATAATAGATAGATAGATAGATAGATAGATAGGAGATAGATAGATAGATATGAGATAGATAGTAGATAGATATGAGATAGAAGATAGATAGATAGATAGATAGATAGATAGATAGATAGATAGATAGATAGATAGATATTAGATAGATAGATAGGAGATAGATAGATAGATAGATAGATAGATAGATAGGAGATAGATAGATAGATAGATATGAGATAAATAGTAGATAGATATGAGATAGAAGATAGATAGATAGATATGAGATAGATAGATAATGGATAGATAGATAGATAGATAATAGATAGATAGATAGATAGATAGATAGATAGATAGGAGATAGATATATAGATAGATAGATAGATAGATAGATAGATATGAGATAGATAGATAGATAGATAGATATGAGATAGATAGTAGATAGATATGAGATAGATAGATAGATAGATAGATAGATAGATAGATAGATAGATAGATAGATAGGAGATAGATAGATAGATAGTAGATAAATATGAGATAGATAGTAGATAGATAGTAGATAGATATGAGATAGATAGATAGATATGAGAGAGATAGATAGATAGATATTAGACAGATATGAGATAGATATGAGATAGATAGATAGATAGATAGATATAGAAAATATATAGCATATAACATATAGATATGTATGATGGACAGCATGGTGGCTCAGTGGTTCGCACTGGTGCCTTGCAGTGCTGGGGTCCTAGGTTCGAATCTGACCAAGGGTGACATCTGCATGGAGTTTGTATGTTCTCCCCGTGTTTGTGTGGGTTTCCTCCCACACTCCAAAGACATACTGATAGGGAACTTAGATTGTGAGCCCCATTGGGGACAACTTGATGCTGATGTCTGTAAAGTGCTGTGGGATGTAGTAGAGATATATTAGTGAGTATAATAAATATAGTATATCCATTTGCCCCCTTCCTGACCAGGCCAAATTTAGCAAAACTGACATATCTCACTTTATGTGGTAATAACTTTGGAACGCCTTTATTTATCCAAGTCATTCAGAGATTGTTTTCTCGTGACACATTGTACTTCATGATAGTCATAAATTTGAGTCAAAATATTTCACCTTTATTTATGAAAAAATCCCAAATTTACCCCAAAATTTGAAAAATTCGCAATTTTCTAAATTTCAATTTCTCTGCTTTTAAAACAGAAAGTGATACCTCATAAAATATTTATTATTTAACATTCCCCATATGTCTACTTTATGTTGGCATCATTTTGGAAATGTCATTTTATTTTTTTAGAACGTTAGAAGGCTTAGAAGTTTAGAAGCAATTCTTCAAATTTTTAAGAAAATTGCCAAAACCCACTTTTTAAGGACCAGTTCAGGTCTGAAGTCACTTTGTGGGGCCTACATAGTGGATACCCCCATAAATGACCCCATTGTAGAAACTACACCCCTCAAGGTATTCAAAACCGATTACAAACTTTGTTAACCCTTTAGGCGTTCCACAAGAATTAAAGGAAAATGGAGATCAAATTTTTAAATTTCACTTTTTAACTCTTTAACACATCGATGGTTAACAGCCAAACAAAACTCAATATTTATTACCCAGATTCTGTGGTTTACAGAAACACCCCACATGTGGTCATAAACTGCTGTATGAGCACACGGCAGGGCGCAGAAGAAAAGGAACTCCACATGGTTTTTAGATGCCATGTCCCATTTGAAGCCCCCTGATGCACCCTTACAGTAGAAACTCCCAAGAAGTGACCCCATTTTGGAAACTAGGGGATAAGGTGCCAGTTTTATTAGTACTATTTTTGGGTACATATGATTTTTTGATCTTCATTATAACATTTTATGGGGCAAGGTGACCAAAAAATTGGTTGTTTTAGCACAGTTTCTATTTATTTATTTTTACAGCGTTCACCTGAGGGGTTCAGTCAAGTGACATTTTTATAGAGCAGATTGTTACGGACGTGGCGATACCTAATATGTATACTTTTTCTCATTTATTAAAGTTTTACACAATAATAGCATTTTTGGAACAAAAAAATTATGTTTTAATGTGTCCATGTTCTGAGAGCTATAGTTTTTTTTATTTTTTGAGAGATTTTCTTATGTAGGGGCTCATTTTTTGCGGGATGAGGTGACGGTTTTATTGGTACTATTTTGTGGGACATACGCGTTTTTGATCACTTGGTGTTGCACCTTTTGTGATGCAAGGTGACAAAAATTGCTTGTTTTGACACAGTTTTTTTTTAATTTTTTTACGGTGTTCACCCGAGGGGTTAGGTCATGTGATATTTTTATAGAGCTGGTTTTTACGGACGCGGCAATACCTAATATGTATACTTTTTTTATTTGTTTCACTTTAACACAATAATAGCATTTTTGAAACAAAAAAAATGATGTTTTAGTGTCTCCATGTTCTAAGAGCTATAGTTTTTTTTTTTTTTGAGAGATTTTCTTATGTAGGGGCTCATTTTTTGCGGGATGAGGTGACGGTTTTATTGGTACTATTTTGTGGGACATACGCGTTTTTGATCACTTGGTGTTGCACCTTTTGTGATGCAAGGTGACACAAATTGCTTGTGTTGACACAGTTTTTTTTTTTTTTATGTATGTATACTTTTTTTTATTTTTTCTATTTTTAACTTTTTTTTTCATTCCTTACTTGGGGACTTTTTTTTTTTTACATGTGAAACTTTTTTTTATTTTTTTATTTTCAACCTTTTATTTTTATTTTTTTATTTTACACTTTTCGTCCCCCATAAGGTCATACAAGACCTCTGGGGGACATTTGCTTCACTTTTTTTTTTCACTGTTGATTTCTCCTGTAACTGGGGCTGACATAGTAGCCCCAGTTACAGGACAAATACACCCCTAGAGAGGCTGTACAGCAGCAATCCAGCGCTGTACAGCCTCAGAGCAGGGCTGATCGAGGTCTCTGAAAGACCTCACACAGCTCCTGCACTCTCCGGTCACGGCGGTCACATGACCGCCGGGCCGGAACAGGAAGCGCACAGCGCTTCCTTCTCTGCAGACACAGCGCTCGGTGAGCGCTGTGTCTGCAGCGATCCGGAAGGCAGGGACACCTGGGCACAGTCCCTGCCTTGTCTTAGGGTTGCCCTGCTGTCACTGACAGCGGGCAACCCGATCAGCAGCTGCACGATTAGCGTGCAGCTGCACTTTCTGAAAGGACGTTCTAAAACGTGCTTTCAGAAATAGACGTCCACCCATAGGACGTTTATATCCTATAGGCGGACGTAAAGCGGATATAGATATACACCATATATATATATATATATATATAATAGTGAAATTATGAAAAAATTTATTTGGCTGCTTTGCCGAAATTCGCTTCATGACAATTTACTTAGTCACGAAGCACATTTCTTTGTGAACAGCAATTGCGCTGCCCCCCTCCTTCATTGTAATCCTCAGATGCCGCGTTCATCGCTGATCACGGCATCTGAGATTAAAAATGAGGGCTTTCAGGGGTTAATCAGTTAAAAAAATAATATTAAAATACTTACCTTATCCATTTGATCAAGTCCGGATTGGGATCAAAGTCCACTTCGGATATTTTGATTCACTCAACACTAATATATGTTAGAAAGAGGTGCAAGCCCAATGGGCAATGTGACACGACTATTGCCGAAATAAACAAAACATGTAAAAAGGCAGTACTCTCACATGCATCTTGCATGGGTGAATACATTTACTTTCTTATTTATATGTGAGAGTGCTGCCTTTTTGCATTATATATATATATATATATATATATATATACACACCGTATTTTTTACACTATAAGACGCACCGGCCCATAAGAAGCACCTAGGTTTTAGAGGAGAACAATAAGAAGAAAAAAAAAATTCATTTCACCTCAGGTCAGACCACCAATCAGACTCCCAATGTTAATAAGACCCCAATAAGACCACAGATCAGACACCTAATCAGACCTCAGCTCAGACCCTAATGTGAATGACCCCCAATCAGACCTCATATAAGAGCCCAGTGCCTATCATCAGCCCCCAGTAGCCTGTCTTCAGCCCCCAGTGCCTCTCATCAGCCCCCAGTGCCTCTTACCATCCCCCAGCAGTGATATTTCAGGCCCCATTTTTTGTCACCAGCCCCCAGAAGTGATATTTTAGGCCCATCAGCCTCATATGGAATAAAATAAAATAAATCACTTACCTCTCCTGCTCCGGACGCCGCCGCTCCTCACCGCCTTCGCTCTGTCTTCTGCTGTGCTGTAAACTGGCGCGCACACTGTGCGAAGCCTTCACAGCCAACAGCCGAGGACCAGGTAGCGGTGAGAACAGAGCCTTCACCGCTTCCCGGTACTAATGAAGAGCTTCCATAATGGGAGCGCTTCATTAGTATTCGCCCCATAAGACGCAGGGGCATTTTACCCCCACTTTTGGGTGAAAAAATGCATCTTATGGGGCGAGTAATAGTTCCATAAATATTGGGACATCTACACAATTCTAACATTTTTGGCACTATACACCAACACAATGGATTTGAAATGAAACGAACAATATACGCAGACTGTCAGCTTTAATTTGAGGGTATTTACATCCAAATCAGGTGAACGGTGTAGGAATTACAACAGTTTGCATATGTGCCTCCCACTTGTTAAGGAACCAAAAGTAATGGGACAGAATAATAATCATAAATCAAACTTTCACTTTTTAATACTTAGTTGCAAATCCTTTGCAGTCAATTACAGCCTGAAGTCTGGAACACATAGATATCACCAGACGCTGGGTTTAATCCCTGGTGATGCTCTGCCAGGCCTCTACTGCAACTGTCTTCAGTTCCTGCTTGTTTTGGGGGCATTTTCCTTTCAGTTTTGTCTTCAGCAAGTGAAATGCATGCTCAATCGGATTCAGGTCAGGTGATTGACTTGGCCATTGCATAACATTGCACTTTTTCCCCTTTAAAAACTCTTTGGTTGCTTTTGCAGTATGCTTTGGGTCATTGTTCATCTGCACTGTGAAGCGCCGTCCAATGAGTTCTGAAGCATTTGGCTGAATATGAGCAGATAATATTGCCCGAAACACTTCAGAATTCATCCTGCTGCTTTTGTCAGCAGTCACATCATCAATAAATACAAGAGAACCAGTTCCATTGGCAGCCATACATGCCCATGCCATGACACTACCACCACCATGCTTCACTGATGAGGTGGTATGCTTAGGATGATGAGCAGTTCCTTTCCTTCTCCATACTTTTCTCTTCCCTTCACTCTGGTACAAGTTGATCTTGGTCTCATCTGTCCATAGGATGTTGTTCCAGAACTGTGAAGGCTTTTTTAGATGTCGTTTGGCAAACTCTAATCTGGCCTTCCTGTTTTTGAGGCTCACCAATGGTTTACATCTTGTGGTGAACACTCTGTATTCACTCTGGTGAAGTCTTCTTTTGATTGTTGACTTTGACACACATACACCTACCTCCTGGAGAGTGTTCTTGATCTGGCCAACTGTTGTGAAGGGTGTTTTCTTCACCAGGGAAAGAATATAGGGGTCTGCGGGTTGTTACAGTAGAGCTTTCAGAGACATGTCTCAAGCCTGTATTACTCAGGCTAATTGAGCAAGTGATTGTCGGAAGGGAAGCCTTCCCTCCCTGCAATCACCTGCTTGCTAGTGGAGGATACCGCTGCTATTACATGCAGCATGAGGAGGAGCGATCGCTATGCCTTTGCTTCTCCCCATGCTGTCTAGTGGTTTGCCGGTGGCAGATTGTAATTATACAGCAGATCTGCCACAGGCACACAATGATTTTTTTTCTGCATGCTTAAAAATCACAATTGCCAGATAAACGAGTGTGTGTTCATTGGGCAATCGGCAGCAGTATTACACTGCAAGCTAACGAGCATTCATACGTCCAGAACTGATTTTTATCTCCTAGAAGGAAACAATATATCGTCTTATTGATTGTTGGGAAGCTCATATCATAGAAACCATGAGAGATTGGTGCAGAAATTGGAATAGAAGCCTATAAGACTTTTCATTATATGAGGGACAACATTTATTTGCTAAAAACAATACCCCTTTAACCCCCAACTGTACTTTATTTCCGTTAACTGAGGTATAGCGTCTTACAATGCAGAAATGCCAATGCTACAGTCCTCCAACTCCATTTTTGAACTATGTTTCCCGACCGGTTGAGTGACAAACCACAATGGGAGACTTGTGCCTTCAGTTGACACCTTTAGAGAATAACAATAAAATATCAACCGTCTAGTAAAGTTTTCAAAACATTAAAAATAAAATCAAAGGGAAGAAAAATATGTAAAATCCTTCTTCAATGACCTCTGTCAGAGAAGCAACAACGATGGAAGCAATTTCCGGTGTAGACACAGCCAGCACACTGCCCAAACCTGGCATCTACTCACTTTCATTTGTTCTGCAGTCCAAAGGGAATGTATTGCAGGCGGGTGTGAAGAAATGATTTTCAAATCAAATGTAATAAACTTTTTAGCAGGAGAATCATTCCTTCTTATGGGGTGTCCTAGGAGCTAAATATTGATGACCTATCCTTAGGATAAATTATGAGTAGAGATGAGCAAAGTTTTGAAAAACCCGACAAGAAATTTGACAAGAAATTTGATTTGTTACAAATTATTTAGTCACAAATCACTATGCAAAACCCCATTAATCAATGGGACTGTTTTTAACAGACAGAAGTGCACCTGTCTAACGGCCATTTAAATGGTAATACGCTAGTGCAATATGGTCTTTTGGGTTTAAAAAAAAAATCACCTTATCCACCTGCTCGCTCAGAGGCAGTCCAGTCCCCTCTTGATTGAAAAAAACCTGCCGAAGCACCTGCGCTGAACATGATGACGTCGCCATGCTCCCATTATTATCATGTGGTGACATAAGTGAGGCAACTCCAGTCGCCATTTTAGGAAAAATGATTCGTTACCACAAAGTGCAACGAAATTCGGCTTCATTTGGAATCAAATTTTTCCTAAAATTCAGTCCAAATTCCACTTCGGATGCTTCATTCTGCTAAACACTAATTATGAGTATCAGACTAGGGGCAGTCTGACCCCCAGCACCACCACTGATTAGCTTTTTGATGAGCACAGTGGCCTCACAGCAGATCAAGTCCCTGACAACTCCTTTAATGCATGTAATAGTAATAACCATTAAGCAATAGACATTATAGAGAAAATCCCAAAGCCATTCATTGACTTACTGTGGAAGTATTTATGAGAGTGGAGAATGGGGAGCAGCATATTCTGCTAACACAAGTCAAACTCCCACACAGACAATGTCTACACTTTACCACTTGTGTTTTATGTGTTTTAATGAACTTCTCTCCTCTATCTCCAACAATAGTCTGGCCATGGTGCATATCCCAGTTTCGCAAGTTAACTTCACAGGTTTCAACTTCCAGATACAACTTTACATAGGAACTAAACAAAATGTTTCCAAAATAACAAAAGATTAGTCTGAATGCTTTGGTGCCCAACAATAGAAGACAGAAGCCATCAATCTTCCTGGATTATTCAGCAGGTCAACCATTTGCTTAGCCAGCTGCCTAATCAATTGTCTCTTGAGACTGGCCAGAACTGAAGCAAAAAATTCTCTCTGTCCTCTCTAAAGATCATTTATAACACCCAAGATCTTCTTTTGTGAGGGACTAAGGAGAGTCAATTCCTTGATTAAAGAAACAAATCCTGAGAAAATTAAGATGGATTGAAAGCAGTTTATTCAGGAAGAAAACTGTATTGTTTGAAGTGTTTGTTAAAATGAACATACAAAGCTGTACCAAAACGTAGCATTTATATGGCTTTTCAGAACATTTTAAGTTCTCGAGGCCTTATTCACTCTTACAAGACTAGGCAGAAAAAACAACTGTTTGGTCGCTCCTAATTCTATATCATGAGGCTCTCGAAGTCATGTCCATATAGTCCACAGAAAAATCAACACAATGCTCACAAATTTAGCTTTCCTTCTTTATTAAGTCTGTCTTTAAATACCTCATATAACAAATGCATAAAATCTGCATAGGAAAAAGTCCAATGGTGCAAGACAAATTTTCAAGACAGGTAATCTACAGAGAGATACCATGAAGGTGAATCAAGTGTGATTGCATGCAGATGTGACATTTCAGGGTCCATCTCCTTTCTCAAGTACTGTATATACATCATGCTTGTTTCCTGAGAACAAAAGGATTAAGCAGTTGAAATCCAATGTGCACAATCCTTATCTCCCTGACATCAGCCATCAGGGGAGAGTTAGGAGGCCCCATACACATTAGATGGTCAGGCAAACCTGTTGAAACTGGCAGGCTTGGTCGACATTAATCTAATGTGTTGTATGTTAAACCATAGTTGACGTTTGTTTATAAAGCACTATTTCATATAACTGTGAAATTAGATTAATATAACATTGATGTTGCAGAATTCAGCCATATGCAATCACTGAAATTGGCTGATTTGCAGTACCAGGCACAGGTACAACCTCATGGACATCCCTATGCCATGTATTGCAGTTAAAAGACAGTGCTGTCACCAGTGACCTCCCTTTCCAATTCCTAATAAATAATGTTATAGTGAATCACAAGAATATGCTATAACATTATGATCAGTATTGGATCCAACTTCTAAGTCTCACGCAGGTTGTAAGAATTATGTTCTTTCTGCTCATTTCCTGCACAGTGATGATCCTGGCCACACAATGTACAGGAAGCTGCAATATAACTCATTGAAAGTTCTTCTGCGTCTTCATTCAAGTCCTAGCGATGTGCCCTCACTTTTTTTTTTACTGGGGAACCACTCTTTAAACTTGGACAGTGTTAAACTATAATCCATTAGTTAATTTTGTGTTTACCTACTTACAAAATCCTAAATATGAAATTTGTTGAAAGACCAATTAAAGGGAACCTGTCATCAATTTTATGCTGAACTTACCGAGAACAGCATAAAATAGTGACAGAAATGCTGATTTCAGCGGTGTGTCACACATCAGCTAAAAGTAAGTGGTTGCTGAGAACCAGCATCATAATCATTGCAGCCCAGGCCTTGAATAGAGTCAAATCTACTTGAGAAGAGTCAGTTATTCATAAGCTCGTGTTCTCCCCACCCATCTGATGATGACCGATAGTCCTCTTCTAGGGAGAAAAGTAAGGAGAAGACTGTCAATTATCAGCAGGGACAGGTGCTTAGGAATAACCATGACTCTTCTCAGGTAAATTCAACTCTTCTCAAGACCTGTGCTATACTGATTATGATGCTGGTTCTCGGCAACCACTTACTTTTAGCTCATGAGTGACACACCGCTGAAATCAGCATTTCTGTCACTACTTTATACTGCTCTGAGTGAGGTCAGCATAAAGGAGATGAAAAGTTTTCATTTGAAGGGAACCTAAATCCACAAAATAGAGCACGGTGCCCTGCCTAGTGTGTGTTGTGGTGGAGGTATCATGCTGGTATTCTAGTTGATTTGTAAATATAATAAAATCTAACTTGAGCCATATATCACTGAGGCCAGTAATTGGCTTCAGTGGTCATGTGCCAATTATAGAACACAAGGTGAGGACTGGTACAGTAGCATTGGAAACCAAGGGGGCTTATTATTTTAAGTCTTTTAGGGGCTTTGGGAAGCTTTTGAAATAAACTAGATAGCCCCTTTATCATTTAACATTTAACTATTGGACTAGTGATATATTTTTGATCATAGGGGTCTAATTGCTGGGACCTCCATGTTTTTTATGATATGAGGCCCTAGTCCATGTCCCACCAGTCGAATATCCATGGTGAGTGGGAGTTGTGTAGAGCAGTGGGTTAGCATAGGTGCAGCTGCTCTATATGACTTAATGGGAAGTTTGGAGGGAACTGAGCATTCTTGTTATTCTAAAGTCACCATATGAAATCTATGGTAAAGACAGATCATCAGTATTCGGAAGCTCAAATACCCCTTCAACTAAGTAATTGATGTTGTAGGGGCCCAATGCAAAATCTGCAACAGGACCTACCAGGCGCCAGTTATAATACTTTTTGTGGCAAAAGGGCCTTTTTGACCAACTGGGCACTAGACTCTGGGTTTCACTGCTACCTCTGCATGTCCTTCAGGTATAACTTTCCATCATATCTTTATGTTCATGTTTCTACATAAATTGCTATGGAAACATAAGCTCAACAGCACTTCTCACCAGCTAAAGAAGAATTCGTCCAAATAGAATTCACATGGAGAGTGGCGTGGCTCGGACCGAGTTGGACCTCCAAGACAAAGTTCAAATGATGCATCCAGCACTGCAATATCTCCAGTGTCGGACAGGGGTACTATGGGGCCCACTAGTATAACTGATTCTGGGGGCCCATCTTAGGGCTCCTGCACACTAACGTTCCCTTCACTTCAACGGGGCCCAAAAAAAAAAAAAAAAAGTGTCTGTATGTCCGTATGGCCGTTCTGCTAAATGATAGAACATGTCCTATTATTGTCCACATTACAGACAAGGATAGGACTGTTCTATTAGAGGCCGGCTGTTCTGTTCCGCATAATGTTGAATGCACACACCCAGTATCCATGTTTTGCGGATCAGCAATTTGCTTACTGCAAAACATCCAACGGTCGTATTCATGAGCACTTGAGGGATAGCACTTCTGTTATCCCTCATGAATTACTCCTCCATCTTATCTCCGGGCGCAGGAGACTGGGGGCCCACTGAGGAATCCCCCGCCTCCCCGGTGTGCCAGTCCGAGCCTGAATAAACCCAGTTAAAATGCCAACTAAAATATGTAGTGTAGTGCAGTCTCATGTAGCCTGAAACGTGTCAGCATTACTTGTATTTTACCCATGATATAATAAAGTTCCGATTATATGAAGATATTGCAGTGCTGGATGCATCATTTTAATAGCTATGGACACTCAAAAACAAATAATATTCAACATAACAATAGTTATTGGTAATTCAAGTAAATCCTTCTGGATGGCAGAACAGTATAGTTTTATCTATGTGTGATAACAGTCTGGATTAAAACACATATGAGCTGTAACTAGTAGAAAAAAAATCATAAAATTCACTAAATGTAATTGCCTGGATATCTTCATGCTGCACCCTTCTATTTAGAAAGACTATAAAAGTTGTTAAGGATGTCCCAAATGTACTTTATTATTTGTTACAATGACTTCAACCACAAAGAAAACTTATGTTATAACAATTTATTTCCCAGAAAGTTGGATATTTTAAAAAGCTTGACTTCAAACACATGTCTATACTCCTCTGCCTTTCTTTATACAAAACTCCAGACATTCGATTTTATTGGTGCAATAAATATATCAAATCATGGAACACCACATCTCGCCCCAGTGCTGAGACAACACTTATTACAGCTATTTTGCTGGATTCTCACTGTTTACTATATTATAGAAAATTCTTATATTTAGGACTACAAATGTGACATTTGATTAATTCACAGATTGTTCAACGAGTTCAGAACCAGCTTTTTTTCCATTTAGGTTATTTAAATGTTCACTGAGTTTTCATACTTTTGGCGGGGGGTCTAAGCGCTGAGACCACCAACCAGACCCTAGAATGAGGAGAGATTTCATTACAGTTGTTTTCATAGATGGGATATATAGTTTATAGATACATAGGACTGGGCTAGAAGCTACTGGTGGAGTTTTTTTTTTATTTGTTTAGTTTATTTCCCCTCTATTTTTTATAGTCTTTATTTTACACTTGGTGCCCATACAAGACCTTTTTTTTTGGGGGGGGGGGGGGAGAGGGGGGGTAGGGGTGGATTTAATATAACAGTCCCAGTTATAGGGAGAATTCAGCTTCCTTACATGCACTGGTGGGCCAAGCAGATCTTGCAGTTACTCAGGACCTCACATGATCGCTGAAACCAGTGCAGGAGAAGGCATTGCCCCTTTCTGATTTGTATGCACAATGCTCATTGAGTGCTGAGTACATAGCAATGGGGATGGCAAGTCTGGAATAAAACATGCCTTTTCAATGGGGAACCTGGCTGCCACTGACATCTGGTTCTCCACTACTGTAGCTGCACGATCTCAGTCCAGACTGCCCAGACATTTATAGTCTATGGGAGGTTCACAAGTGGCCAAAGTTTAAAGAACTGTTAACAATTTATGTACAAGTTTAGAATAGAAAGACAAACTAAGAATATTAAGGAGGTTTTCCAGGACTATTGACGGCTCATCCTTAATCTAAGCTATCAGTGTTTAATCAGTGGTAGTTTGACTCCTGAATCCTTCTCTTACCAGCAGAATTGGTGCATCCCATGAATATGGTTGTGGCTATGCTTAGCACTGTAGATCACTTCCATTTAAGGCCATCAATATTTAAGTCCTGGAAAACACTTTTGACTTATGTGTAAAAAATTTAGAATTTGGACATTTCAATCTATTAAAAATTTGGCTCCATGTAAAAGTGGGACGAGCAGTGTGCCTGAGCGGTAAAGCATTGCTGCCTTTCCAGCACTAGGGTCCTGGGTTAGACTTTGAATGAAAGGCAACATATGTATGGCATTTGTATGTTCTCCCAGTGTTTATGAGGGTTTCTTTCCGCACTCTAAAAACATACTGATAGGTTAATTGGCCTACTATGAAATTTATAAAACAGACTATACATGTACTGAGGTTGGCGCAGGGCATTAATACAGAACACAGTAGAGGCATTTTGCCACTTTAAACCTTTTGGGTTGGGGTTAGAGGTGAGCGAATCGAATTCCACGATTTTCCTCGAAGCCGAATTTCGTCGTTCTTCGTGTTAGCAAATCGATTTAACCTGAAATAGTGTAAAAAACTAAAAAATTCAACATCATCTCGCGACGCGTGAGATTTTGCGCCAGATCTACAAGCAAGATGGCGGCGGCCGGCCCGTCGCGAAGAAATGTAGGTGGTAAGTTTGATACATTTTTTTATTTTATTTAAATTTTACACTGTTTTGTGTCAAAGGGTTATTTTTCATAAAAATTGCATAAAAATGTATATACGTTGGAAAAAGTCTGACTCAAGTAGAACAGTATATAGACCACACATACTTAAAGGGGTTATCTCTCTTCAGAAAATCACTTTACCATGTAGAGAAAGTTAATACAAGGCACTTACTAATGTATTGTGATTATCCATATTGTCTCCTTTACTGGCTTCATTAATTTTTCCAGCACATTATACACTGCTCGTTTCCATGGTTACGATCACCCTACAATCTAGCAGCAGTGGTCGTGCTTGCACAATTTAGGAGAAAGGAGAAAGCAGAAAGCACCAGCCTATGTGAGCTCCGAAGGTACCGGCCACCAGAGAGGCTGATACTTTTTCCTATAGTATGTAAGCACGGCTGCCGCTGCTGGATTGCAGAGTGGTCATAACCATGGAAACGAGCAGTGGATAATGTGATGGAAAAATGAATCCATCCAGCAAAGGAGAGATAATGGACAATCACAGCACATTAGTAAGTGCCTTGTATTAACTGTGTCTACATGATAAATGCCACTTGCTGAAGTGAGACAACCCCTTTAAGATAAAAGTTCAACATGCATAAATGAAGCCAGTAAAGGAGACAATATGGATAATAACAGTACATTAGTAAGTGCCTTTCTCTACATGGTAAAGTGATTTTCTGAAGAGAGATAATCCCTTTAAGTATGTGTGGTCCATGTACTGTTCTACTTGAGTCACTTAGGCCTAAATTTACACGCGCATATTTTCATGAAATCACCAGAACTGAAAAGATGAAACATCTGGTTTTAAGCTAGAAATAAAAAAAAAAAGGAACAAGCTAAAATACAGAGATTACAGTCCTTGAAAAATAAATACACCCCCAAAACCTATATAGTTCTATAAAGTCGGTCCTGTGCGGGTCACCGGTTTTGGTGACGCCCGACTTCAAGAGTGAGTTTGTGGTACAGACCGATGCCTCTGAAGTAAGCCTCGGAGCTGTACTCTCTCAGGAAATCAATGGGGAGGAACATCCCATTGTTTTTCTGAGCCGCAAACTCACCCCAGCCGAGACAAGGTACAGTATAGTGGAGAGAGAGTTTCTGGCCATCAAGTGGGCACTCGAGTCTCTCCGCTATTATCTGTTGGGGAGAAAGTTCCATCTGGTGACCGACCACTCCCCTCTCAAGTGGATGAACCAGGCCACAGAGAGGAATGCTTGGGTCACCAGATAGTTCTTGTCATTACAGTACACAGGGCAGGCTGCTTGCAGGAAAATGCGGATGCCCTGTCCCGGGTACACTGTCTGGCAAGTGTTCACCGCCTCAGGGTTGAACAAAGGGGGAGATATGTAGGAAGGCGCAAGGGACCGTCGTTGATAGAAGGTATGTGTCACCGAGGTTAATGGCCTCGGTGGAGTAAGAGCCAGTTTTGATGTGTCAGCAGCAGTAGCTGTTTGACACCTTGCAATTTAGTATATCTGTAATAGCTGATCTGGGACGGCTCTTTCAGGGAGTAGTAGTCAAAGTGCTGGGTGGGTGACTACTCCCCACTTTCCAGGCCGGGTTTTGCCAGGCAAAAAACCAGCCAGCACTGTCAGGTGGACAGGATTACCTCCGTCTGACAGTGGAGCTCAGGAGGTCTGCGTGCTGGGATATGAGGCCTGTGTTGGGCTGGAGAGTGGAGACCTGTGTGTCAGGGGAACAGGCCGCCTAAAGCCTGTATTTGGACTTACTGAGGCAGAACTGCCAACAAGGTGATTTTTGCTATGTGGACTTTCCATTGTGTGCGAACTAACACCAAGACTGCAAAGTGACGTTTTGTTTTTGCTTTATGTGTGAATAAACACGGAAGTTTGATTTGAGAACTGGTAATTTGCCTCTGTACTGCTTCTGCACACCCTGTCTACCAGAGCGAATTCAGACTACATATATACAGTACAGACCAAAAGTTTGGACACACCTTCTCATTCAAAGAGTTTTCTTTATTTTCATGACTATGAAAATTGTAGATTCACACTGAAGGCATCAAAACTATGAATTAACACATGTGGAATTATATACATAACAAACAAGTGTGAAACAACTGAAAATATGTCATATTCTAGGTTCTTCAAAGTAGCCACCTTTTGCTTTGATTACTGCTTTGCACACTCTTGGCATTCTCTTGATGAGCTTCAAGAGGTAGTCACCTGAAATGGTTTTCACTTCACAGGTGTGCCCTGTCAGATTTAATAAGTGGGATTTCTTGCCTTATAAATGGGGTTGGGACCATCAGTTGAGTTGAGGAGAAGTCAGGTGGATACACAGCTGATAGTCCTACTGAATAGACTGTTAGAATTTGTATTATGGCAAGAAAAAAGCAGCTAAGTAAAGAAAAGCGAGTGGCCATCATTACTTTAAGAAATGAAGGTCAGTCAGTCAGCCGAAAAATTGGAAAAACTTTGAAAGTAAGGGCTATTTGACCATGAAGGAGAGTGATGGGATGCTGCTCCAGATGACCTGGCCTCCACAGTCACCGGACCTGAACCCAATCGAGATGGTTTGGGGTGAGCTGGACCGCAGAGTGAAGGCAAAAGGGCCAACAAGTGCTAAGCATCTCTGGGAACTCCTTCAAGACTGTTGGAAGACCATTTCAGGGGACTACCTCTTGAAGCTCATCAAGAGAATGCCAAGAGTGTGCAAAGCAGTAATCCAAGCAAAAGGTGGCTACTTTGAAGAACCTAGAATATGACATATTTTCAGTTGTTTCACACTTGTTTGTTATGTATATAATTCCACATGTGTTAATTCATAGTTTTGATGCCTTCATAGTCATGAAAATAAAGAAAACTCTTTGAATGAGAAGGTGTGTCCAAACTTTTGGTCTGTACTGTATATACACTGCTCAAAAAAATAAAGGGAACACTTAAACAACACAATGTAACTCCAAGTCAATCACACTTCTGTGAAATCAAACTGTCCACTTAGGAAGCAACACTGAGTGACAATCAATTTCACATGCTGTTGTGCAAATGGGATAGACAACAGGTGGAAATTATAGGCAATTAGCAAGACACCCCCAATAAAGGAGTGGTTCTGTACAGACCACTTCTCAGTTCCTATGCTTCCTGGCTGATGTTTTAGTCACTTTTTAATGCTGGCGGTGCTTTCACTCTAGTGGTAGCATGAGACGGAGTCTACAACCCACACAAGTGGCTCAGGTAGTGCAGCTTATCCAGGATGGCACATCAATGCGAGCTGTGGCAGGAAGGTTTGCTGTGTCTGTCAGCGTCAATAGCTTTTACTGATGGCTGCCACATTATCTAAACAGAGGTTTCCTCACATCTGTTACAAAGCCCAGGATCCGCCTGTATGAAATGCTGACTTCATCTGCATGTCCTATACAGCAAGTAAGTAGAACAATATGGTGCTATTGGCTAGTAAATACAGGGCACTTCACCCCATACATAAATCTTTATTGAGTTATAGAGTCTGACAGTATTCATTGTTAGGATGTCCACTGCAGGCATCGGTAGCACCATATCAATTGCCATCAGCGATGGAAGCATTTACTGTTCATTTAAGCAACCAATGAGTATTTCCATCAGTCTGGCAATGGAAGCCCTCATTGGTTACTGTGCTTCTAGGAATGGTGGTGGCCCCAGAAGCTGCAGAACCATTGCCTGCATCCATGGCCAGTAAAATAGACACACTATTGCTCCAGTGTGTCACCCTACCCCTGCCTTCTCCTCATCCCAGCCTTTGCACATGTATATATACACTGCTCAAAAAAATAAAGGGAACACTTAAACAACACAATGTAACTCCAAGTCAATCACACTTCTGTGAAATCAAACTGTCCACTTAGGAAGCAACACTGAGTGACAATCAATTTCACATGCTGTTGTGCAAATGGGATAGACAACAGGTGGAAATTATAGGCAATTAGCAAGACACCCCCAATAAAGGAGAGGTTCTGTTCAGACCACTTCTCAGTTTCTATGCTTCCTGGCTGATGTTTTGGTCACTTTTTAATGCTGGCGGTGCTTTCACTCTAGTGGTAGCATGAGACGGAGTCTACAACCCACACAAGTGGCTCAGGTAGTGCAGCTTATCCAGGATGGCACATCAATGCGAGCTGTGGCAAGAAGGTTTGCTGTGTCTGTCAGCGTAGTGTCCAGAGCATGGAGGCGCTACCAGGAAACAGGCCAGTACATCAGGAGACGTGGAGGAGGCCGTAGGAAGGCAACAACCCAGCAGCAGGACAGCTACCTCCGCCTTTGTGCAAGGAGGAACAGGAGGAGCACTGCCAGAGCCCTGCAAAATGACCTCCAGCAGGCCACAAATGTGCATGTGTCTGCTCAAACGGTCAGAAACAGACTCCATGAGGGTGATATGACGGCCCGACGTCCACAGGTGGGGGTTGTGCTTACAGCCCAACACCGTGCAGGACGATTGGCAAATTCGCCACTGGCGCCCTGTGCTCTTCACAGATGAAAGCAGGTTCACACTGAGCACATGTGACAGACGTGACAGAGTCTGGAGATGCAGTGGAGAACGTTCTGCTGCCTGCAACATCCTCCAGAATGACCGGTTTGGCACTGGGTCAGTAATGGTGTGGGGTGGCATTTCTTTGGAGGGCCGCACAGCCCTCCATGTGCTGGCTAGAGGTAGCCTGACTGCCATTAGGTACCGAGATGAGATCCTCAGACCCCTTGTCAGACCATATGCTGGTGCGGTTGGCCCTGGGTTCCTCCTAATGCAAGACAATGCTAGACCTCATGTGGCTGGAGTGTGTCAGCAGTTCCTGCAAGACGAAGGCATTGATGCTATGGACTGGCCCGCCCGTTCCCCAGACCTGAATCCAATTGAACACATCTGGGACATCATGTCTCGCTCTATCCATCAACGTCACGTTGCACCACAGACTGTCCAGGAGTTGGCAGATGCTTTAGTCCAGGTCTGGGAGGAGATCCCTCAGGAGACCGTCCGCCACCTCATCAGGAGCATGCACAGGTATTGTAGGGAGGTCATACAGGCACGTGGAGGCCACACACACTACTGAGCCTCATTTTGATTTGTGTTTTTCCACTTTAATTTTGAGTGTAAGTCCAAATCCAGACCTCCATGGGTTGAAAAATTTGATTTCCATTTTTTTATTTTTGTGTGATTTTGTTGTCAGCACATTCAACTATGTAAAGAACAAAGTATTTCAGAAGAATATTTAATTAACTCAGATCTAGGATGTGTTATTTTTGTGTTCCCTTTATTTTTTTGAGCAGTGTATATATATATATATATATATATATATAAAATCACAAATACTGCAGCAGCACAGTCAGACCACGTGCACTGGGTGTAATTCCTCACAGAGGTAGGCTTCTCCTCCACGATACGTACTGAACAAATGACGAGGCAGCACTTCCAGCTTTTGGTGACAGGGTGACGACCCCAAAACTTTATTCCCAGCAACGTTTCGGCCTACTCAATGAAGCCTTTGTCAAGCTGACAAAGGCCTCATTGAGTAGGCCGAAACGTTGCTGGGAATAAAGTTTTGGGGTCGTCACCCTGTCACCAAAAGCTGGAAGTGCTGCCTCGTTATTTGTTCAGTATATATATATATATATATATATATATATATATATATTGTGGGGACTCGCTCTGGTAGACAGGAATAGCGGACGCAGTATAGAGGCAAAAACAAGTTCTTTGGATCAAACAGTTCAGTGTTTTATTCACGCGTTAGGCAAGTGACAAAACAAACAGTCATATTCAAACAAAAAGTCACCTTGTGGTGTTGGTGGTAATTCACACCGTGCAGCAATTCTGCCTCAAAGAGTCCTTGCTGATAGCAGTACTAACCTGTTTTCATACCAAACAGGTATCAAGCCTTCATCCAGACACAAGGCTCCCAGATCCCAACACAGAGACTCAGCTGCTGAGGTGCTGCAAAACCCGGACCGGCACTTAAACTCCGGTCTGGTATTTGACCTCACCTGGCTGGAAACCAGCCCAGCCGCACATGTTGGGAGGAAAATACCTGCCTTCCCAGACAAAACTGCTCACTGTGTCACAATATACACTGCTCAAAAAAATAAAGGGAACACAAAAATAACACATCCTAGATCTGAATTAATTAAATATTCTTCTGAAATACTTTGTTCTTTACATAGTTGAATGTGCTGACAACAAAATCACACAAAAATAAAAAAATGGAAATGAAATTTTTCAACCCGTAGAGGTCTGAATTTGGAGTCACACTCAAAATTAAAGTGTAAAAACACACTACAGGCTGATCCAACTTTGATGTAATGTCCTTAAAACAAGTCAAAATGAGGCTCAGTAGTGTGTGTGGCCTCCACGTGCCTGTATGACCTCCCTACAACGCCTGTGCATGCTCCTGATGAGGTGGCGGACGGTCTCCTGAGGGATCTCCTCCCAGACCTGGACTAAAGCATCTGCCAACTCCTGGACAGTCTGTGGTGCAACGTGACGTTGGTGGATAGAGCGAGACATGATGTCCCAGATGTGCTCAATTGGATTCAGGTCTGGGGAACGGACGGGCCAGTCCATAGCATCAATGCCTTCGTCTTGCAGGAACTGCTGACACACTCCAGCCACATGAGGTCTAGCATTGTCTTGCATTAGGAGGAACCCAGGGCCAACCGCACCAGCATATGGTCTGACAAGGGGTCTGAGGATCTCATCTCGGTACCTAATGACAGTCAGGCTACCTCTGGCGAGCACATGGAGGGCTGTGCAGCCCTCCAAAGAAATGCCACCCCACACCATTACTGACCCAATGCCAAACCGGTCATGCTGGAGGATGTTGCAGGCAGCAGAACGTTCTCCACGGCATCTCAAGACTCTGTCTGTCACATGTGCTCAGTGTGAACCTGCTTTCATCTGTGAAGAGCACAGGGCGCCAGTGGCGAATTTGCCAATCTTGGTGTTCTCTGGCAAATGCCAAACGTTCTGCACGGTGTTGGGCTGTAAGCACAACCCCCACCTGTGGACGTCGGCCCTCATATCACCCTCATGGAGTCTGTTTCTGACCGTTTGAGCAGACACATGCACATTTGTGGCCTGCTGGAGGTCATTTTGCAGGGCTCTGGCAGTGCTCCTCCTTGCACAAAGGCGGAGGTAGCGGTCCTGCTGCTGGGTTGTTTTCCTCCTACAGCCTCCTCCACGTCTCCTGATGTACTGGCCTGTCTCCTGGTAGCGCCTCCATGCTCTGGACACTATGCTGACAGACACAGCAAACCTTCTTGCCACAGCTCGCATTGATGTGCCATCCTGGATAAGCTGCACTACCTGAGCCACTTGTGTGGGTTGTAGACTCTGTCTCATGCTACCACTAGAGTGAAAGCACCGCCAGCATTCAAAAGTGACCAAAACATCAGCCAGGAAGCATAGGAACTGAGAAGTGGTCTGTAGTCACCACCTGCAGAACCACTCCTTTATTGGGGGTGTCTTGCTAATTGCCTATAATTTCCACCTGTTGTCTATCCCATTTGCACAACAGCATGTGAAATTGATTGTCACTCAGTGTTGCTTCCTAAGTGGACAGTTTGATTTCACAGAAGTGTGATTGACTTGGAGTTACATTGTGTTGTTTAAGTGTTCCCTTTATTTTTTTGAGCAGTGTATATAATTTGTATACAACTATACTGTATATGTCTACATTCAATGCTGCATGTGTTATTGAAATGCAAAAACTGCAGGGATGCACCCACCAAATTTTGCATGCAAGTACTAGGAATTATATAGCATGTAATTTTTTATTCCCTTACACAAACTTTAATCATAATTAACAATACTAAATTTCAAAGCCTACTACAGTATGTTAGCTTTCAGATGGGTATAATGCAGGTGATTACAGACAAAATACATGGATCTCTTCTACTGCAGTTCTTCACAACTGTTGTTAGAGCATCATAACTCTGGGGGTTGATAACATTCACAGAAGTCCATGTTATCCTTTCCCTGGGGTCATGTACAGTTATACATGGAGTTAAGGATCTATGCATCTCCTTTTCTCTCTACAGCCTGCCAGCACACTCAACGCCCTCCCTGGCCTTAATCACCTCATCCATACTGGCTGAGTTCACAGGGGAACTTGATTTAACCTAATATATCTAAGGCTGCATATTCAGAAATTTCAGTCAGTCTTGTTATATTGCTGACAGTCTAAGCTTTATAACAAGGCTGGTCCTCGGTGTGATAAAGCTTGAGATGCAATCTTTAGAAACTGAGTCAGGCGTGACAGCTGCAATTGCTGCAATTTGTGCCAAAAATATATCAAAGCGAAACAAATACAAATAAGAGAAAAATGTAAAAAAAAAAAATAAATACCAGTGCTATCTGAAACCGTTGCCATAGCTGCTCCATTCATGCTATTCAGACTATACATATTATATGTCAAATTGACTGACACAAAATAGGAAAATAAATTGAGTTTTTATAAATAATTTTTGTAATTATTTATATTACAAAAAATTGCGTATTTCAATTGATAGCTTGTGTTGAGAAAGATGGTGAGTGCCTGCCTATTATCCTTACATAATTTATAAGCTTTTAGTGACTGGGTGAGCAACTTCAGACAGAGCACCAACCCACAGCAATAGGATAGGTGAGCCGCTATGAATATTCTTGTTACAAAATAGGAAAACCATGTTAATAACCTGTTTGGGGGTGGTGTGCAAATTTTATGCAATAAAGCACCACAGTTTGAACAAAAAAGTTTTTTCACAGTTTACCCCAAATTAAACTAAAAAAAGGAAAAAAATCTCTCAAATTTAGATGGTGAACCTCATTAGGGACAGACATTGAATAGTTATGAAATTATGACAATCACTGTACTGTACTGTAGAATATGTTGCTTCTAAAGATGAAGCTATTAATAATTTGACACTTAGCATGTTAACAGTTGAAGAAATCTTTAGCTTGACATTTTAATGTTTTTTTGCTGTGCAAAGTGAATATTTTAAGTTTGCTTAAACAGTGTATTCGAAAGGCTCAAGCACACGGGGGCCGTTGGAAAAAATGGCCGTTAAAAACGGACACACTACCAGTTTCTCATGGCCATTTTTCAACCATTTGTCCATTCATTTTCTGTCCATCTGTCCATTTTTATTGGTCATTTTGCATCCGTTTTTCACGGCCATTAAAAATGGCTGTTAAAATTAATGAATTTCATTATTTTTTTTTTTAATAAAATCTTAATCCCTGCAGTATACATACATGTCCCCCGGCAAGTAATAATGTTTTCCATAGTTGCCTCAGCAGTAATAATATTCCCCATAGTGGCTCATAATCTACCCCATAATTGCCCCCCCCCCCCCCCCCGCTGTAGTGATGTCCCCCATAGTGACCCCAGCTGTAATAATATCACTAATAATGTCCCCTAGTAGTATTAATGTCCCCCATAGTGGCCCCCAGCAGTAATAATGTCCCCCTTAGTGGCCCCAGCAGTAATAATGTCTCTCATAGTGGCCTATAATGTCCCCCATAGTGGCCCCCAGCAGTAATAATGTCCCACTTAGTGGCCCCGGCAGAAATAATGTCTCTCATAGTGGCAAATAATGTCCCCCATAGTGGCCCCAGCTGTAATAATGCCCCCCATAGTGGCACATAATGTCCCCCCTAGTGACATTCAGCTGTAATAATGTCCCCCCATAGTCATCCCAGTTGTAGTAATGTCCCCCATAGTGTCCCTAGCTGTAATAATGTCCCCCATAGTGGCCCATAATGTCCCCCACAGTAGCCCATCATGTCCTCCATACTTGCTCTCAGATGTAATAATGTCCCCTGTAGTGGCCCATAATGTCTCTCATAGTAGCACCCAATGTCCCCAATAGTGGCCCCCAGTTTATTTTTAAGCAGGAAAAAAAATCACCCATCTCATACATTTGCATGCGCGGGGCGGTCGCTCCACTCTTGATTGTTAAGGACCTGCCGAAGGACCTGCACTAAGAGTGATGACATCACCGCACGTTTCCAGCATGATCGCATAGTGACATCATCACGCTGCGCACAGGTCCTTCACAATCAAGAGCGGAGCAACTGCATCTGCGCATCCAATTGGAAGAGGTGAGCGGTCGCTTCACTCTTGATTGTTAAGGACTTGCCGAAGGACCTGCACTAAGAGTGATGACATCACCGCACATTTCCAGCATGATCGCATAGTGACATCATCACGCTGCGCACAGGTCCTTCAGCAGGTCCTTCACAATCAAGAGCGGAGCAACTGCATCTGCGCATGCAATTGGAAGAGGTGAGCCCATATTAAACTAACGTACCCATTTTTAACTGCCATTAGACGGATGGACTCCTGTCTAAGCTTTGAAAAGGTCCCATTGATTTCCTATTTTTGGACAGCTGCTATTCACTGGCCATTAAAAAAAATGCTACTTAAGGCCAATACTTAAGTGGCCGTCACATGGTCATTTTTATAGTTCATGTGCATGTAACCTAAGTGTCAAGGTAATATTTGCTACATCTGGATATAAGAATTAGGAAAAGGATAGAAATATAAACTATTTAAATAAATGATTAATAAAATAATTATAATACTTGAGATTAGGGATGAGCAAATGGACTTCGGATGAAACATCCAAAGTCGATTCACATAAAACTTTGTTTCAATACTGTACGGAGCGAGCTCCGTACAGAATTAGAATGTATTGTCTCAGATGAGCCGAAGATGTCGAGACTTTGCATAATAACTTCATAAAGCTATTTCTACTGTAAAAAACAATTTCCCGAACTCGGGTTAAGTTCCAAGTGGTACCTTGGATCCGAACCCGAGTTTGGGAAATGTTTTTTTTCACAGTAGAAATCAATTTATGAAGTTATTCGCAAAGTAATAACTTCGGCTCATCTGAGCCAATAAATTCTAATACTGTATGAAGAGCTCGCTCCGTACCGTATTGAAACAAAGTTTTATATGAATCTACTTCTGATTTTTCATCTGAAGTCAATGCGCTCATCCCTACTTGAGATTCATAGTAATTTAAACACCCTTTATGGTTGGGTTATGCAACAAATGATTGGCGCAATACAAATTAAAACCACATTTTCTTTGCTTCTGAAAAGAAATTAATAAAAGTAATAAAGATAGCCTTTGAAGGGCAAGTTCTTCCTTTTCTTTACCACAATGTACACAGAAGGTCCTTGCACTACTGGATGTGGTTTTTCGAACCCATAATCTTTACAAATTGCAGATAAAAAACGTAAATTGAAGAAACTGACATCTCTGCTGACTTCAGTGCCCTCTGGAACATCAAAGCAACTACTTATCTGTGATAACATCATAGAAACTGCTGTGACTGCTAATAACATCATTCCAACCTTTTTGGACAAAAAAAGGCTTCAGTTAAGGAGGAATGAGGTCTATTGCCAAACCCACCATGTATTAACGTCACACAACCTCAGCATTTCAAGTGTGTAATCAGCTGTCACCAAATAAAACCAGCAATGAATCTTCAATGTTATAAAAGGACAAGTCAGTTCCTGTCATTGCTACGTTGTTAATAATTACTCCAACAAAAGCCTTTTTCAGAAGATGATTATCTTCACTTGCTTTTTGTCAGACTAGCAGACCCTTGGGAAAGTAATACAAGCTGTATTAGCGAGTTCTGATATGTGGAATGGGTAGAAAGGTACCGTGAAGAAGGTGGTCACTATTAAATCTGGAGTATATTAGTGCAGTATGTTTTTTTTTATATCATTGCCGTGCTATAGCTCTTCTGCTCCTGGGTAGTAATGAGCGGCAGGGGCAATATTCGAATTTGCGATATTTCACAAATATTTTGTAGAATCGGCAATGTAAAAATCGTGTAAGGGTACTTTCACACTAGCGTTTTTCTTTTCCGGCATTCAGTTCCGTCCTAGGGGCTCTATACCGGAAAATAACTGATCAGTTTTATCCTAATGCATTCTGAATAGAGAGCAATTCGTTCAGGATGCATCAGGATGTCTTCAGTTCAGTCTTTTTGACTTTTCAGGACGGAGATAATACCGTAGCATGCTGCGTTTTTTATCTGTGGCCAAAAAAACTGCACACTTACCTGAATGCCGGATCCAACATTTTTTTTCCATAGGAATGGGCTGGATCAAGCATTCAAATTGCCACATTGACGGATCCGGTGTTCTAGTCTGCGCATGCGCAGACCTTTAAAAATGTAAAAAACTGATCTGGTATTGCAATGCATTTTTCTGACTGATCAGGCATTTTTCTGACTGATCAGGATCCTAATCAGTCTGAAAAATGCCTGATCAGTCAGAAAAAATGACATGCATTTGCATACAGTTTGCCTGATCAGGCAGGCATTTCAGGCAACGGAACTGTCTGCCGGAATCAAACAACGCAAGTGTAAAAGTACCCTTATGCGAATTTGTAACGCAAAACATTTTTCAAGGTGATAGAAGTTTCATGAGTTTCTCCTGAGACTGGAGAAAATGGTTGGCACGGCAGAACATTACAATAGCTTTATATGCAGATAGAGTCAAGTGCTCCAATATATTCGCAATTGCAATAATCGGCAGTGATTAAAATATTTTTTCGCAGTACGTGCAACTTTACATTTTAGTTGATCTGACTACAGATTACTGAATGGTGCACTAAGTATTATTGTGAACTTGACATTGATTCCTTCTCATTGGCCCACAAGCAAGAAGCAGAGAAGAATCATGTGTTCAGATGAAAAAAAATGATGAATATTCAATATAACGAATATATAGCACTATATTCAAAATATTCGCGATAAAAATTAGCTATTTGTCTTTCACGCTCAACAGTACTCCTGGGGTATTACACTTGTCCTTTATAGGAGTACTTGTAGAAAGGGCTGAATGAGTTTATTGTCTTTCATTAGACAGATCACGAAAGTCAGAAGAGGTGTCCAGATGACTCCTGAAGTCCTAAGTTTACTGTACCATATATTTTAACTAAAATGAGCTATTTCTGTTTACAGGGGTAGACTGGGAACTAAACATGGCCCTGGAAAAAAAACTAAAAGTAGCTTCATGTTGTAGGCAGGTCCAATCTGACTGACTACAAGGCAATACAAGTAGGCAGGGACAACAGAAGTAGGTGTAGCCTGCAATACCATACTGCAGCACAAAATACCACCACAGCAGAAATATCACAATGTGGCACAAAATACTGATTCAGCAGAACCAAATATGACAGTGTCTTCACTATAGTAATCAACTGTATCAGTGGCATAATATTAAAAATAACTGATAATTCTAGCAGTAGTTACATATACAATACGCACTGATACCCTAAAGTTGCCCTTTGCCGGCCAACAATCCTGTCCATAAACTGACAATGTTTTGGTGGGTGTGAAAAATCATGGTGTGAGTTTCTGCCAAATGACGGTATGAGAAAGCTCAGCCTCCATTTTGCACAGAAGAAATGTGTCAGCTCTTCAGTCAAAGCAATTTTCTAAGAAAATAAATTAATATTGAATCTGCTAGACACATTGATAAAGAAGCAGATTTAATACTATAGTATCTCAGTTGTCTTTCCATGGTCATAAAATTAATGTAGAAATACATAATGGAAGCAAATGTTTTCTTTCAAAGTACCTTTGGAGTGAGGAAAGGATCCTTCTCTACAAACCACATTCATAAACTGTACAGAAAGATCTGCTGGATAACGCTGGACAACTTGGCAATATGTTCTGTCATGTGTTGTCATGTCTTACGCTTCAGAAATTTCTGTCATTTATAATGAAGTGTGATAAGAGCTCCTCATAGGCTCCATGTGGGAAAGATCAACCACGAGATGAACTCTTCTTGAAGGAAATACAAAAGGGATTTGTTATATCATGATTATGATTTGAATATTATAATCCTAAGAAACTGAGATATACATAAATTAAAAAAAAGGCCATACTTAAATAATGATCTACCCCCAGTGAATACCAGCAATCTTAAGCTGGCCATATACATTGAATAGCTGTCAATTGAGTAGTCATTCTGCTTACACCTATCCTCCATACACATGCATGTTCAACCAAGTGGTGCATGTGTTCTGAATTGGTAGAGTGGAGTAAGCCACTGCCAGACACCTCTGGAGTATTATTTACCTTATGAACAGAAAGATCAGACACAATGAACTTCAATACTCCACCCCCCAAGATCTGCCAAATAAATGTTTCCCAAATGTCTAATACACTTTAAATGTGTTTGGCCAACAATAATCAAATTTAATTAATTTAATTTGTATGGCCATCTTAACTAAGTTCACTGCACATAGATGTAAGATACAGTACAGACCAAAAGTTTGGACACACCTTCTCATTCAAAGAGTTTTCTTTATTTTCATGACTATGAAAATTGTAGATTCACACTGAAGGCATCAAAACTATGAATTAACGCATGTGGAATTATATACATAACAAACAAGTGTCAAAAAACTGAAAATATGTCAAGGGCCAACAAGTGCTAAGCATCTCTGGGAACTCCTTCAAGACTGTTGGAAGACCATTTCAGGGGACTACCTTTTGAAGCTCATCAAGAGAATGCCAAGAGTGTGCAAAGCAGTAATCAAAGCAAAAGGTGGCTACTTTGAAGAACCTAGAATATTACATAATTTCAGTTGTTTTACACATTGTTTGTTATGTATATAATTCCACATGTGTTAATTCATAGTTTTGATGCCTTCATAGTCATGAAAATAAAGAAAACTCTTTGAATGAGAAGGTGTGTCCAAACTTTTGGTCTGTACTGTATGTGTAGATATATAGATGGATGGATAGATGCAAGGCGTATCGGAGGATCTGGAGGGGAAGAAGGGCTCAGACCCGTCCCGAACCACAAGCAAGCACTGTTTTTCAGATTCAGTTGAAAGCGATGGAGGAGGAGAGAGCCTTTGTCTCCCTGTTCCATTTCTTACTCTGTTAAGCCTCTGGCCTACCAGAGATTGAGAGTTGCAACTTACAATGGACAGGTCCCAAGAGGTCAGGAGCACACAGAAGACATCAGGTGACATGATGATGTCACTGCACTGCGCTGCCTGCCCCAGAAACATTTCACATAAGGTGATAGGAAGTGCCTCAATTATCTTGGAAACATGTTTTTTTTTAATGTTTTATTGGTGCAAAGGAAACAGATGCTATTAACTGATGTTGGTGCTTAAAAAGGGGACATTACTGCTCCCAGGGGCACCAAGAGGTACACTACTCTACTAAAGGCCACTATAGGAGACATTACTGTATTTAGGGGCAATAAGGGGGAACATTACTGTATTAAAGGGCAATAAGGGGACATTACTGTACAAGGGGGAACTAAAGAGGACATACCTGTATTAAGGGACACTAACAGAGACATTACTGAGGAGCACTAAAGGGGACATTAGCAAGGTAAGGAGAGCTAAGGGGGTGGTATTATAGTAACATGCACAAAAAGGTACATTACTATAATATGGGGGGTACACATAGGTTATAATTACTGAGGGGGTTGAAGATGTAAAAAGATTAAAATAGACAAAATGCCAGGTCCGGATGGCATACACCCCCGTATCCTAAGGGAATTAAGTAATGTCATAGCCAGACCCTTATTTCTGATATTTGTGGACTCTATACTGACAGCGAATGTCCCACAGGATTGGCGCATTGGCAAATGTGGTGCCAATATTCAAAAAGGGTCGAAAAACAGAGCCTGGAAACTATAGGCCGGTAAGTTTAACATCTGTTGTGGGTAAACTGTTTGAAGGTTTTCTGAGAGATGCTATCTTAGAGCATCTCAACAGAAATAAGCAAATAACGCCATATCAGCATGGCTTTGTGAGGGATCGGTCATGCCAAACTAATTTAATCAGTTGCTATGAGGAGGTAAGTTCTAGACTTGACAGCGGCGAATCAATGGATGTCGTATATCTGGACTTCTCCAAAGCATTTGACACTGTACCACATAAAAGGTTAGTATATAAAATTAGAATGCTCGGACTGGGAGAAAACGTCTGTATGTGGGAAAATAACTGGCTCAATGATAGAAAATAGAGGGTGGTTATTAACGGTACACACTCAGATTGGGTCACTGTCACTAGTGGGGTACCTCAGGGGTCAGTATTGGGCCCTATTCTCTTTATTATATTTATTAATGATCTTGTAGAAGGCTTGCATAGTAAAGTATCAATTTTCGCAGATGACACTAAACTGTGTAAAGTAATTTACACTGAAGAGGACAGTATACTACTACAGAGGGATCTGGATAGATTGGAGGCTTGGGCAGATAAGTGGCAGATGAGGTTTAACACTGACAAATGTAAAGTTATGCACATGGGAAGGAATAATGCAAGTCACCCGTACATACTAAATGATAAAACACTTGGTAACACTGACATGGAAAAGGATCTAGGAATTTTATTAAACAGCAAACTAAGCTGCAAAAAATATTTTTTTTTGCCTTCCTCTGGATCAACTTGCAGGATGACAGGCCGAACTGGATGGACAAATGTCTTTTTTCGGCCTTATGTACTATGTTACTATGTTACTATGTTAGGAGCCAATGATGCTTTGCATTACACTCTGCAGAGTCGTGGTTGGAGAAAATATTTACTGCATCTGGGTAAGATGAAGAAGAAAAAAGAAAGTGATTCCAATCAGAGAGGACGCCATCTCTAAGTCACTGGATATAACTGTACTGTTTTCACTTAAATGTATGGTATATACTACAACATGGTCATTGCATGGTGGTAATTTACGCCTTGGTGGCTGTAATTTCTATTCATATGATTTGTTGGTATTTTTTAACTGGTGTTATTATTCACAATATTAGCTATGGTTTACTATGTTTTATTGGCTAACAGTATTGTGATAGTATTTGTAACTTATTTGTTAATATTTTACTGTAAATTGTATTATTTATATGTTTATTATCATATATAGGAAATTGCATTATTATTGTTTTTTGGTCAGGACATATCTTTATAGATCCTAGAAATGCCAATAAGTCTCGTGAGGAGTGAGCCAGGGCCAAAATTTGCCCTGGAACCAATAGATAGAATAGAGCATATGGAAAGTGACTGCAATAACCTCTTTAATGGAAGAAATGAACAACTTAATATAAACAAACTATGAATTGAATGGATAACCCTATTAAATGTCTATCCTTTATGTTCATTGAATAGATCTCTGAAGTGACTAACAATTGACTAGGGGCCACAAATGAAAAAAGGCTGTTAAATAAAGCACAGATATCTGGTCCTTGATAAATAATTAACTTGGGCTTCTTAATCTGACTTTGGAAGGACACAACATTTCCTGATTGGACATGTCAACTCATGATTAATGGTCTTTGTTGTCTATAATATGTGTCTAGATCAAGTGTATCACCTGAATAGATTGACTGGCTGAACCAATTTTCTTTTACAATGCACATTAACAATTCTACATTCCAAAATGTTCAGATAAATACAAATCACTGACTAAGGATTTTCTTTTTTTCACCCTCATGTAATACCACTTTTCTAAATTACAATGTGGCAAATAAATCGATTGGTGGCTTACTATAAAATTCATGGATATGTATCCAAACTTTATTCTATTAACAGTATGATACAGTATAGCTGTGTCTTTCCTTAACATTAATATTGGCGCGGTATAGGCAAAGATGTGTGTTACGAGATGACCAGCTTTGATTTTGCTATATTTTTGACAAGATATGCTCTATTTGTCTGTGTGTCCACCAGCAATTATGATGTGTGGTGCAAGGCTTTTGTTGTCCTTAAAGGACCTGTCTCACTTCAGCAAATGACATTTATTATGTAGACAAAGTTAATATAAGCCACTTACTAATGTATTGCTATTATCCATATCGCTTCCTTTGCTGGCTGGATTGATTTTTCCATCACATTATACACTGCTCGTTTCCATAGTTACGACCATCCTGCAATCCGTCAGTGGTGGCCGTGCTTGCACATTAGTGCTAGTGCTTTTTCCTATAATGTGCAAGCACGACCACCACTGATGGACTGCACGGTGGTCATAAACATGGAAACGAACAGAGTATAATGTGATGGAAAAATGAATCCAGCAAGCAAAGGAAACAATATGGGTAATAACACTGCAGAGTGTAATGCAAAGCATCATTGGCTCCTCACTTTTTCAACACCCTCAGTAATTATGTCCTATGTGTGCCCCCCATATAAAAGTAATGTACCCCTTTGTATTAACTTCCTCTACATCATAAATACTATTTGCTGAGGTGAAACAACCCCTTTAACAAATTCAGGTAAGAGTGGACACATTCAGGGCTGTGATGAGGTATTTTGTTGACAAAGACAGATAAGGCACATTGCACCCCCCCCCCCCCCTTATGCATGTCTAAAATGAATTCACAAAGGCTGCTTTCACTACATTTTGCAGTGCCCTTTTGCCAGTTGCCATATATCAAATGTGTTCATAGACCCTTATTCACGTGATCTTTGCCTCTTTAGCCATGTTCCACATACCGCCTGTACATCTTTCACACCACCACAGGACATTCCCGTTTTTCTCCTAGAGCATCAGCTCCATACGTGAGAAATTATTCCTTCCCTCCAGATACATGCTCCCCCATCAGCATCCTTCCCCCTGTCATCAACCCCCAGGTATCATGTATCCCCAACATATAACCTTTTAACATGTCATCCTCCCATTCTTCCTTTCAAATGTCATCAACTCCTCCTTCCTTAAAAGTGTCAACTCCCTACCTACCCTTCGGGTTTTATTGCTCCCTCCTCCTGTCCAGGTGTCATATATATTTCTGAGATGACAACACCATATTCTTCCTTTAAAGAGGACTTTTCACTAGATAAAAAAAATCTAAACTAAGTATACAGACATGGAGAGCGGCGCCCAGGGATCCCCCTGCACTAATTACTATTATCCCTGGGCGCCACTCCGTTCGCCCGGTATAGGCTCCGGTATCTTCATATGTTAGGCTCCACCCAGTGGAACCTGCCGGCGTCTCCTTCTCCCATGCTGTAGCGCTGGCCAATCGCAGCGCTCAGCTCATAGCCTGAGAGTTTTTTTTTTCTCTCAGGCTATGAGCTGAGCGCTGCGATTGGCCAGCGCTACAGCATGGGAGAAGGAGACGCCGGCAGGTTCCACTGGGTGGAGCCTAACATGTGAAGATACCAGAGCCTATACCGGGCGAACGGAGCAGCGCCCAGGGATAATAGTAAGTGCAGGGAGATTCCTGGGCGCTGCTCTCCATGTCTGTATAGTTAGGTTAGATTTTTTAATCTAGTGAAAGGTCCTAGTGAAACAATGTGTTTGTGCCGTCAATAGCTTTTACTGATGGCTGCCACATTATCTAAACAGAGGTTTCCTCACATCTGTTACAAAGCCCAGGATCCGCCTGTATGAAATGCTGACTTCATCTGCATGTCCTATACAGCAAGTAAGTAGAACAATATGGTGCTATTGGCTAGTGAATACAGGGCACTTCACCCCATACATAAATCTTTATTGAGTTATAGAGTCTGACAGTATTCATTGTTAGGATGTCCACTGCAGGCATCGGTAGCACCATATCAATTGCCATCAGCGATGGAAGCATTTACTGTTCATTTAAGCAACCAATGAGTATTTCCATCAGTCTGGCAATGGAAGCCCTCATTGGTTACTGTGCTTCTAGGAATGGTGGTGGCCCCAGAAGCTGCAGAACCATTGCCTGCATCCATGGCCAGTAACACAGACACACTATTGCTCCAGTGTGTCACCCTACCCCTGCCTTCTCCTCATCCCAGCCTTTGCACATGTATATATACACTGCTCAAAAAAATAAAGGGAACATTTAAACAACACAATGTAACTCCAAGTCAATCACACTTCTGTGAAATCAAATTTCCACTTAGGAAGCAACACTGAGTGACAATTAATTTCACATGCTGTTGTGCAAATGGGATAGACAACAGGTGGAAATTATAGGCAATTAGCAAGACACCCCCAATAAAGGAGTGGTTCTGCAGGTGGTGAGCACAGACCACTTCTCAGTTCCTATGCTTCCTGGCTGATGTTTTGGTCACTTTTGAATGCTGGCGGTGCTTTCACTCTAGTGGTAGCATGAGACGGAGTCTACAACCCACACAAGTGGCTCAGGTAATGCAGCTTATCCAGGATGGCACATCAATGCGAGCTGTGGCAAGAAGGTTTGCTGTGTCTGTCAGCGTAGTGTCCAGAGCATGGAGGCGCTACCAGGAGACAGGCCAGTACATCAGGAGACGTGGAGGAGGCCGTAGGAGGGCAACAACCCAGCAGCAGGACCGCTACCTCCGCCTTTGTTCAAGGAGGAACAGGAGGAGCACTGTCAGAGCCCTGCAAAATGACCTCCAGCAGGCCACAAATGTGCATGTGTCTGCTCAAACGGTCAGAAACAGACTCCATGAGGGTGATATGAAGGCCCGACGTCCACAGGTGGGGGTTGGGCTTACAGCCCAACACCGTGCAGGACGTTTGGCATTTGCCAGAGAACACCAAGATTGGCAAATTCGCCACTGGCGCCCTGTGCTCTTCACAGATGAAAGCAGGTTCACACTGAGCACATGTGACAGACGTGACAGAGTCTTGAGACACCGTGGAGAACGTTCTGCTGCCTGCAACATCCTCCAGCATGACCGGTTTGTCATTGGGTCAGTAATGGTGTGGGGTGGCATTTCTTTGGAGGGCCGCACAGCCCTCCATGTGCTCGCCAGAGGTAGCCTGACTGCCATTAGGTACCGAGATGAGATCCTCAGACCCCTTGTGAGACCATATGCTGGTGCGGTTGGCCCTGGGTTCCTCCTAATGCAAGACAATGCTAGCCCTCATGTGGCTGGAGTGTGTCAACAGTTCCTGCAAGACGAAGGCATTGATGCTATGGACTGGCCCGCCCGTTCCCCAGACCTGAATCCAATTGAGCACATCTGGGAAATCATGTCTCGCTCTATCCACCAACGTCACATTGCACCACAGACTGTCCAGGAGTTGGCAGATGCTTTAGTCCAGGTCTGGGAGGAGATCCCTCAGGAGACCGTCCGCCACCTCATCAGGAGCATGCACAGGCGTTGTAGGGAGGTCATACAGGCACGTGGAGGCCACACACACTACTGAGCCTCATTTTGACTTCTTTTAAGGACATTACATCAAAGTTGGATCAGCCTATAGTGTGTTTTTCCACTTTAATTTTGAGTGTGACTCCAAATCCAGACCTCCATGGGTTGAAAAATTTGATTTCCATTTTTAATTTTTGTGTGATTTTGTTGTCAGCACATTCAACTATGTAAAGAACAAAGTATTTCTGAAGAATATTTAATTAACTCAGATCTAGGATGTGTTATTTTTGTGTTCCCTTTATTTTTTTGAGCAGTGTATATATATATATATATATATATATATATATAATCACGTACCAACAGATTTTATCATTCCATTTGGAAAATGAATTTATTATGGACTGTTCTGTCCATCACATGGATGGCTCTTCATCTCAATACGTGGCTTGTAATACTATATCTCTTCTTACGTATGGTCATCTGGAGCTTGGTCAACGGGGTAATCTGCTGTTCACCATTTCGACTTCAGTATTAAAAATGGGGTTTGCCATTGGTTACCTTTATGCTACAAATACACTTCAGGCAGCTTCATAGTCATGCACACCAGTTGAAGACCGGCAGTACTCTGTGGGCCACATTCTGTCCTTCTAGAGCAACATTGGAAGAACACATTTTCGATTCATGACAATTTTATAGTTTTTCATTTCGAGAGAATAAAACTGATTAATGGGTTTACCGAGTTTGACACATTCATAATAATAATTGCTTCTGAAGATCCTCTGAAAGCTACAAGATCCAAACCAAGCAATCTGTGTCTCGGAGAAGACTCTTCTCACCATATGGTTCTGCCCTACAGCTCAGGGACATTTAATGTGCTCTCTGTCATATAAACAGTTTAAAGAAATGTCGATAAACATCCAAGGTTAAAACTAAACTTGCATTAGCTGTGCTCCTGTGGGTTATTAGTGACAATACAGAAATGTTTACCAGTCCTGCAGTGTAGTTTATATAAAAGCCCCCCACACAGTTACCTCGTGCACAGAGATTAATTGCTGGTTTATGTAGTAAGCGAGAAACACTGAAACCAGTTTTTTTTTATAAATGTCTCATACATCCCCCAGATTAAGCTACAGAATTTTGTGCGTTGGTGAAAAATGTAATTGCAACATACATCCTTCCTGTATCTTACGCCATAGATATCATTTTCCACTATGTTTTATATACAGGATATAAATATTAGGGAATATATTGTCAGTTTTAGCTGCGTTATACGCATTATTTTATCTTTAACTTGATTTTGCTCAATTTTTGATATACACTCACCTAAAAAATTATTAGGAACACCATACTAATACGGTGTTAGACCCCCTTTTGCCTTCAGAACTGCCTTAATTCTACGTGGCATTGATTCAACAAGGTGCTGATAGCATTCTTTAGAAATGTTGGCCCATATATAGGATAGAATCTTGCAGTTGATGGAGATTTGAGGGATGCACATCCAGGGCACGAAGCTCCCGTTCCACCACATCCCAAAGATGCTCTATTGGGTTGAGATCTGGTGACTGTGGGGGCCATTTTAGTACAGTGAACTCATTGTCATGTTCAAGAAACCAATTTGAAATGATTCGAGCTTTGTGACATAATGCATTACCCTGCTGGAAGTAGCCATCAGAGGATGGATACATGTTCTCATTCTGTTTACACCAAATTTGAATGTCTCAACAGAAATCGAGACTCATCAGACCAGGCAACATTTTTCCAGTCTTTAACAGTCCAATTTTGGTGAGCTCGTGCAAATTGTAGCCTCTTTTTCCTATTTGTAGTGGAGATGGGTGGTACCCGGTGGGATCTTCTGCTGTTGTAGCCCATCCGCCTCAAGGTTGTGCGTGTTGTGGCTTCACAAATGCTTTGCTGCATACCTCGGTTGTAATGAGTGGTTATTTCAGTCAACGTTGCTCTTCTATCAGCTTGAATCAGTCGGCCCATTCTCCTCTGACCTCTAGCATCCACAAGGCATTTTTGCCCACAGGACTGCCGCATACTGGATGTTTTTCCCTTTTCACACCATTCTTTGTAAACCCTAGAAATGGTTGTGCGTGAAAATCCCAGTAACTGAGCAGATTGTGAAATACTCAGACCAGCCTGTCTGGCACCAACAACCATGCCAGGCTCAAAATTGCTTAAATCACCTTTCTTTCCCATTCTGACATTCAGTTTGGAGTTCAGGAGATTGTCTTGACCAGGACCACACCCCTAAATGCATTGAAGCAACTGCTATGTGATTGGTTGACTAGATAATTGCATTAATGAGAAATAGAACAGGTGTTCCTAATAATTCTTTAGGTGAGTGTAAATATTTTACTTGGATTACCCTCAACTACTGTGTCCTTCTCCCAAACCCTGTAGATTGTAATCCCTCGTGGGCAGGGTCCTCTCTCCTTCTGTACCAGTTTGTAACTCGTCTTTAGAGATGTCCCGAACTATTAGACGGCGAACAGTTCCCAGCGAACATAGCTTCTTCGCGTTCGCCGCGGTGGGCGAACATATGCGATGTTTGGTCCGCCCTGTATTCGTCATCATTGAGTAAACTTTGACTCCTGTACCTCACAGTCAGCAGACACATTCCAGCCAATCAGCATCATACCCTCCCTCCCATTCCCTCCCACCTCCTGGACAGCATCCATTTTAGATTCATTCGGAAGCTGCATTCTTAGTGAGAGGAGGGACAGTGTAGCTGCTGCTGATTTAATAGGGAAATCAATAGCTAGGCTAGTGTATTCAGTGTCCACTACAGTCCTGAAAGACTCATCTAATCTCTGCTGTAAGGACATCACCCCAAAAAGCCCTTTTTAGGGCTAGAACATCAGTCTGCTTTTTTTTTTCCCCTGTGCAATCTAATTGCAGTTTCCTGCCAGCGTGTGTGTCAGGCTCACAGCGTATACTGTGCCCACTTGCCCAGTGGCACCACTCATATCTGGTGTCACAGTAGCTTGCATTTGAAAAAATATAAATACATTTTTTGACTGTGAAATAATAGCAGTCAGTTGCCTTAACGCGTGTGTGTTTCAGGCCCTGCCAGTGCACAGTGTCACACCAGTGCAACTCATATCTGGTGTCACAGTAGTTTACATTTGAAAAAAAAAATACAATTTTGACTGTGAAATAATAGCAGTCAGTTGCCTTAACGCGTGTGTGTTTCAGACCCTGCCAGTGCACAGTGTCACACCAGTGCAACTCATATCTGGTGTCACAGTAGTTTACATTTTTTTTAAAACTACAATTTTGACTGTGAAATAATAGCAGTCAGTTGCCTTAACGTGTGTGTGTTTCAGGCCCTGCCAGTGCACAGTGTCACACCAGTGCAACTCATATCTGGTGTCACAGAAGTTTACATAAAAAAAAATATGCAATTTTGACTGTGAAATAATAGCAGTCAGTTGCCTTAACGTGTGTGTGTTTCAGGCCCTGCCAGTGCACAGTTTCACACCAGTGCAACTCATATCTGGTGTCACAGTAGTTTACATAAAAAATAAAAATAAATTTTGACTGTGAAATAATAGCAGTCAGTTGCCTTAACGTGTGTGTGTTTCCGGCCCTGCCAGTGCACAGTGTCACACCAGTGCAACTCATATCTGGTGTCACAGTAGTTTACATAAAAAAAATAAAAAATTAATTTGACTGTGAAATAATAGCAGTCAGTTGCCTTAACATGTGTGTGTTTCAGGCCCTGCCAGTGCACAGTGTCACACCAGTGCAACTCATATCTGGTGTCACAGTAGTTTACATTTTTTTTAAAAACTACAATTTTGACTGTGAAATAATAGCATTCAGTTGCCTTAACGTGTGTGTGTTTCAGGCCCTGCCAGTGCACAGAGTCACACCAGTGCAACTCATATCTGGTGTCACAGTAGTTTACATAAAAAAAAAAAAAAAAATTTTCACTGTGAAATAATAGCAGTCAGTTGCCTTAACGCGTGTGTGTTTCAGGCCCTGCCAGTGCACAGTGTCACACCAGTGCAACTCATATCTGGTGTCACAGTAGTTTACATTTTTGTTTAAACTACAATTTTGACTGTGAAATAATAGCAGTCAGTTGCCTTAACATGTGTGTGTTTCAGGCCCTGCCAGTGCACAGTGTCACACCAGTGAAACTCATATCTGGTGTCACAGTAGTTTACATTTAAAAAAAAAACTACAATTTTGACTGTGAAATAATAGCAGTCAGTTGCCTTAACGCGTGTGTGCTTCAGGTTCTGCCAATGCACAGTGTCACACCAGTGCAACTCATATCTGGTGTCACAGTAGTTTATATTTTTTTAAAAACTGCAATTTTGACAGTGAAATAATAGCAGTCAGTTGCATTAATGTGTGTGTGTTTCAGGCCCTGCCAGTGCACAGTGTCACAACAATTTTATATGTAATAGATTGAATAGCAGTTAGTTGAACGCAAGCGTGTGTGTCAGACCTACAGCGTCTACTCTGCCAACTTCTGCCAGTGCACAGTGCTACTCATATCTGGTGTCACAGTAGCTTGCACGCATAGTACAACTAAACTAATCTAAAAAAAATGACAGGCAGAGGCATGCCACCCCGCAGGTGCCTTTGTGGTCGTGGTGCTGTGATTCCCTTTGGCCCTAGAATAATGCCCAGTGTTCAGAGGCCACGTACCCTGAACTCGAAAAGTTCTCAGGACATAGTTGACTGGCTAACACAGGACACCCAATCTTCTACAGCTTCCGCTCGGAACCTTGACGCACCATCCTCCTCCAGCTCAGCTTCGGGCACCTCTCAAGTTACCACTCGCCCGCCTGCCGCCACCACCAACACTAGCACCACAGCCGCTTCACTTGATCTGTCAGAGGAGTTATTTACACATCAGTTGGAAGAAATGAGTGATGCGAAACCATTATTGCCAGAGGATGTAGATAACAGGGATATGTCTCAGTCAGGCAGCATTACACACATGGACGTACAGTGTGATGATGATGATGTTGTACCCGCTGCTGCTTCCTTTGCTGAGTTATCAGATACTAGTGAAGCGGTTGATGATTACGATGTGTCCGTGGATGTCACGTGGGTGCCCGCTCGAAGAGAAGAAGAACAGGGGGAAAGTTCAGATGGGGAGACAGAGAGGAGGAGGAGATGAGTTGGAAGCAGGGGGAGGTCGTCGCAAGGAGCTAGTGGCACAGTCAGACAGCATGCATCGGCACCTGGGGTCAGCCAGACAGCACGCCAATCAATGCATGCTGTTGCCACCACCAGAATGACGGCATTGCAGAGATCAGCAGTGTGGCATTTTTTTTGTGTGTCTGCCTCTCACACCAGCGATGCCATTTTCAACCTGTGCCAAAAGAAACTGAGTCGTGGGAAGTCCAACACCCACCTAGGTACAACTGCTTTGCGAAGGCACATGATCTCAAATCACAAACGCCTATGGGATCAACACATGAGTACAAGCAGCACACAAACTCAAAGCCGCCATCCTTCTCCTGGTCCAGCATCTTCAGCCACGTCAACCACTGCTGTCCTCCTTGCCCCCTCTCAACCATCCGCCACTCCGTCTCTCGCATTGAGCAGTTCCTGCTCATCTGCCCACAGTCAGGTGTCTGGCAAGGACATGTTTGAGCTTAAGAAGCCAATGTCACAAAGTCACCCCCTTGCCCGACGTCTGACAGCTGGCTTGTCGGAACTCTTAGCCCGCCAGCTTTTACCATACAAGCTAATGGAGTCTGAGGCCTTTAAAAAAAATTTAGCTATTGGGACACCGCAGTGGAAGGTACCCGGCCAAAATTTCTTTGCACAAAAGGCAATCCCCAACCTGTACTCGATTGTGCAAAAGGAAGTAATGGCACATCTGGCACACAGTGTTGGGGCAAGGGTCCATCTGACCACTGATACCTGGTCTGCAAAGCACGGTCAGGGCAGGTATATAACCTACACTGCGCATTGGGTAAACCTGCTGACGGCTGCCAAGCATGTAATGCGTGGCTCTGCAGAGGAGTTGGTGACACCGCCACGACTTGCAGGCAGGCCTGCTGCCACCTCCTCTACTCCTCCTACTCCATCCTCTTCCATAACTTCCTCGTCCTCTTCTGCTGCTGCGTCTTGCTCCACATCAACAGCACCCCCCCAGCTCCCCAGGGGCTATTCCACATCCCGGATACGACAGTGTCACGCCGTCTTGGGGTTAACTTGCCTGAAAGCAGAGAGTCACACTGGACCAGCACTCCTGTCCGCCCTGAACGCACAGGTGGATCAGTGGCTGACTTCGCACCAACTGGAGATCGGCAAAGTGGTGTGTGACAACGGAAGCAATTTGTTGGCGGCATTGAATTTGGGCAAGTTGACACATGTGCCGTGCATGGCACATGTGTTGAATCTGATTGTACAACGCTTTGTGCATAAGTACCCAGGCTTACAGGATGTCCTCAAGCAGGCCAGGAAGGTGTGTGGCCATTTCAGGCGTTCCTACACGGCCATGGCGCACTTTTCAGATATCCAGCGGTGAAACAACATGCCAGTGAGGCGCTTGATTTGCGACAGCCCCATACGTTGGAATTCAACACTCCTAATGTTCGACCGCCTGCTCCAACAAGAAAAAGCCGTCAACGAGTATTTGTATGACCGGGGTGCTAGGACAGCCTCTGCGGAGCTGGGAATTTTTTTGCCACGTTACTGGACGCTCATGCGCAATGCCTGTAGGCTCATGCTTCCTTTTGAGAAAGTGACAAACCTAGTCAGTCGCACCGAAGGCACCATCAGCGACATCATCCCATTTGTTTTCTTCCTGGAGCGTGCCCTGCGAAGAGTGCTGGATCAGGCCGTAGATGAGCGTATAGAGGAAGAGTTGTGGTCACCATCACCACCAGAAACAGCCTTATCAGCATCGCTTGCTGGACCTGCGTCAACGCTGGAATAGGAGTATGAGGAAGAGGAGTCAGAGGAGGAATGTGGCTTTGAGGAGGAGGAGTAAGACCAACCACAACAGGCATCCCAGGGTGCTCGTTGTCACCTATCTGGTACCAGTGGTGTTGTACGTGGCTGGGGGCAAGAACAGAGGAACGGGACATGAGTAGCTCGGCATCCAACCTTGTGCAAATAGGGTCTTTCATGCTGTCGTGCCTGTTGAGGGACCCTCACATAAAAAGGCTGAAGGAGAACGACCTGTACTGGGTGGCCATGATACTAGACCCCCGGTATAAGCAGAAAGTGCCTGAAATGTTACCGAATTACCGCAAGTCGGAAAGGATGCAGCAGTTCCAAAATAAATTAAAAAGTATGCTTTACAAAGCGTATAAGGGTGATGTCACAGCACAACGGGAATCTAACAGGGGAAGAGGTGAAAGTAATCCTCCTACCACGACCACGCTGGCAAGGACAGGACGCTTTACAGACGTGATGTTGATGGAGGACATGCAGAGCTTTTTAAGTCCTACGCATCGCCACAGCCCTTTGGGGTCCACCCTCAGAGAACGACTCGACCGACAGGTAGCAGACTACCTCGCCTTAACTGCAGATATCGACACTCTGAGGAGCGATGAACCCTTTGACTACTCGGTGTGCAGGCTTGACCTGTGGCCTGAGCTATCCCAATTTGCAATAGAACTTCTGGCCTGCCCCGCTTCAAGTGTCCTGTCAGAAAGGACCTTCAGTGCAGCAGGAGGTATTGTCACTGAGAAGAGAAGTCGCCTAGGTCAAAAAAGTCTAGATTACCTCACCTTTATTAAGATGAATGAGGCATGGATTCCGAAGGGACTGACAGTGGGCGATACATTTGACTAATAAAGGCCTGGTGATGAGATGAGCTGCCTTGGGCTAAAAATGGTCCACACGCTGCTGTATTTTATCTCTGCATGCCGGATGACTTGCGTAACTTATCTGCCACCAACTAGGGTTCAAGCCAAAATGTTTTAGTGCACTTTCTGCCTGGAAAACATCAATTTCTCTGGCCGCTGCTACAGCAGCGGCTGCAACAATACCTAATTTTTCAGGCATGTGTACATGCCTAATTTTTCTGGCCTCTGGTGCTGCACTGTGGCTGCAAAAACAAAACAAAAAAAAGGCACATACATGTGTCAATTCCCCTTCGTGATCGTTACCTTGTTGTGGTGAAGGGGCTTGCCTATCACAATGAAGCGACCACCTCTATGGCACACCCCAGATGATAAGGTCGTTGCTTCATTGTGAACAGACCAAAAGCGATCGGCTGGATAATTTTGCATAGAAAAAACATGAATTTTCTTTGTGATCATCTAAGGTGATCATTAAAGCCTACTAGGCCAACAATGGGCCCACACTGCAGAATCATTGTTTTCTGGGTCACTTAACTGTCACTGAACTACCTCAGCACGACCATAGGCTTTGAAAAAACCCCATCGCCTGCAATCTCCCAAACGTGTGCACGAGCACAGTCATCACTACACCAAGATTGACGCATAGAGGAATAAAATTTATATCATGAGTGTGTCAACTATTGACAACTCTTTGCGGTTGTCTAAAATCTATTCCATACACGTCCCCTGATAGGGGACGTAACAGGGATTAAACTGATAGGAATAGTACTACTTAACAAACCACTCATATCTGGTGGCACAGTACATTACACGGCACACGCGCAGTGCCCCAAATTGGAAGTAAGAGGACCGACCAAGCATCTTTTTCCATCTCCCGGTTCCTAAAATCTATTCCATACACCGGCCCCTGATAGGAGACAGAACAGAGATTAAACTGTTAGGAACAGATTTTTTTAAATAAAAAACAAAGAGGACAGCCTCTGCGGAGCTGGGTATTTTTTGGCCGCGTTACTGAACGCTCATGCACAATGGCTGTAGGCTCATGCGTCCTTTTGCGGAGGTGACAAACCTGGTCAGTCAAACCCAAGGCAACATCATCGACCTAATCCCATATGCATTTTTTCTGGAGCGTGCCCTGCGAAGAGTGCTGGATCAGGCCGTAGATGAGCATTGAGAGGAAGAGTTGGGGTCAACATCACCACCAGAAGCAGCCTTGTCGTCGTCGATTGCTGGACCTGCGGCAACGCAGAGAGAGGAGTCTGAAGAAGAGGAGTCAGAGGAGGAAGGTGGCTTTGAGGAGGTGGAAGACCAACCATAGGAGGCATCCCAGGGGGCTTGTTGTCACCTTTCGGGGACCATTGGTGTTGTACGTGGCTGGGTGTAGGAAGAGACCTTCAATGACGTCAGTGAGGACAAGGAACGGGACATGGCTAGCTTGGTATCCAACCTTGTGCAAATGGAGAGTTTGCGGTTGTGCAAATGGACTGTTTGCAGTGCGTTAAATGGGGAGTTTGGTCTGTCATAGTTTGGTCTGTCACTGTGAAGCGGGCGTAACCCTTACACTACCTGATTGATACAACATCATACCTGATGTTTTAAAGCACGTTATTCCAAACAATTTAGGAATTTTAGGTGATTTATGCCCTTTATGGATTAAAACCCGACTCTGTGTCAACTACGTAATTTTCCATGGGAGTTTTGCCATGGACCCCTTTCCGGCATGCCACAGTCCAGGTGTTAGTCCCCTTGAAACAACTTTTCCATCACTATTGTGGCCAGAAAGAGTCCCTGTGGGTTTTAAAATTCGCCTGCCTATTGAAGTCTATGGCGGTTCGCCCGTTCGCGAACATTTGCGAAAATTCGCATTCGCCGTTCGCGAACGGAAAATTTTATGTTTGCGACATCTCTACTCGTCTTGCCCATGCTTATTGCATTTGTTTAGTATTATGTATGTATAACCCTTTTCATATAAACAGCACCATGGAATGAATGATGCTTTAATAAATAATAGTAATTCCACTGTGACTTGCAGAGTTTCCATTTTTTTCTTTCCACAATACTGCTATTCCAATGCCAATATGAAGCAGATCGGTGGTTACATGAAATTTACACAATTAAAAGGTCACTTCAGTCCACATTTTTCAAATACTTCAGATTCACACAAACGGAATGAAAGAGAGATAGAGAGTAAGGCCCCTTGCAGATGAGCGTGTCCGGACTAGGTCCGGATGCATCCCGGGTGCATTGAGGCAAACCCACACGAGTAGGTACGCAATTTCAGTCAGTTTTGACTGCAAATGTGTACCGCTGTTCAGTTTTTATCGCGCGGGTGCAATGCGTTTTGCACGCGCGTGATAAAAAACTGAATGTGGTACCTAGACCCGAACTTCTTCACTGAAGTTCAGGTTTGGGTTCGGTGTTGTGTAGATGTAATTATTATCCCTTATAACATGGTTATAAAGGAAAATAATAGCATTCTTTAATACAGAATGTTTAGTAGAAGGTCAATTGAGGGTTAAAAAAATTTATAATTATTAACTCACCTCCAATTGATCGCTTAGCTGCCGGTTTCCTGTTCTTTCTTCGGGACCTGTCAAAGGACCTGTGGTGACGTCACTGAGCTCATCACATGGTCCAACCAAATGGTCCATCACCTCAGTGATGGAACATGTGATTGGACCATGTGATGTGGTCTAAAGGTATTCCGTTATGAATTTCATCATAGAATTGCATTATAGTCCATGGTAATGGAAACTATAATGCAATTCTGCTTTTACCACCAAATGAAGTGTGAAAGAATTTCATAACATGAAATTTGCTCATCTCTAATGAGGAAGATTAGGTATGAAAATAAATATATTAATGGGGTATAATATTCCTTAGACCAGGGAACAAAAGATAAGTCAAACAGGGTTCCATTCTCTATAACCTGTCAACCTTCAATTCTCTGCAAATCCCTTTTTCCAGTAAGAAACTTCAGGCCAGATGTTATAAAACGTCAAGTTGCCCCATTAGGTATTCTCTTAGTAGTGCCTGTGTAGATAGTCCTGGTACTGATAACCATCCCTGCCATTTGGTTAAGAATTTGGCCAGGCATCTCCTCTTCATATCCACTCCTCTCTCAAACCTAAGTATGGTGTTCATGTAGGTCATAAACTCACTCTTGTTAGGTGGAGTTGTTTGTATCTAGAGATGAGCAAAGTATTGGAAAATTTGATTCAGCTGCAAAATAATATTTGCTTTGTGGCTAATTACTTTGTTACAAAGCGCATTTCTTTGTAAGTAGTTGGTGTAAGTAGTGGGAACCATTCAGATGCCGCGTTCATACATAATTGTGGCATCTGATATACAGTGGATATAAAAAGTCTACACACCCCTGTTACAATGTCAGGTTTCTGTGATGTAAAAAAAAATCAGACAAAGATAAATCATTTTAGAACTTTTTCCACCTTTAATGTGACCCAAAGCATACATCCAAATCAACAAAGGAATGGCTTCACGAGAAGAAGATTAAAGTTTTGGAATGGCCCAGCAAGAGCCCAGACCTGAAAGCCAGAAGAAGCGCATACACGCGCGAAACGGCTGTTGCTTATTTGCTGCTGTATCTGCAACCCTTGCACCCCCCTCCTGCCATGGAATAAAGTAACCTGCCTATCAACGGTGAGTGCCGCTCGTTTTGTTTTCTTTTTCTTTTTATCACAAGAGCCCAGACCTGAATCTGATTGAAAATCTGTGGGGTGATCTGAAGAGGGCTGTGCACAGGAGATTCCCTCGCATTCTGACAGATTTGGAGTGTTTTTGCAAAGAAGAGTGGGCAAAACTTGCCAAGTCAAAATGTGCCATGCTGATAGACTCATACCCAAAAAGACTGAGTGCTGTAATACAATCAAAAGGTGCTTCAACAAAGTATTAGTTTAAGGGTGTGCACACTTATGGAACCATTTTATTTATTTTTTATTTTTTTTCTTCCCTCTACCTAAAAGATTTCAGTTTGTTTTTCAATTGAGTTGTACAGTCTATAGGTCACATTAAAGGTGGAAAAAGTTCTGAAATGATTTATCTTTGTCAAAAAAAAATTTACATCAAAGAAACCTGACATTTTAACAGGGGTGTGTAGACTTTTTATATCCACTGTACATAACATGGTGTAAAATTAAAAAAACAAGCAAACAGGATTTCAAGCGAGATCTTCAAGCAAGATGTTGGTAAATATGATTTATTTTAGTTTTTTGCACTATTTCAGATTAAATCGATTCGTTACCAGCACAAGGAAATTCGGCTTCACGGCAAATCGAATTTATCCCGAAATTTGGATCGCTCAACACTAGTTGTATCTAATATCTGGCTACTAGTATTCTAGCTTGAAATAGCATTCATGGTATGCCCAAAGATACTATAGTATCGCGTTCAGAAGTGTCTAAGAGACCTAGTAAGCATGTTTTAGGGTCTCATGGTAACTGTATCTGAAAATTTTTGGGCAATAATCCCCAGAACCCCCTCCCAGTATGCACCCAGCACAGAGCACTCCCAAACCATATGTATCAAAGAAGAGTCCACAGTGGGGAAACTTATATCAGCTCTAATAGTAGAACTTCTTCCAACTGAGTTTAATTACAGTAAGGGTCTCAAACCTGTTGGCCTTGTTGAATTTATTTTTTTCATCAAATTATTTATATTAAAAGCATAAAAACAAAGTAACTTCTTCAAGACCATCTTTTACTTAGCACTCACCCCATTCCAGTTTACAGAAAAACACAGCATATATTAGCCAAAGAAAGAGAATGAACATAGTAATGTCTGATAATGTACAAAAACTGTCAGTACAATGTTAAGTATGACATAAATAATATCAAATAACCTAGTAAAGTATATTTTTATTGGATGTATTGTATAACAGACAACATAGAACAAATCACACTTGATAATACTGTAAAATACTGAGCCACAAGCACAATAAAGTAATCTCTTCTTAAGGTTGTATTCCAGGGAATAGCTAGCCCTCTATCCTGTAAAACAAATCCTAGGCTGTCCAGCTAAAGTGTTCAAATTTGAGGTATACCGCATTCTCATACGTAAGAGGGCATTAATCAGAAATATATTCCCACTTGGTGAAGGATGCTGAATGAATTCAAACTGAACAATACATTTTTGTGCAATGTAAAATAAAAGATTCAGCCAACTTGTCCATGTATCCTAAGAGACTCGTTTTTGGGGTCTCATGAAACTTTAATAAGACCTTGCACTAACATCTGTGCAGATAAGAGCAGGTCCATGGCACATGTATAAAGTCTGCAGAGTCCACTGAGCCTCTAAGGCATCTGCTCTAATCATTATTTGGTGCAAAAACAAAACTGCTGTATAAATTCTGTGAAGATTATATACTTCAGATACTCTGCCATTTTTACTGTTTGGTTCCCAAAAGAGTTGCATGGAAAGAAATTATATGTTACAAATTAATTTGTCACAAATGATGATAAATCAGGTATATCCAGGCCACTCTGCCTTAGGGTACAGCCACACAACAGGTTGCGGCCTTGCTGTTGTAAAGAACCGCGCGGCAAATTAGCTGCCTTTCATTTAATAATGAAGACCGCACTACATAGCCCTTCTTCATTGTTAATGGCAACATGGCACCTTTAATGCACCTTTAAACAGGGTCTGTACCCACTTCTCCAACCCCAGTGCTCTCCTGCCCTACAGGTGGTAGCCCTTCTTCTGCCATCTGCTTTTCCTCCTTTTCCACACAATCTAATATGGATGAGAATATGTCATCAGGAACATCCAGCTCCTCCTCTCTCTGCATCTTGCTGACTTTTAAAGGACATGGAGACTTTGAAGGATGATTTGGAAGAAGTAAAGCCAGCAAAAGATGAGGATGGTCATCATTAAGACCTGGCCCCCCTAGGGAGTGCAGACTAGATGGTATTGGTTGGCTCGCTGGCAGTGGAATAATAAAGGCTTCCATCTTATTGGTATTGAATTACTGGTGTAGGAATAAATAAATAAATAAAACTGACGCAGAATAAGTCTCCCTGCACTCTCTCTGCACTATCCCTGCACTCTCCCTGCACTCCTACTGCAGTCTCCTTGCACTCTCCCTCTCCAATATTCTTCTAGTAATCGTTTTCAGAAACACTGTCCCTAGCACATGAGCACATGTCAATTTTCTCCCTATGCTCTGCTCACAGAACAATGGTGGAGACTTTGTGGAATGAGAATTTTATAGGGCTGTGACATCACAGGGGATGGCTATCGGCGGATTGCCTGGCTGCTGGTTATTATGAGTGATCTTGTGTTCCCAGGCTTGTCTCCTCCACACTTAGCTTTGCTTTGTAACATGTGCAGCCGCCATCTTAGGAAAACCTGATTGGTTACCAAGAAGAATGAGAAAATTTCCTAAACTTCATACAGAATTCCACTCTCAATGCTTTGCTTCGCTCAACACTATACATATTCTGTACAAAAACCTATATACTGCTTTTGCTGCATTTATTTAATAAAATCTTTGAGAATTGAATAACTCCAAAGTAGAGGTGAGCAAATAGATTTTAATCTAATCGGATTTAATCTAATCTAATTGAACCTGAAATTTTGGTGATTTGCTTTGAACTAAAATACAAAAACAGCACCAGTGACATTTTACTGTGAGTACTGGTGGGGAAAATGGGAGAGAGAATAAAAAAGAAGGATCGCATGACAATTGGAGGGGGCTTGCCCTGATTGGCTTAGATGCTGACCGACAGCCTGTCAGCCAATATGAGAGTAAGGTTATGGCAGGTTATTTTGTTCAGAACGCCGTAGAGTCCATTCTGTCTGCAGCTTGCAATCTGATTGCAAGTGTTTTGGCTAGGTCTGCCAACATGCAATTGCATACAGAAGCTAGCAGTCTAGGTGTGGTAGGGAGAATATAGGGACAGTATAGAGACATATTGGGGACACATGGCAGGGCTAGCAGACCATTTCTGGACACATCAATAACATTAAGAAAGGTTATTAGAAACATTTCCTCTCAAATAATTTTAGAATATATCATAACAGTAATCCAAAGTATTTCACCCCTTGGCGACCTCAGCCATATATGCATATACAGTACAGACCAAAAGTTTGGACACACCTTCTCATTCAAAGAGTTTTCTTTATTTTCATGACTATGAAGGCATCAAAACTATAAATTAACACATGTGAAATTATATACATAACAAACAAGTGTGAAACAACTGAAAATATGTCATATTCTAGGTTCTTTAAAGTAGCCACCTTTTGCTTTGATTACTGCTTTGCACACTTTTGGCATTCTCTTGATGAGCTTCAAGAGGTAGTCCCCTGAAATGGTCTTCCAACAGTCTTGAAGGAGTTCCCAGAGATGCTTAGCTCTTGTTGGCCCTTTTGCCTTCACTCTGCGGTCCAGCTCACCCCAAACCATCTCGATTGGGTTCAGGTCCGGTGACTGTGGAGGCCAGGTCATCTGGGGCAGCACCCCATCACTCTCCTACATGGTCAAATAGCCCTTACTTTCAAAGTTTTCAGAATTTTTCGGCTGACTGACTGACATTCATTTCTTAAAGTAATGATGGCCACTCGTTTTTCTTTATTTAGCTGCTTTTTTCTTGCCATAATACAAATTCTAACAGATTCAGTAGGACTATCAGCTGTGTATCCACCTGACTTCTCCTCAACGCAACTGATGGTCCCAACCCCATTTATAAGGCAAGAAATCCCCCTTATTAAACCTGACAGGGCACACCTGTGAAGTGAAAACCATTTCAGGGGACTACCTCTTGAAGCTCATCAAAAGAATGCCAAGAGTGTGCAAAGCAGTAATCAAAGCAAAAGGTGGCTACTTTGAAGAACCTAGAATATGACATATTTTCAGTTGTTTCACACTTTTTTGTTATGTATATAATTCCACATGTGTTAATTCATAGTTTTGATGCCTTCAGTGTGAATCTACAATTTTCATAGTCCAAACTTTTGGTCTGTACTGTATGTACGATGAAAATAACCGCTTTAAAGATGGCACCTACTCATGTGTGCAGAAGACGCCATAGCTGCCAGGTTTCTGCTGTTATAAACAGAGGAGACCTGGGGTGAATGTATGCCATCAGCACTAAGGTTGATTGCATATATTTAACCACTTAAATGGTGTGGTCAAATGTGACCACGGCATCTGAGGGGTGCGGACATGGGAACCATGCGCTCCAGCTTTCGTAGCATAGTTTCCCACCTGAGATCGGGAAACTTGTTATATGCCAGTATTAGCTCAAAGCCTCAAGAACACTTTGATAGCTATTTCTGGAATATGCCAATACAGGCCAGCAGGTGGCAGCACTACACTGGTATATTGTAAATGGAGTGTCCTAGGATGGCTATATAGCCTTCACATAACACAATGGGCAATCTAATGATTGCCAGTTATAGTCACTCAGGGTGATTTAAAAGAAAAGTAAAAAAAAAGTTATAAAAAATATTTACAAAATTTAAGTCGAAATCACCCCCCTTTCCCCAAAATCAAAATACATAAGCAATTTTAAAAGATACACTCCACGGGCATCGCCACATGAAAAAATGTCCGTACTATTAAAATATAACAATATTTATCCCATTTGACGAATGGTGTAACAGAAAATTCATAATGGTCTTATTCCCTATTTTTTGTCACTTCACCCCCCAAATTTTTTTTATAGAAAGTGATCAAAAAGCCACACACACTTCAAAATGGTATTACTGAAAAGTACAGATAACCCCAAAAAAGAAGAGCCCTCATTCAGCTTCATAAACATATCTATAAATTCTATACATAGGATGGACATTATGTTGTGATTTTTTTTAACGTAATGGATTTGAATGATGGAATGCCTCTAAAGGCATTCCATTACGCATTCTATCATAGAATTACGTTATTGTCCGTGGTAACGGAATCCATAACGCAATTCTGCTTTTACCACCAAACGAAGTGTGAACGAATTTCATAACATAAAATTTTCTCATCTCTAGTTATGGCCCCTAAAACTATTTCAGCAAATTGCATGTTAAAAAATCTTGATGCCGATCCTTCCCTTCTGAATGCTGCCATGTCCCCAAACAGTGGTTTACATCCACATATATGGCCTTGCCATATTCAGGAAATGATGCATAACAAATTGTGTAGTGCATTTCCTCCTCTTAGCCCTTGTGAAAATAAAAAAAAATTGGGGCTAAAGCACAATTATATTGGAAATAAAAGTTTTTCATGTTCACAGCCATATGTTTCTAAGGGTGGATTTGCACTAGCGTTATGCCATTCCATTATAGGTTCCATTTATAACAGAATATAATGGAATGGCCAGACAGAATGCAAAACGGAAGGACTTTTTTTTTCCATCCTGCATAACGGAAACCAGACGGATCCGTCATGCCTGCCCATAGACTTCTATTAGAATGGAGCAAAACGGAATGCCTCTTGAAGGCTTCCGTTTTGCATTCCATCTGGTCATTCTGTTATATTCTGTTATAAACAGAACATATAATGGAATGGCATAACACTAGTGGCAACCCACCCTAAATTCTAAAAAAAATGCTTGTTGAGTCAAAGCATTTACTTCACTACTAGATGTATTCCTTGTGGTGTGTAGTTTTCAAAATGGGGTCAATTTTGGGGATTTTCTTTCTACAGGTACCTTAGGGTCTCTTCAAATGTGACATGGCACCTGAAAACCATTCCAGCAAAATCTGCTCTCGGTTAACAATATGACGCTCTTTTCCTTCTGTTACCTGTGCCCATACAGCAGGTTACAAACACATTAGGTTACAAACACATTTTTAAACTGAAGAATCAGGGTAATAAATATTGAGGTTTGTTTGGCTGTTAACCTTCGATATGTTACAGGAAAACTTGATAAAAAAGTGGAAAATCTGAACAAAAAAGTTACATTTTAAAATGTCTTCTCCATTTTGTTTTAATGCTTGTGGAACACCTAAGGATTAAAAAAGTTTACACAATTAGTTTTGAATAACTTGAGGGGTGTAGTTTCTAAAATTGGGTTACTTATAGGTGGTTTCTACTATGTAAGCCCCAAAAAGTGACATCATAACTGAACTGGTCTTTAAAAAGGTGGGTTTTGGCAATTTTCTTATACATTTTTAAATTTGCTTCTAAGTCTTCTAACTTCCTTAATTTTTTTTAATGACATTTACAAAATGATGCAAACATAAAGTAGACATATAGGGAATGTAAAGTAATAACTATAAGTATCACTATACATCTTAAAAGTAGAGAAAATAAATATTTTGGGAAAAAGCGATATTTTAAAAATTTTAAGCAAATTTGGGATTTTTTAATATATATAAAGGTTAAATGTATCAACTCAAATTCACCACTAACATGAAGTATGATGTTTCACAAGAAAACAATATCAGAATGCCTTGGATAAGTAAAAGTGTTCCAAAGTTACCAGATAAACTGACACGTCAGATTTGAAAAATGAGGCTCCGGCAATTGGCCCAAACTGGCTGTTGCTTGAAGGGGTTAAAATGAAGAGATTTCATAACTCTTTATTGATATTTTACAAACTGAATCTGCATAAGCATTATTTAACTGTGTAGATACATTGCTGCACTTATTATTTATAACTTAGTAGGACAATTATTATAAACCAATGTAGCTGGACAATTATTTTCTACCTACAGAGCTTACTGTACATTTCTTAACCTTCCTGGCAGTACGATATTTTCTTTAATTTTGTACCTGGAGCGGTAAAAACTTCTGGAGCTGCGGCCGGAAATGCGGATGCAGACAGCACACTGTGTGCTGTACGCATCCATCCCTGCGCTGTTCAAATTAACTCATGGCGGTCCCGAGTGTGGCTCAGGGTTACCGCTGCTTGCAGTGTAATGTGACCCCCGGATTACCGCTAAGGAGGTTAAGATGCTCAAACTCTCAATTATCATTTGACTGACAGATATTCCCAATCCCAGTTGCATATGCATGCTGGGCTGAGTGTGCATGTGTTCTGAATGGGAGGTCATAGTAAGTGGCTGCTGGACATTTCTGGTTTATCTCCCCTGAGGAAAAAAATACATATGTTTAAAGTGTAACTAAACTGAACATACAATTCTGCAATACGATACTATTGAAGTCTCATGGATTTTTATTGGCATTAGCTACCTAACAAGTCCTACCACAGTTCCAACTTTGTTGGCAGCCTACTATGACATGCCTGGGAGCCTTCACAAGGATAGGAGCTCAACAATTTCACCATGTGGTCTCCAAATGGAGGACAGAGGGAGCCATGAAATTCTGTCTAACTGCTCAGATGCAGTAGGCACTACTGAATGTGGCATATGGGAGGTTAAGTGACTTGGATCAGAGTGTCTGCTCTAATATATAGCTGACATGCCACGTATGGAGCTTGTGAATCCACTCCATGCATTTCCTGCATTCAAATGATGTACATGTAAGGCATTTTGATTTAAAAGGGTTGTTTACCTTTTTCAACCCCGCCTCCTCCCCCAGCATGGTCGGACATACTTAATGATGTCCGCCGCTGGGTGGCGACTCCATCACTGCCCCACCAACTGTACAGGTCCCAGGGTATCCCCGTATCAGCATTAGGTTTGATGTAGGGTCTGGTGATGGCTGCGGCCAATAACTGATCACAGCAGTGACATGTCCCTCGGTCACATGCCGCAGGGAGAACCCTACAGAGTCAGCAGGATAACGATGGAGCCGGAACCCAGAGTGGTAAGTATAATTACCACTTTGGGTCCAGCCACACTGGGGAGTCAGAAGAAACACTCATCAAAGGTGAGTTAAGTTCTGTGAGTGCATCTGTAGACTATGATACAGGTTAAAAATCTGTCCAAAATTTGCTAAATAATGTATTAATAAAGTTTCTCAACTTTAAGTTACAATAATATACAGTATATAATACTAAGGCTTAAAGTTGATACAAGCTCATCAGATTAATCTTATGCATGTACAAATCACAAACTGACATGTTCATTTTGAAAAAGTTAATTCAATAATTTAGCAGCAATTTCCATTAACAAACTGAATTGTCATTTTGATGTTGTAAAGGCCCTGTAGTCACGTTGGAATGGTGGGTCCTATAGTGCAAGTCTGCATTTGTATGAATATCTGTAAATCACCGTATACTGCTTTGTTTCACTATCATATTGTTTATGTCAAGGGAAAAATAATGTTATACAACTTTGTTTAAACTTTTCCTTTTGCAAAGTGTGAATGTAAGCGCTCAGTTGTCTTACGCTGTATGAGAGTTTTAGCCATTTTTGCAAAACAGCATATAGAATTCACTTGCTGCCTTATGTCCACTCTAATTTCTCATGGGAAATTCACAAAGAATTAAGTGACTGTACTCTAGGCAGCTAGTCGTGACAGTATGCAGTCTGTATCTATGGCCTGGAAGATTTGTTTTTATAATAAATGTTGCAAATCTTGACATGAGCTGTGAAGGCGACGCAGATGGCACTTGAGCTGTGACGCAGATGACACTTGTTTTTTGAATCCTTGATGCTTGAGGTACTGGAATAAGTTTATTTTATCAGCAATAATTGAATTATTAGAAATTGTTTCATACAAGATTTTTTTTGAATAAATGGCAGCACAGCTACATTTTATATATGTAACTGTGCAAAACATTATTAGAGAAATTCATCATCTCTGTGAACCACAAAACTGGTGTAAAAAATTTCACAATTTTTAATGCACACAATGTTTCCATCTGTTTTAATGATGCATGCACAACTTTTGAAAAGTAGGTGCAACGTAAGGAAAATTGGCTTCTACCTCACAGGGGTTTTTTGCCTTCCTCTGGTCAACTTGCAGGATACCCAGCTGAACTGGATGGACAGTTGTCTTTTTTCAGCCTTATAAACTATCTTACTATGTAAGTAGTGGGTGAGGCAGCCTATCTTTTAGGCTATTTAAGGAACATGGTCACCACCTTGAAAGCCACCATATTGTATCAATCGCAAATGTTTCCAATTGGAAGGGGGTAATAATGTAGCATATCAATGAAGACTGAAGCTTTCTCAGAAATCAATTGCCATGATCAGATTTGCAATATCTCTTGTGGTTCAAAAGTTTAGCAACACAGAAAGTTCAAAATTTCAAAGTTCTGTGTTCAGTACCAGGGACAACACAGTGAACACGTCAAATAGCTGTGCATCACAGGGAATGTTCCTGATTGTTGTTGCAATTTTCTGTATTGATGACTTTTGAACCACAAGAGATTTTGAAAATCTGCAGCAGTTGATTTCTGATAAATTTCTGGTCTTCTTTGATATGCTACTTGACTCCCTTCCCATTGGAAAATCTGCCCTTGATACAATATAGAGGCTTTCAAGATTTTTTTTTTTATGTTTATCTCTGTTCTTTGAGCTGGGTTGAAGATGACATAATGAAACAGGTTCAGGGCAGCATATCTAAGGAAACCATCAACAAATGGATATTGCTGCTGTTCAATCTTCCTTCCCACAAGTCTTAAAAGCCAAATTTTCACAAAACTGCATTAGCACTTACAAATAGAACGGGTTATTCTATTTTTTTCTGTCCACATCCATGAGACATTCAGTATTCTTCTTTTATTATTTTTTATAATTAACTGGTGTATAAATTCCAAAATTACCTTGCAACCAATGTTCTCCATTAACCAGGATATGACATCATGATCTTTTTAGGATTTGGCAATATGATTGAAATACTACTAGTATGTTTAATATTTTTAGCAGTTATTCATATCAGACTGGCACTTGAGGAAGATAAAATATTAGAAATGTATTCATTGATCAGTATTGATCAGTATGTGATCTGATCTTCATCTAAGTCACAACAATAGACAATCACAGTCTGCTTAAACTAATAACACACAAATAATTAAATGTTACCATGTTTTTATTGAACACACCATGTAAACATTCACAGTGCAGGTGGAAAAAGTATATGAACCCCTAGACTAATGACATCTCCAAGAGCTAATTGAAGTCCAATCAATGAGATGAGATTGGAGGTGTTGGTTACAGCTGCCCTGCCCTATAAAAAACACACACCAGTTCTTGGTTTGCTTTTCACAAGAAGCATTGCCTGATGTGAATGATGCCTCGCACAAAAGAGCTCTCAGAAGACCTACGATTAAGAATTGTTGACTTGCATAAACCTGGAAAGGGTTATAAAAGTATCTCCAAAATCCTTGCTGTTCATCAGTCCACGATAAGACAAATTGTCTATAAATGGAGAAAGTTCAGCACTGCTGCTACTCTCGCTAGGAGTGGCCATCCTATAAAGATGACTGCAAGAGCACAGCGCAGACTGCTCAATGAGGTGAAGAAGAATCCTAGAGTGTCAGCTAAAGACTTTAAAAAGTCTTTGGCATATGCTAACATCCCTGTTAGCGAATCTACGATACGTAAAACACTAAACAAGAATGGATTTCATGGGAGGATACCACAGAGGAAGCCACTGCTATCTAAAAAAACATTGCTGCATGTTTACAATTTGCACAAGAGCACCTGGATGTTCCACAGCAGTACTGGCAAAATATTCTGTGGACAGATAAAACCAAAGTTGAGTTGTTTGGAAGAAACACAAAACACTATGTGTGGAGAAAAAGAGGCACAGCACACCATCAAAACCTCATCCCAACTGTGAAGTATGGTGGTGGGGGCATCATGGTTTGGGGCTGCTTTGCTGCGTCAGGGCCTGGACGGATTGCTATCCTCGAAGGAAAAATGAATTCCTCAGTTTATCAAGACATTTTGCAGGAGAACTTAAGGCTATCTGTCCACCAGCTGAAGCTCAACAGAAGATGGGTGTTGCAACAGGACAATGACCGAAAGCATAGAAGTAAATCAACAACAGAATGGCTTAAATAGAAGAAAATACGCCTTCTGGAGTGGCCCAGTCATGGTCCTGACCTCAACCTGATTTCGTTCAAAATCAAGCAAATTAAGCTTTGGTTAAAAATAGCCTTCCATTCTGCTACTGTAGTGTTTTTGCACTTCTCCTGGATGTGTCAGCTTTCTCTGTTCTCCCCCTCCCTTCTCCCAATGTTGTAGACAGCTACAGGGATGGGGGACTTTGCACACTGCAGATCAGAGATTGTGGCAGATCACACAGACAGTACATTATTAGTGTAGAAAGGAGAAAGGCACAGACATGACAATCTACAGGGGGAGGAAATGAGGCACATAAGCTGTACATCATTGTATAGGGAGAGGAGAGCATCCATGGGCGAGTCTACAGGGGGGAGGGGCATATCATACACTTTGCAAAGTCTGTCAACACAAGGGAGACGAGATCTGTTATAGGCAATTTTTTACTGAACCACTGTGCCAACTAACTGCTTTGACTTTGGTCAAGACCTAAGTGTATTATCCTGGTGTCCTCTGGTATTCGCCCTATAACCTCTATACAGGGATCTCGAATTCATAGAAGCCACCAGGCTTCTACCTGTTGGAATAGTCCCCCTGTGTCTGGCTGCTGACCCACAGGTTTCAGAGACACCAATACATTGCCATACAGAGGGAACAGGCAATACACATAGTCATGAAATAGACAGAGGCGTTCATGATAGATAGCAGACTTCATGTCATAGCAGGCAGCACAGGATCAGTACAGGCACAGGAGCAAGGAATCAGGCAGACAAATGGAAAATAGCTCTTATACTCGCTCTATTTCTATGGGGAGAGGTGTCTGGTAGTTACCTTCCAGCTAAACAAAGCTGCACGTCAGGTTGTCTATGCACACATTTGGTTGCTGTTCAGAAAATGATGTTTTAGAGTTTACCCAATGGTATATGGCCTTCTTATGGGGTGTAAGGTAATACCACATGTTAACCTATGCTTCAGCTTAATGGATATTATATTAGACAAACTACTAAGGCTACCGTCACACATAGTGGTCACCATACAAGCGCTGCTGCAAGAAGCATCGGTCTGCACTGCTTGTCCCTGTTTGTTAATGGCCACATGGCTTTCAGCAAACCGTTTTACCATGTGGCAGTCGTTATATGTGACAGCACTATAAAGTATATTGCACAATTACAAAGCTAATAAATAGAGATGAGCATATTTCTTGAAACTTGCTTCGGGTCCGATTCATGTGAATTATTTGTCAGATTGGATTTGGGTCCAAATAAATTTAAACCAAATCCATAATACCCCAATTGCCCTAAAAAAATTGTGCATGACTCCCTGTGGTCTCCAGGGGCTGTATCCAACCCGTTTAAAACTCGTCAGCGCCAAGACAACATTAGCAATGTCAAAGTGAGAGTGACATTTATGTCTTTGGGTAAACGGATGTCAGTGGGTGGTAACAGTCGGCCTGTTTTCAAACACACTGCACTTTCACATTCTATAATTAAAACATGGTCTCCTTTTTTGGGGCAGATGCCTTCTTCTCTGTCTTCTGACCTGTAAATGGTAGCCACCATTCTAAAAGATTTCCCCCACGTGAATCAAAAAGGTTTGAGATCCACTAGAATCCAAATCATTCTATAACAATTTTGATTTATTCAGAATCAATTTGCATACAAATATAGAAAAGAGGTTGTGATGATGGTGTTGAATGAGAACTGTAGAGTTAGGCACCATGCACACCACCATATCTATTTTGCTGTCCAGAGAAACGCAGAGAGCACAATATGGATGTGGTCCATGTTGCACTCGCATTTTTTGTGGAACCATTGACTTCAATGGGTCCACACTCTGTATTTTGCGGACAAGTATAGGACATATCTTTTTGCAGAATGGACATACGGAAGTGCTTTTCTCATCTGCATGTCCATTCTGCAAAACAATGTCTGCAAATTGAGGACCACGAACCCTTTGAAACCAATGGGTCCGCAAATAGAATGCAGATGCAACACGGACCGCATTCTTGTTTTGTGGATCTGCGATTAGATGTTTGCTGTAATGTATATATGAAAATGTTGTTCTACATAACATACCTAAGGCTATGGCCACATGGTCAGGTTTCTGCATTCACCTGCAGTGAATTCAAAAAAGAGAAGTCGTATCTGTCCCTTTTCTCTCCTTTCATGATCAATTTTTTTTTTTTGCGTCCAAAACTGCACCAGGAAACCTGACTTTTTGGCTTTCCCTAAATAATCCCAAGGAAGGAAGCGAGCTACATCTGACGCAAAATCGTGGTCTATTTGGTCTTGTTTGTAGTCTTTTTATAAATACACATCATTAATACTTGTTACCACAAAATAAGACCTAAATCTGGATGCAACTTACGCTAATTATATGTGCCGCTACTTACAAAGCTAATATTATCTGAATAATGTTTACCTCATTTCAAATGATTGTGTCATTTCTTAGAAAATGAGCAGAATCAATATGTGTTGCTTAAAGGATTATGCTTCTAAAAAGTACAGTTTAAAAAAATGACTAGCATGTTTACAGTGTCTCCAGATGTGCAGGATGAACAGATGGGTAGTCTTATATGTTTTGTATGCCTGATAATAAAATGACCTCACGGTCTATTTAGAGAACCCGAACTGCTATACTTTGGCTGTTTATAGGACTGTTAACATCTTGACAAGCAAACCCAGGCAGTTCAAAGGAAAGATAAAATGAACAAGTGGATAAATAATGGCCGATCCTTGTTAAGAAAATTTACTATGCCGGTTGTATGGTCATGTAAACACAGATGACCTTTCTATTTGTTTAACTTTTTGTCACTCACAGGAAACATCAGACCATGCTTATGGTGAAGCAGAATCTTCCACTGGTGTCTCATATCTGCACGTAGACTTCCTTTAACCTATTGGGCACCAACAGGGCAATGACTTCGAAAAACGATCACCCACACAACACAGAAGTGATTCAGCTTCCGGTATCCTACTATTAGCTAATGGAAATATAGTCATTATGGAATTCCAACCCAACTCTCAATTCAGATATCAAGAACCAAATGTCAGCGCAGATATCGAGGTTGCTCAAGATAGATACAGTATGATGGAATCAATATGGAAGCAAGAGTCAGAAAGCTCTTAAAATTATCCATTGCCTTCCAAATCCAGTATGAGGATCTAATAGTAATTATTCCCAGGGCATCCAGACAATCTGATCCTCGGGTTAATTCCTGTCACTAAACCTTCATGTCAGGAGGGACTACTACTTGTTTATCCCATTTAGTTTGCTTTTAAAATCGTTGTTGTATTGAATATAACAGAAAACAAAACAATGTATGCTACATACAAAGCTGTAGTCAGATAATAAATTAGTACCCCAAAACTTATACTGGGGTAGACAGTTAAACTATTAAAAACCATTTCATTTTATTATAGTGATTACTTAAAGGGGTTATCCAATTATTGATGTAAAAAATGAAAATCAGGCATCAGAGGAAAAAAAGCAGGCTGGTTTGAGATCTGCATTTATACAAGCAGGCAAATAACGCAAGTTTGCGAGCGTTCGCGTGTTTGATTTTTAAGTGTGTGTTTGTATTAAGTGTGTGACTTTAGATTACGTGACTTGAGATTCTGGGACTCTGGGACTTTAGGAGGGGACTACAGTAAGTTAGATTCTTATCACTGCACTATATTGTATATCTCTTTTCTTGCATAATTCCCATTTAGTATGTGTTCCATTATTGACAGCGCAGTCCAGTGCATATCTTGTCTTATGTATGCAGTCCTGAAACATCCGTTTGAGGGTGCATATCTTTTTTCATAATGTAAGCAAATTGCCCATTTCGAATCGCACATCGAGTATCTAACCGGGTGAATTTCAACACTGAGAAGCGTTGAAAATTTGGAAAAGAGTTTGCATCTCACTGAGCAAGCACTCTATGGGGTAGATGTGGGGGAGGGTGGTAGTGAGAGGCTCAGGAAAGTAAGGTAGCTAGCTGGGTAACAGTTAGAAAGCGGGGTAGAGGGAAGAGTTTCAGGGAGGCTAGCCCTGATCTGACACACCCCAACAACTTTGCACAGTTGGCAGATGAGGGGAATGTCAGTTCAAGGATAGCACTGCTGCAGTCAGACACTTTCTCTGCCAGTCAGGGGAATATCAGCACCGGTAAGCAGGGGACCAGGAGAGCAGGGCCAGACAGGTGCTGGTAGTGGGAGACTCAATTATAAGGGGTTCAGATAGGGCGATCTGTCGCAAAGACCGGGATCGTCGAACGGTGTGTTGCCTACCTGGCGCTCGAGTTCGACACATCGCGGATCGGGTTGACAGAATACTGGGAGGGGCTGGAGAAGATTTAGCGGTCATGGTCCGTATCGGAACCAATGACAAAGTTAGAGGTAGGTGGAGCGTCCTTAAAAATGATTTTAGGGATTTAGGTCAAGGAGCTCAAAGGTAGAAAAATACTACCGGTACTACGAGACACACAAGAAAGACAGCAGGAGATTATGGAGGTTAACAAGTGGCTCAAGAACTGGTGTAGGAAGGAGGGGTTTGGATTCCTGGAGAACTGGGCTGAATTCTCTGTTGGCTACAGGCGCTATCATAGGGATGGGCTACACCTCAATGGGGAAAGGTCAGCTATGTTGGGGGAGAAGATGGCTAGAAGGTTGAAGGAATGTTTAAACTAGGGACTGTGGGCAGGGTAACTACGTTATAGGATGGAAAGACAGTGCAGATAGAGACCGGGGGCGAGGTAACGGCACTGGGGGGAGGAATGGAAGGAGGGACTAGAACAGTTCAGAAGGAAAAGTGTAGGGTAAAAAATATACATAAACCTCTTAAATGTATATATATAAATGCCAGAAGCCTGACTAATAAAACTGGGGAACTGGAATTAGTGATGTGTGAGGAGTAGTGATGAGCGGGAGGTGCCATATTCGTTTTCGCAATATTTAGCGAATATTCGATTGAATATTCATCTTCTATTCGTCGAAATCGAATATTCGTCATTATTCTATTTATCGTGAATAATATGCGATTTAATTATTTGCGTATTATTCGTGTTCTTTTCACTGTATAAGGCAACTTTCCTATGGCTATGGCTAGGCTAATATGTGTATTTTACGAATATTCTCTATATTGCTATAACTTTGTTTTTTAGAATATTCGTAATATTCTAAAAAACGAAGTTATAGCAATATAACGAGTATTCGTAAAATACACATACAGACTGTAATTTAGCTAATATAGTGCCATAATCATTTTATTATTTTTGTCAATTTTTTTTTGCCTCTTCTGAACTTCAGTTTTGGAAAAAATGTACACTATAAAAAAAAAAATACTATAGCACTATATTAGCTAAATTGCAGTCTATATGTGTATTTTACGAATATTCGCTATATTGCTATAACTTAATTTTTTAGAATATTCGTAATATTCTAAAAGACGAAGTTATAGCAATATAGCGAATATATTCGTTATTTAGAATATTCGTCTTTTTTTTTTCCAATGTGTACTGTTATTCCACCTTGGCATACTGCTCCCCGACAAGCTTCCCCGTCACCATGGAAACGCCTGTGGGTTAGAATATACAATCGGATCTGAGTTTTCACGATCTCAGGGAAAACTCAGATCCGATGGTATTTTCTAACCCACAGGCGTTCCCATGGTGACGGGACGCTTGTCGGGGAGGAGTATGCGAACAACTGTACAGATAGGAAAAAATAATGCGAAAATTCTAAATAACGAATATATTCACTATATTGCTATATATTAATTTTTTAGAATATTGGTCATTTTATTTTCCATATGAAAACATGATTCCTTCCTGCTTTAGTTGCTTGTGGGCCAATGACTTATTGACCCACAAGAAAGAAGCAGGGAGGAATCATGTTTTCAGATGTTAAAAAATGACGAATATTCGCTATAACGAATATATAGCACTATATTCGTAATATTCGCGAATTTACGAAGTTGCGATATTCGCGATTAATATTCGCTATTCAAATATTCGAGCTCAACACTAGTGAGGAGGACTATGACATAGTGGGAATTACTGAGACATGGCTGGATGATAGCTATGACTGGGCAGTTAATGTACAGAGTTACAGTCTGTTTAGAAAGGATCGCCAAAACTGGAGAGGGGCAGAGGTCTGCCTTTATGTAAAATCCTGTTTAAAGCCCACACTCTGGGAAGATATAAGTGAGGGACATGAATATATGAGTCACTGTGGGTAGAAATACATGGAGGCAATAACAATAATAAATTATTAATAGGAGTTTATTATAAACCACCTAATATACCAGAGTCCAAAGAAAATCTACTACTAAATAAGATAGATGAGGCGGAAAAAAATAATGAGGTGGTTATTATGTGGGACTTCAACTACCCAGATATAGACTGGGAAACTGAAACTTGTATATCTCCTAAAGGAAACAGGTTCTTGGCAATAACCAAAGACAATTACCTTTCCCAACTGGTTCAAGATCCGACTAGAGGGACGGCCATACTGGACTTAGTATTAACCAATAGTTGATACTGTACCACATAAAAGGTTAGTATATAAAATGAGAATGCTTGGACTGGGAAAAAAATTCTGTATGTGGGTAAGTAACTGGCTCAGTAATAGAAAACAGAGGGTGGTTATTAATGGTACACACTCAGATTGGGTCACTCACTGTCACTAGTGGAGTACCTCCGGGGTCAGTATTAGGCCCTATTCTCTTCAATATATTTATTTAGGATCTTGTAGAAGGCTTGCACTGTAAAATATAAATTTTTGCAGATGACACTAAACTGTGTAAAGTAATTGACACGGAAGAGGACAGTATACTGCTACAGAGGGATCTGGATAGATTAGAGGCTTGGGCAAATAAGTGGCAGAAGAAGTTTAACACTAACAAATGTAAGGTTTTGCACATAGGAAGGAATAATGCAAGTCACCCGTACATACTAAATGGTAAAACACTGGGTAACACTGACATGTGAAAGGACTTAGGAATTTTAGTGAACAGCAAACTAAGCTGTAAAAAACTGTGTCAGACAGCTGCTGCCAAGGCCAATATGATAATTAGAGATGTCCCGAACTATTCGCCGGCGAACAGTTCCCCGCGAACATAGCTTGTTCGTGTTCGCCACGGCGGGCGAACATATGCGATGTTCGGTCCGCCACCTATTCGCCATCATTGAGTAAACTTTGACCCTGTACCTCACAGTCAGCAGACACATTCCAGCCAATCAGCATCATACCCTCCCTCCCAGACCCTCCCACCTCCTGGACAGCATCCATTTTAGATTCATTCAGAAGCTGCATTCTTAGTGAGAGGAGGGACAGTGTAGCTGCTGCTGATTTAATAGGGAAATCGATAGCTAGGCTAGTGTATTCAGTGTCCACTACAGTCCTGAAAGACTCATCTGATCTCTGCTGTAAGGACAGCTCCCCAAAAAGCCCTTTTTAGGGCTAGAACATCAGTTTTTTTTTTTCTGTGTAATCTAATTGCAGTTTCCTGCCAGCGTGTGTGTCAGGCTCACAGCGTATACTGTGCCCACTTGCCCAGTGCCACCACTCATATCTGGTTCACAGTAGCTTGCATAAACTTTTTTGACTGCAAAATAATAGCAGTCAGTTGCCTTAACGCGTGTGTGTTTCAGGCCCTGCCATTGCACAGTGTAACACCAGTGCAACTCATATCTGGTGTCACAGTAGTTTACATTTAAAAAAAAACTACAATTTTGACTGTGAAATAATAGCAGTCAGTTGCCTTAACTAACGCGTGTGTGTTTCAGGCCCTGCCAGTGCACAGTGTCATACCAGTGCAAGTCATATCTGGTGTCACAGTAGTTTACATTTTTTTAAAAACTACAATTTTGACTGTGAAATAATAGCAGTCAGTTGCCTTCACGCGTGTGCGTTTCAGGGCCTGCCAGTGCACAGTGTCACACCAGTGCAACTCATATCTGGTGTCACAGTAGTTTACATTAAAAAAAAAACTACAATTTTGACTGTGAAATAATAGCAGTCAGTTGCCTTAACGTGTGTGTGTTTCAGGCCCTGCCAGTGCACAGAATAAGGAGTAAAGACCTGACTTTCTTGTTGGTCCTGTCAAGCCCCAAACTAAGGAGGGTCAGTTCTGGGGAACAGTGAAGAAAAGTACCGCAGATTTTATTACATTTGTTTACTATAGAACGCCACCAACTTTGAATAATTGGGCAATCCCACCATATGTGGTAAAAAGTGCCTTTGGAGGTTTTGCATCTCCAGCAAATATTGGAAACGTTAGGGAAATATTGCGCAATATTTTCTGGTGTTTTGTACCACCTCATCATGATTTTGTACCCATTTTCTTGGATTCGGACACATCTCGAGATTTTGTGAGTTATAGAAAACATCACTTTAATCTCAGTGGGAGTCAGGGAACGGTTGAGATCCTTTTCAGCAGTCAGTTGCCTTAACGTGTGTGGGTTTCAGGCCCTGCCAGTGCACAGTGTCACACCAGTGCAACTCATATCTGGTGTCACAGTAGTTTACATTTAAAAAAACCTACAATTTTCACTGTGAAATAATAGCAGTCAGTTGCCTTAATGTGTGTGTGTTTCAGGCCCTTCCAGTGCACAGTGTCACACCAGTGCAACTCATATCTGGTGTCACAGTAGTTTACATAAAAAAAAACTACAATTTTGACTGTGAAATAATAGCAGTCAGTTGCCTTAACGTGTGTGTGTTTAAGGCCCTGCCAGTGCACAGTGTCACACCAGTGCAACTCATATCCAGTGTCACAGTAGTTTACATTAAAAAAAAAACTACAATTTTGACTGTGAAATAATAGCAGTCAGTTGCCTTAACGTGTGTGTGTTTCAGGCCCTGCCAGTGCACAGTGTCACACCAGTGCAACTTATATCTGGTGTCACAGTAGTTTACATTTAAAAAAAATATACAATTTTGACTGTGAAATAATAGCAGTGAGTTGCCTTAACGTGTGTGTGTTTCGGCCCTGCCAGTGCACAGTGTCACACCAGTGCAATTCATATCTGGTGTCACAGTAGTTTACATAAAAAAAAAAAAAAATACAATTTTGACTGTGAAATAATAGCAGTCAGTTGCCTTAACGTGTGTGTGTTTCAGTCCCTGCCAGTGCACAGTGTCACACCAGTGCAACTCATATCTGGTGTCACAGTAGCTTGCACGCATAGTACAACTAAACTAAAAAAAATGACAGGCAGAGGCAGGCCACCCCGCAGGGGCTGTCGTGGTCATGGTGCTGTGATTCCCTTTGGCCCTAGAATAATGCTTAGTGTTCAGAGGCCACGTACCCTGAACTCGAAATGTTCTGAGGACATAGTTGACTGGCTAACACAGGACACCCAATCTTCTACAGCTTCCGCTCGGAACCTTGACGCACCATCCTCCTCCAGCTCAGCTTCGGGAACCTCTCAAGTTACCACTCGCCCGCCTGCCGCCACCACCAACACTAGCACCATAGCCGCTTCACTTGATCTGTCAGAGGAGTTATTTACACATCAGTTGGAAGAAATGAGTGACGCGCAACCATTATTGCCAGAGGATGTAGATAACAGGGATATGTCTCAGTCAGGCAGCATTACACACATGGACGTATGGTGTGATGATGATGATGTTGTACCCGCTGCTGCTTCCTTTGCTGAGTTGTCAGATACAAGTGAAGCAGTTGATGATGACGATGTGTCCGTGGATGTCACGTGGGTGCCCGCTTAAAGAGAAGAAGAACAGGGGGAAAGTTCAGATTGGGAGACAGAGAGGAGGAGGAGACGAGTTGTAAGCAGGGGGAGGTCGTCGCAAGGAGCTAGTGGCACAGTCAGAAAGCATGCATTGGCACCCGGGGTCAGCCAGACAGCACGCCAATCAACGCATGCTGTTGCCACCACCAGAATGATGGCATTGCAGAGATCAGCAGTGTGGCATTTTTTTGTGTGTCTGCCTCTGACACCAGCGATGCCATTTGCAACCTGTGCCAAAAGAAACTGAGTCGTGGGAAGTCCAACACCCACCTAGGTACAACTGCTTTGCGAAGGCACATGATCTCAAATCACAAACGCCTATGGGATCAACACATGAGTACAAGCAGAACACAAACTCAAAGCTGCCACCCTCCTCCTGGTCCAGCATCTTCAGCCACGTCAACCACTGCTGTCCTCCTTGCCCCCTCTCAACCATCCGCCACTCCGTCTCTCGCCTTGAGCAGTTCCTGCTCATCTGCCCACAGTCAGGTGTCCGTCAAGGACATGTTTGAGCGTAAGAAGCCAATGTCACAAAGTCACCCCCTTGCCCGGCGTCTGACAGCAGGCTTGTTGTCGGAACTCTTAGCCCGCCAGCTTTTACCATACAAGCTGGTGGAGTCTGAGGCCTTCCAAAAATTTGTAGCTATTGGGACACCGCAGTGGAAGGTACGCGGCCAAAATTTCTTTGCACAAAAGGCAATCCCCAACCTGTACTCGATTGTGCAAAAGGAAGTAATGGCATGTCTGGCACACAGTGTTCGGGCAAGGGTCCATCTGACCACTGATACCTGGTCTGCAAAGCACGGTCAGGGCAGGTATATCACCTACACTGCGCATTGGGTGACCCTGCTGACGGTTGCCAAGCATGTAATGCGTGGCTCTGCAGAGGAGTTGGTGACACCGCCACGACTTGCAGGCAGGCCTGCTGCCACCTCCTCTACTCCTCCTACTCCATCCTCTTCCATAACCTCCTCGGTGAGTCTTCTTCTGCTGCTGTGTCTTGCTCCACATCAACGGCACCCCCCCAGCTCCCCAGGGGCTATTCCACATCCCGGATACGACAGTGTCATGCCGTCTTGGGGTTGACTTGCCTGAAAGCAGAGAGTCACACCGGACCAGCTCTCCTGTCCGCCCTGAACGCACAGGTGGATCAGTGGCTGACTCTGCACCAACTGGAGATCGGCAAAGTGGTGTGTGACAACGGAATCAATTTGTTGGCGGCATTGAATTTGGGCAAGTTGACACATGTGCTGTGCATGGCACATGTGTTGAATCTGATTGTACAACGCTTTGTGCATCAGTACCCAGGCTTACAGGACGTCTTCAAGCAGGCCAAGAAGGTGTGTGGCCATTTCAGGCGTTCCTACACGGCCATGGCGCAATTTTCAGATATCCAGCGGCGAAACAACATGCCAGTGAGGCGCTTGATTTGCGACAGCCCAACACGTTGGAATTCAGCACTCCTAATGTTTGACCGCCTGCTCCAACAAGAAAAAGCCGTCAACGAGTATTTGTATGACCGGGGTGCTAGGACAGCCTCTGCGGAGCTGGGAATTTTTTTGCTACGTTACTGGACGCTCATGCGCAATGCCTGTAGGCTCATGCATCCTTTTGAGGAGGTTACAAACCAAGTTAGTCGCACCGAAGGCACCATCAGCGACATCATCCCATTTGTTTTCTTCCTGGAGCGTGCCCTGCGAAGAGTGCTGGATCAGGCCATAGATGAGCGTGAAGAGGAAGAGGAAGAGTTGTGGTCACCATCACCACCAGAAACAGCTTTATCACCATCGCTTGCTGGACCTGCGGCAATGCTGGAAGAGGAGTGTGAGGAAGAGGAGTCAGAGGAGGAATGTGGCTTTGAGGAGGAGGAGGAAGACCAACCACAGCTGGCATCCCAGGGTGCTCGTTGTCACCTATTTGGTACCCGTGGTGTTGTACATGGCTGGGGGGAAGAACAGACTTTCAGTGAGATCACTGAGGACGAGGAACGGGACATGAGTAGCTCGGCATCCAACCTTGTGCAAATGGGGTCTTTCATGCTGTCGTGCCTGTTGAGGGACCCTCGTATAAAAGGCTGAAGGAGAACGACCTGTACTGGGTGGCCACACTACTAGACCCCTGGTATAAGCAGAAAGTGCCTGTCACGAGGGTATCAAGAGCCACGTCTGACTCCGTTATACCCGGGGTCAGGAATTCGCAGCGGGTGGCTGCGCGCTCTATATCTAAAGATCACGTTGTTTCTTTGTGATTGTTTTCTGTGTTTGCCTTGCTATCCTTTTTGTCTCTCTCAGGGATCCGTAGCTTCTCCTCCTCAGCTGTTTCTTGTCTGCCACTCCCTACCTCCTTATATTCTCCCCTCACACTTCTCTAGTTGCCAGTTATAGAGCTTCCTGCCTGGACATCTATACTGACCCACTGGAGTGGTTAATCCTGGTTGTCGTTCCTGAGTGCTACCCTCCGGATCCCTGTTGGGCTTATTGTTGTCTCCTGTTGTCTCCCACCTGGGAATATATGTTGAGTCTGTGTTGTCTGTCCTCCCCTTGGTGTTTTCCCTTAGAGTTAGTGGTGCGGACTAGTGTTCCCATCGCCCTGTTCACTACCTAGGGCTCAGCTCAGGGAAAGCCAGGGCTTTAGGCACGTGATCGGCGTACGGGTGAAGAACCCGTCTAGGGACGTCAGGGCAGCCAGGTGCCAGCCGCCAGGTGAGTCAGGGGTCACCATCTTCCCTCTCACTTGGGCAGGGCCTTCCTCGTTCCCTCCCTCTGTGTCACGTATGTGATAGCCACGCCGACCGTGATAGTGCCTGAAATGTTACAGAAGTACCGCAAGTCGGAAAGGATGCAGCAGTTCCAAAATAAATTAGAAAGTATGCTTTACACAGCGTATGAGGGTGATGTCACAGCACAATGGGAATCTAACAGGAGAAGAGGTGAAAGTAATCCTCCTACCACGACTACGCCGGCAAGGACAGGATGCTTTACAGACGTGATGTTGATGGAGGACATGCAGAGCTTTTTAAGTCCTACGCATCGCCACAGCCCTTTGGGGTCCACCCTCAGAGAACGACTCGACCGACAGGTAGCAGACTACCTCGCCTTAACTGCAGATATCGACACTCTGAGGAGTGATGAACCCTTTGACTACTGGGTGTGCAGGCTTGACATGTGGCCTGAGCTATCCCAATTTGCAATAGAACTTCTGGCCTGCCCCGCTTCAAGTGTCCTGTCAGAAAGGACCTTCAGTGCAGCAGGAGGTATTGTCACTGAGAAGAGAAGTCGTCTAGGTCAAAAAAGTCTAGATTACCTCACCTTTATTAAGATGAATGAGCATGGATCCCGAAGGGACTGACAGTGGGCGATACATTTGACTAATAAAGGTCTGGTGATGAGATGAGCTGCCTTGGGCTAAAAATGGTCCACACGCTGCTGTATTTTATCTCTGCATGCCGGATGACTTGCGTAACTTATCTGCCACCAACTAGGGTTCAAGCCAAAATGTTTTAGTGCACTTTCTGCCTGGAAAACATCAATTTCTCTGGCCGCTGCTACAGCAGCGGCTGCAACAATACCAAATTTTTCAGGCATGTGTACATGCCTAATTTTTCTGGCCTCTGGTGCTGCACTGTGGCTGCAAAAACAAAACAAAAAAAAAGGCACATACATGTGTCAATTCCCCTTCGTGATTGTTACCTTGTTGTGGTGAAGGGGCTTGCGTATCACAATGAAGCGACCACCTCTATGAGTGTTTTGGCAATGGCAATGTTGGCACACCCCAGATGATAAGGTCGTTGCTTCATTGTGAACAGACCAAAAGCGATCGGCTGGATAATTTTGCATAGAAAAAACATTAATTTTCTTTGTGATCATCCAAGGTGATCATTAAAGCCTACTTAGCCAACAATGGGCCCACACTGCAGAATCATTGTTTTCTGGGTCACTTAACTGTCACTGAACTACCTCAGCACGACTATAGGCTTTGAAAAAAAAACATCGCCTGCAATCTCCCAAACATGCGCATGTGCACAGTCATCACTACACCAAGATTGACGCATAGAGAAATAAATTTTATGTCATGAGTGTGTCAACTATTGACAACTCTTTGCGGTTGTCTAAAATCTATTCCATACACGTCCCCTGATAGGGGACGTAACAGGGATTAAACTGATAGGAATAGTACTACTTAAACACACCACTCATATTGGGATTGCACAGTGCATTACACGGTGCACGCGCAGTGCCCCAAATTGGAAGTAAGAGGACCGACCAAGCATCTTTTTCCATCTCCCGGTTCCTAAAATCTATTCCATACACCGGCCCCTGATAGGGGACAAAACAGAGATTAAACTGTTAAGAACAGATTTTTTTTTATTAAAAAAAAAAAAGAGTACAGCCTCTGCAGAGCTGGGTATTTTTTGGGCGCGTTACTGAACGCTCATGCACAATGGCTGTAGGCTCATGCGTCCTTTTGCGGAGGTGACAAACCTGATCAGTCAAACCCAAGGCAACATCATCGACCCCATCCCATATGCGTTTTTTCTGGTGCGTGCCCTGCGAAGAGTGCTGGATCAGGCCGTAGATGAGCATGAAGAGGAAGAGTTGTGGTCACCATCACCACCAGAAGCAGCCTTGTCGTCGATTGCTGGACCTGCGGCAACACAGAGAGAGGAGTCTGAAGAAGAGGAGTCAGAGGAGGAAGGTGGCTTTGAGGAGGTTGAAGACCAACCATAACAGGCGTCCCAGGGGGCTTGTTGTCACTTTTCGGGGACCCTTGGTGTTGTACGTGGCTGGGTGGAGGAAGAGACCTTCAATGACGTCAGTGAGGACATGGAACGGGACATGGCTAGCTTGCTATCCAATCTTGTGCAAATGGGGAGTTTGCGGTTGTTTGCGGTGCGTTAAACGGGGAGTTTAGTCTGTCATAGTTTGGTCTGTCACTGTGAAGCGGGCGTAACCCTTAAATTACCTGATCGATACAACATCATACCTGATGTTTTAAAGCACGTTATTCCAAACAATTTAGGAATGTTAGGTGATTTATGCCCTTTATGGATTAAAACCCGACTCTGCGTCAACTACATAATTTTCCATGGAAGTTTTGCCATGGATCCCCCTCCGGCATGCCACAGTCCAGGTGTTAGTCCCCTTGAAACAACTTTTCCATCACTATTGTGGCCAGAAAGAGTCCCTGTGGGCTTTAAAATTCGCCTGCCTATTGAAGTCTATTGCGGTTCGCCCGGTTCGCCCGTTCGCGAACATTTGCGAAAATACGTGTTCGCCGTTCTCGAACGGAAAATTTTATGTTTGCGACATCTCTAATGATAATGGGTTGCATCAAAAGGGACATAGATGTCCGTGATGAGAACATAGTCCTACCACTTTACAAATCACTAGTCAGACTACACATGGAGTACTGTGTACAGTTCTGGGCTCTAGTGAACAAGGCAGACATAGCAGAGCTGGAGATGGTCCAGAGGAGGGCAACTAAAGTAATAAATGGAATGGGGGGACTACAGTACCCTGAAATATTAACAGCATTAGGGTTATTCACTTGAGAAAAAAAGACGACTGAGGGGAGATCTAATTACTATGTATAAATATATCAGGGTCAGTACAGAGATCTCTCCCATCATCTATTTATCCCCAGGACTGTGACTGTGACAAGGGGACATCATCTGCGTCTGGAGGAAAGAAAGTTTGTACACAAACATAGAAAAGGATTCTTTACGGTAAGAGCAGTGAGACTATGGAACTCTCTGCCTGAGGAGGTGGTGATGGTGAGTACAATAAAGGAATTCAAGAGTGGCCTGGATGTATTTCTGGAGTGTAATAATATTAGAGGCTATAGCTACTAGAGATAGGTCATTGATCCAGGGAGTTATTCTGATTGCCTGATTGGAGTCAGGAAGGAATTTATTTCCCCTTAAGTGGGGAAAATTGGCTTCTACCTCACAGTTTTTTTTTTTGTCTTCCTCTGGATCGACTTGCAGGGTGGCGGGCAGAACTGGATGGACGGATGTCTTTTTTTGGCCTTGTATACTATGTTACTATGTTACATGACAATCTATTTATAACATATCTAGAACCAACTCTGTACCTCATATGGAACCAGACATCTCCCCATTCTTTGCTCTAATTGTTCTGCTAGATCATCTTCAGGCTGGCAGCTCAGGGGTCATGTCCTTTCTGCTGTAGCCCTTTCCCTGTAACTTCCACTCTAAAAGTAAATATGGCTAGTGGCAGCTGAAGATTTAAACTGTGCGAATGCGACCACAAATGGGAGGTGGACAAGAAATAGGATAAAGAACAAACAGCAGGTGGCGCTATACAGATACATTAAATTGAGTAGATCAGTGGCTATACTAAATGTTTAATTACATGCAATAACAAACATATAAATATCCAGTTGCTGTTTGAAAAATATAGCGTGTTTCATGGCACAACCCCTTTAAAGGGCCTTAAACCTGCTTATGCTTTTTTTTTTTTTTTTTTACGGAGATTCAGGAACATCCTGGCATAGTTGTCCAAGTCTAGGTGGAGCAGATGCTCAGTTGTGTGATGACAGCCAGGATTATTCTCTAATGTAGATAAAACTCTAATCCCTGCCACTAAACCCTTAGATGCAATGGTCAATAGCGAACATGGCATCTAAGTGGTTTCTCTCTGTGCCAGCCCCATTAAACCCCACCTTGTGATGAAATTGTTAGCATATCACATTTCCTGTGGGACAAATAAAAGAGTCCAGTAAAATTAATCCCAAGTAAAAAACTATATTTTCCTGAAGATAAATGTTTTTTTAATGGGAAATAAAAATACATTTAAAAACATGCATAAATTGTTATTGACTCATTTACTATGACTTGAAAAATAAAATTAACAAATGAATGATGCATGGGGAATGCTATAAAAACTTTTTTCTTTATCTGTATTCTAAAAAATGGAAAAAAGTGCTCAAAAAGTCTTACATTCCCCAATGCACTGTCAATGGAAAAATAAAAATGTTATGGCTCTTGAATTGCAGAAACATAAAATTAAATAATGTTTACTTCCATAAAAATAAATTAAGGTAATCATATTGATCACAAGAGAATACCTTTTTCCTGTTACTTATTTTCCTGTGCAGACTAACATTAAAGGGGTTTTCCGAGACTTTAGTACTGGTGACCTATCCTCTAGATAGGTCTTTAGTATTTGATCGGTGGGGATCTGACACCCATGACCAACACCGACCAGTAGAGAAGGCACCAGTGCACTCAGTAGTGCCACTGCCTTCTCAGAGCTTTCCCTAGGCCGTATGATGTCACGTTCATCGGTCACATGGCTTAGACACAGTTCAGCCCCACTGATGTGAATGGGGATGAGTTCTGTTACCAAGCACAGCTTCTATGAGGGGTGCAGACTGGATGGTACTGGTTGGCACGCTGGCAGTGGAATAATAAAGGCTTCCATCTTATTGATATTCAATTATATATCTTAGTTTATGGATAATGTAGGAATAAGAAATGTAGGAATAAATAAATAAAATTGATGAAGATTAAGGGGCACATTTATTAAGACCAGCGTCTTAGACACTGTTGTTAATAAAGCCCTATAGCGGGTGGAGGATCTGCCGAAGATAGAAAGAGGGGCTGGCCTCTTCATAACTTCAGTGGATCCTCCACCAGTTCAAAATGTAAGACAGCTTCCTAGCTAAACAGGCGTAGAAAAGGGTAAATGCAATGGGCCTACCAGCCCGTCCCCTTCCCACTCTCACCACGCCCACTTTTTTAGACCTGACGTGGGCGGGAAGAATTCTCAGATTGTGGCACAACTGGCTGTTGCACCACAATCTGCACCTGAAATATACCTAATATAGGCATATTTCAGCTTAGTAAATGACCCCCTAAGTCTCTCCATGCAATATTCCTTCTCCAATATTAATCGTTTTCAGCAACACTGCCCCTAGTGCATGAGTGCTTGCCACAACTCTCTCTATGCTCAGCTCACAGGACAATGGCGGACACCATGTGGGATGGGGGTTTTATAGGGCTATGACATTACAGGAGATGGCTATCTGTGAATTGACTGGCTGCATGGCAATGTAGGTGATCTCGCGTTCCCGGGCTTCTTAGTTTCACTTTGTAACATGTGCAGCCACCATTTGAGGAAAAACTCACTCGTTATTACGAAGCGCAAGGAAATTCTGATCAAAGCGAATTGAAGTTTTCCTAAAATTCAGACTGAATTTGAATGCTTTGCTCAACAATAGTAGACGTGGCAAAAATAAATTGAATAAACCTACTTATTGAAAAAAAGGGGAAGACATACCTACTATTGCTCCCCAGCTGCCCTGCTTGTACCCACTTCTGCACGTTGATCTACTGGTCATTTCTTCTTATGCCTGTTAAAGCTACTTTCACATCTGTGCTTTCCCTTTCAGCTATTGAGATCCGTTATTGGATTTCAATACCGGAGAAAAGTGCTTCCATTTTGTCCCCATAAATTGTCAATGGGGACAAAACTGATCTGAATGAAACAGAATGCATCAAAATGCATTCCGTTCCGATTGGTTGCGTTTTTCTGTCCGTGATGTGGTGCGGAGCAAGACGGATCTGTCATGACTCACAATGTAAAGAAAAACCAAAAAAGGGGGTCAGTCAGCACATACCAAACCGCAGAAGCACATTGCTAAGGCAGGGAACAACATTGAAAGACAGAAACATGCAATGCGACAATTAACTGCAATATAGAGTACAAAATTGCATAATAATAACAAGTGCTACACTATAAGTGCGAGATACTTGGCAAATCGTTTTGTACAAAATTATTTGAGCCCGTCTGCCGAGCGTCAATGCGATCTCTGTTAGACGGGTTCCTACGCTAAATTCTACCTGTTAGGCGCCATAACGGCTACCATACACTTCAGGGAGTGAGGTTCCACATACCTACGATAATTTTACCTGTTAGGTGCCATGACGGCTACCATACACTTCAGGGAGTGTAGGTTACACAGCAGGCCCACTCCACGACATCACCGGCGCCAAATGGCTACCAAGGACTGCAGTGAGAGTCTACAAACTATCCCACTCCTGGTGCCATGGCTTCAGTGAGTGAAGGGGAGCAGGCCTGACTATGTACTAACACTAATTAAATAAAATCAGCCTATAGGGCAGACAGGGTGGTCAGGAGTGCATGACTGAGGAGGCAGCCACACCTCCAGTACAAACTGCAAAGAAAAACCAAAAAAGGGGGTCAGTCAGCACATACCAAACCGCAGAAGCACATTGCTAAGGCAGGGAACAACATTGAAAGACAGAAACATGCAATGCGACAATTAACTGCAATATAGAGTACAAAATTGCATAATAATAACAAGTGCTGCACTATAAGTGCGAGATACTTGGCAAATCGTTTTTAGCAATGTGCTTCTGCGGTTTGGTATGTGCTGACTGACCCCCTTTTTTGGTTTTTCTTTGCAGTTTGTACTGGAGGTGTGGCTGCCTCCTCAGTCATGCACTCCTAACCACCCTGTCTCACTGCAGTCCTTATAGTGTAGCACTTGTTATTATTATGCAATTTTGTACTCTATATTGCAGTTAATTGTCGCATTGCATGTTTCTGTCTTTCAATGACTCACAATGTAAGTCAATAGAGACAGATCCGTTTTCTCTGACACAATAGAAAATCCATTCTCCATTGACTTACAATGGTGTTCATGTTGGATGTGTCATTGCTATTAGTGATGGACAAAAATTGTCCGGGACGTTTCGCGAACGCGTGTCCCATTCGCTTTAATGGCAGGCGAACCTGAAAAACCTTCAGGTCATATTTGCAGCCACCAAATACTTACTAGAAGTGCACAAATAGTCCCACAACATAGACAGTGACATACCAGATGATCAATGGCAAGTCTTAAAGGGAAACTCTCAAAAATGTGCCCTGGGAGTACAGGCCTAAAAATTATGCATTCACCTGACAGAAAAGAACAAGTGATTATGTGGCTGGAGGTATATTAGACGGTCACTGGATAACAATTTTACTGTAGGTCAGTACAGGCCCCAAAAATTAGGCATTCACCCGACAGAAAAGAACAAGAAATTATGTGACTGGAGGTATATTAGATGGTCAGTGGATAAAAACTTTACTGTAGGCCAGTGCAGGCCTCAAAAATTAGGCATTCACCTGACAGAAAAGAACTAGTGATTATGTGTCTGGAGGTACATTAGGCAGTCACAGGATAAAAACTTTACTGTAGGCCATTGGAGTAGAGGCCCCAAAAGTTAGACATTTACCTGACAGAAAAGGCCTTTTATGCCTCTGTATATACATAAGACAAGGAACATTCTTTGTTCTGGGTGGTAACGAATATGTGTGGGCTGGCAAATTAAATTACACGTGGTCATCACAGGTGTTGAATTCCTCCGAGATCCATGCCTCATTCATTTTTAGAAATGTGAGGTAGTCCACACTGTCGTGAGCTAGGCGAGTGCGCTCACCGGTCACGATCACCCCCTGCTGCGCTGAACATCCTTTCGGACAGAACACTCGACGAGGATCAAGCCAAGAGTTCCATGGCAAATTTTACCAGCTATGGCCACAGGTCAAGCCTGCACACCCAGTAGTCCAGGGGTTACTGGCTTCTCAGAACATCCACATTGGGCGTTAACCCGATGTATTCGGACACCTGTCGGTCTAGGCGTTCCCTGAGGCTGGAGCCGAAGGGCGGCTGTCAATGGGTTGGCTGCAAGAATGATGTCACATCCAAAGTGACCAACACATCTTCAAACAACCCTCTTCTTGCAGGCGCGGTAGGATTGGCACCCGCACCTGTTTTCACTGTGGGTAGATATTCCTCTGCCAGCAACAGCAGAATGCAGCATCTCTCGCAGCAAGGCCTGGAAATGCTGCATTCTGCCAGCCCTCTGTGATGCTGGTAACATCCGCCATTTTGTGTTTGTACCAGGGGTCTGAGTACGTTGCCACCCAGTACTGGTCATTGCCCTTTTATACGGGGGTCCCTCTTCAAACACTGGAGCATGAAGTCAACCATTTGCACTAAATTGAAAGCAGTGGAGCGGCCTGGCTCCTGCTCATCGCCCAGAAGAATGTTGTCGTCGGTCTCCTCCCCCCAGCCACGGACAACACCAGGGATCCCCGAAAAGTTTAAAGTACCCCTCAAAGCCTGCTCTTCTTGCTCCTTCTCCTCCTCCTCCTCCCCCCAGCCACCATAATCTTCTGACTCCTCTTCACAATACTGCTGATTTGTCTCAAATGGAGTAGCCCCCCCTGGGAATTCATTCTTTATTGCGACTTCCTCATCTTCAAACTCCTGCTCCTCAACGGCTTGATCAATGACACAACACAATGCACACTCCAGAAAGAAGGCGTAAGGTATGATGTCACCCTGGCTGTGACTGACCAGTTTGGTGATCTCATCAAATGGCCGCAGAAGTCTGCATGTGTTGCGCATGAGCAGCCACTGGCGTGGTGAAAAAAAAACAAGCTCTCCAGAACCTGTCCTGCTGCAGAGTTCGTACAGGTAGTCATTAACGGCACATTGCTGCTGGAGCAGCCTATCAAGCATATACAAGGTGGAGTTCCAGCTCGTCGGGCTCTCACAAATCAGACGTCTGACGGGCAGGTTGTGTCGCCCCTGAACGTTAGCAAGGCGAGCCATGGCCATGTAAGATCTTCTAAAATGGCCAGAGATTTTCCTGGCCTGCCAGAAGACGTCCTGGACCACGGGGTATTTGGCAACGAATCACTGCACAACTAAGTTCAGGATGTGTGCTATGCACGGCACATGTGTAATTTTGCCCTGTTTCAGCACGCTCAGCAGATTGGCACTGTCGTCGCACACCACTTTCCCAACTGTCAAATTGAGCGGGGTTAGCCACTGATCAGCCTGTAACTGCAGAGCTGAAAGCAGTGCAGGACCGGTGTGGCTCTTGGCTTCCAGGCACAACAGCCTCAGCACAGCATTGCAAAGTCTCACCTGGCACGTCGAATAGGTTCTGGGGAGCTTGGGGGGTTCAACAGGAGAGGCGGTAGCAGTGGAAAAGGAGGAGGTACATGGGCATGCAATCGTCTACCATTGAGACCCTTGCATGGGCATAGCAGTCAGGGAGAGCTCTTAGGGTTTTATAGGGCTCACCTATATGCTCCTTAGTTTGGGGTCAAGCCAGTCGGACGTTTATTCATAAGTTCCAGCTATCTGTAACATCATCCGTGACACCCAGTGGGCAGTAAAAGTTATGTACCTTCCCTGCCCGTGTTTGCTAAACCATGTGTCTGTGGTCAGATGTATCTTTGCACCGACACTGTGTGCCAGAGATATATTCAATTGCCGCTGAACGTGGCCATATAGCTCTGGGATGCCCTTCTGGGAGAAATATTTCCTTCCGGGGACTTTCCATTGCGGTGTGCCAATGGCCGCAATTTTTCTAAAGGCCTACGAGTCCACCAGTTTATATGGCAGTAGTTGGCGGGCTAGCAGTTCCGACAAGCCAGCGGTCAGCCGTTGGGCAGGAGGGTTATCCAACATCATGAACTTTTTACGCTCAAACATTTGGGCAACGGAAGCCTGCCTTCTGCCAGATGAACGCGGCGACGGCACGTTGGAAGGTAGAGGACAAATGGGAGGAGATAGGAGAAGGAGAAGAGGCAGGACGTGGAGCACCTGGAGTGTGGCTTTGCAGGTTCTGACGGCGCTGCTCCCACTGGGCTCGGTGATGGGAGGCCAGGAGCCTACTTAAGGTGTCGTCCCTAGATGAGTGTTGGGATTACTACGACGTATGCGCTGACAGCACAGGCTACAGATGGCAACACTATTGTCAGCAGCTGACATGTTAAAAAAAGCCTACACTACGGAGCCATGTGCCGGAGTCCTGAGAGCGCAAGATGTGACTGCATGGTGGATGGCTTGCTCTAGATACATTTGCAGTCTGCTTTTTGTCACCGGTGCACTGCGAGTTCTGCCTGTTTCTCCTCCCTCTCTGCTGCGCCGTTTCTCCCTCTGAACTCCCCTCCTCTTCCTCTGTTGTGGGCACCCACGTGACGTCCATCGACACGTCATCATCATCACCTTCACCACCACTGACATTCGAGATCTCGGAGTAGGCAGCAAAAGCAGAGTAGGCTGATCTGGATACTGTCGTCAGACCGCTGGGTGGTGGTCGTTGCTACCTCGATAAGGTCTGGGAATGGATGGGAAAATAATTCCCCTGACTAGAGAAGAGCAGTTTTTGTGGAAGCAGGTTTATCGCAGGCCACAATCAGTATTTGGTGGAAGCTGGTATATCAAACCCCTTAATTAGTATTTTGTGAAAGGTGGTGTATCGCAGGCCTCAATCAATATTTGGTGGAAGCAGGTATATTAATCCCTTCAATCAGTATTTTGTGGAAGCAGGTGTATCGCAGGCCTCAATCAGTATTTGGTGGAAGCAGGTATACCAATCCCCTTAATCAGTATATTGTGGAAGCACGTGTATCGCAGGCCTCAATCAATATTTTGTGGAGGCAGGTATATCGCACCCCTCAATCAGTATTTTGTCGAAGCAGGTATATAGAACCCCTTTATCAATATTTGGTGGAAGCAGGTAAATCAGACCCCTCAATCTGTATTTTATGATAGCAATTATATCAAACCCCTTAATCAGTATTTTGCGGAAGCAGGTATATTGCTGGCCTCAATCAATATTTGGTGGAAACATGTATATCGCAACGCACAATCAGTATTTTGGGAAAACAGGAATATAGAACCCCTTAATCAATATTTGGTAGAAGAAGGTATATCGCACCCCTCTATCAGTATTTTGTGGAAGCAGGTATATAAAATACCCTCAATCAATATTTGGTGAAAACAGGTATATTGCACCCCTCAATCTGTATTTTGCGGAAGTAGTTATATAGAACCCCTTAATCAATAGTTTTTTGAATATTCATGACGGATCCAGCAAAAACGTTGGTGTGAAAGTAGCCTTAGTCTGCTAGACTGGGTTGTGGCTCCCTCCCTATTTCCTTTTTCCACTTCATTATGCCCGTGATGAGAACATATTCCTACTACTTTACAAATCATTAGTCAGACCACACATGGAGTACTGTGTACAGTTCTGGGCTCCAGTGAACAAGGCAGACATAGCAGAGCTGGAGAGGGTCCAGAGGAGGGCAACTAAAGTAATTACTGGAATGGGGCAACTACAGTACCCTGAAAGATCAAAATTAGGGTTATTCACGTTAGAAAAAAGACGACTGAGGGGAGATCTAATTACTATGTATAAATATATCAGGGGTCAGTACAGAGATCTATCCCATCATCTATTTATCCCCAGGACTGTAACTGTGACGAGGGGACATCCTCTGCGTCTGGAGGAAAGAAGGTTTGTACACAAACATAGAAAAGGATTATTTACGGTAAGAGCAGTGAGACTATGAAACTCTCTGCCTGAGGAGGTAGTGATGGTGAGTACAATAAAGGAATTCAAGAGGGGCCTGGATGTATTTCTAGAGTGTAATAATATTACAGGCTATAGCTACTAGAGAGGGGTCGTTGATCCAGGGAGTTATTCTGATTGCCTGATTGGAGTCGGGAAGGAATTTTTAATCCCCTAAAGTGAGGAAAATTGGCTTCTACCTCACAGGGTTTTTTTGCCTTCCTCTGGATCAACTTGCAGGATAACAGGCCGAACTGGATGGACAAATGTCTTTTTTTGGCCTTATGTACTATGTTACTATGTTACTATGTTACTATTACATTTTCAGGCTGCTGCTGAGCTAACAGTATAGCTAATGTCTAAGGGCATGGTTCCACATAGTGGCACTCTAAAATACATAGTATTGTTGGTACTACCAGGAAAAATGTGTAGCTATTAACAATCATAGCTTCCCAGTTAAAATTATCAAGATTTGTCACTCAGGTGCCCCTTCCAACCTTAATCCATCTCTGTGGAGAACCTATTTAACATTAGCCGGCTGCTTGCTGAAATAAATGGCTATTCTTTGACTAGATTCTATCAGGAGAAACACATGGCTGCATAATATTTATTTTGTGCTATGTAATAATAATTTAGAAGTCTGTTTTATTAAACTGGTCACCTTCATGTGCTCCCTCCGCTATTCAACATCATTATTTCTTAACTCGCAAAACAAACGTTTCACTTGCCTCCCACACAATTTGTTTTGTGTAGTTTGTAAAGTATGGCATCTCAAGGCTTATGAAATACAAAGAAGACAATAAGGAGAGACCTGACAAAAAGTAAATGCCATAGCTGGAAGGAATGATTGCTATTAAAAGGCAAAACAAGCCAATTCTTGTCAAATGTTGATCTTGAGAATCACAGCAATGTGTTTCCATAAATGAAACCAACCATTTATGACCAACACCCACAGAACCATCCAATTACTTTGTGTTTATGAGAAAAAAGCCTCTTGCTTATATTCATATAGAAAAATAGAAGCTGAAAATGAGGGGGGCACACGCTGTCCACCAAATGAGAGCATCAACTTGAACTGTGCAGAACAGGGGATATACTCATGTCACCAGCCCGCCATGCTTTATTCCTCCTTGTGAACTTAAATCTTTCATATCTTTAATATGTCCAATTTTACCACACTTTTTCAGAAGAAACAAAGCAGGCCATATTTACTTTCAGGTTAAAAATATATATTTTTTCATTCATTCATCTCAAAAGTATTAAATTCTATAATAAGTAACATAAAACCCAAAAACACTGCTTTGTTTCCTCTTGCTTCTTATACTATATTACAACAAAAAAGGTAAAGAAAACGTAGGAAAAATAATAATAACACGTAAATTTCATTTTATTGGTCACTAAATTTTTCACAAACACTTTCAGAAATCAATAGTGCAAGCGAATAAAGAAATTTTGCACTAAACCTTGTCAGAAAAAATTACTCTTTTTCTACTTATCAGCTCTCCCTCCTAAACTTAAACTTAAATTTTAATTTCAAGAAAGACTGTCAACTTAGTCATCCTCCCTCTCATGTCTCCATAGACTTCTATGGGCATGTACCTTTAGCGAGCTGATGGCTCATCTCTCTATCTCAGAGAAGATCAGTTTTTGAGGGGGGGAGGGGACAGTTAAAAAAAAGAGCCATTTTTGCACTAACATTTTAAAGTACCTTGAGACATTGTATAACATGGAATTCTAGATGTCACCCCCAACAGTACAACACTAAGCGGGTCATTTATTAAGATCAGCGTTTTAGACGCTGGTCTTAATAAGCCCCTGCACAGGTAGTATACCCAGCCCTGGTCTAAATGTAAACCAGCTTCCTTGCTGGCTTACATTTAGACAATTTTCTACGCCCATCTTTTTAGACCTGGCATGAGCAGGGAAAAGTCGCAATAACCTTTGCGCCGCAATATCTGCCAGATTGTTTTTGGCATGCGTTTAATGTACACAAAAATGTATGTTAAGGGATTCCTCTGACAGATGCCATACCGTGGCATTCCAGTGTAAAAAAAAATGTATACGTTTATGTATAAGTTTCTTTGCTGGACTATGCAGGATGGAAAAACGTTGGTACACTATGCTTTCCCATCCTGCAGAACCCTGCAAAAAAATCTATACGTTAACATTAGTGATGGACGAACATCGGCCAGGACAGTTCGCAAATGCAATCAAATGTTTGCGAACCGCAAGTTCGCGGCTGGCCCCATTCACTTTAATGGCAGGCGAACCTGAAAAACCTGAAAAACTGTCAGCTCAAATTTGCAGCCACCAAATACTTAGTAGAAATGTACAAATAGTCCCACAACATGGACAGTGACATACTAGAGGGGGATCAATGACAAAAATTCCAACAAAATATATGTATCTTAATCAGGGGACATTTTTATGCGTCTTAAAGGGAAATTCTCTGAAATGTGCCCTGTTGGAGCCTAGAAAAATGTTATTGTAGGATACAGGAGTACAGGCCTTAAAAATTAGGCATTCACCTGACATAAAAGAAATTGTGATTATGTGGATCAAAGTACATTATGCGGTCACTGAATAACAATTTTACTGTAGCCCCCTATTTCACTTTTTTGGGGGGGCAACTGGTATATTACACCAGTAGAAATTATTTGTTCCAATGTCATTTGTCACTATCTGTAGCTGAGGTAACGCAGCAAAACCGCAAACAAATGCTGCACTACCCAAATGCACTATATAGAAAGTATATAATTGTTATATAACACCCCTGCTTCAATACATTTTTCGGGGGGGGGGGGGGGCAACTGGTATATCACACCAGTAGAAATTATTTGTTTCAATGGTGTTTGTCACTATCTGTAGCTGAGGTAACGCAGCAAAACCGCAAACAAATGCTGCACTACCCAAATGCACTATATAGAGAGTATATTATTGGTATATCACTCCCCTGCTTCAATCAGTTTTTTGGGGGGCAACTGATATATCACACCAGTAGAAAATATTTGTTTCAATGGTGTTTGTCACTATCTGTAGCTGAGGTAACGCAGCAAAACTGCAAACAAATACTGCACTACCCAAATGCACTATATAAAAAGTATACATTTGGTATATAACACCCCTGCTTCAATCAGTTTTTTTGGGGGGGCAACTGGTATATCACACCAGTAGAAATGATTTGTTTCAATGGCGTTTGTCACTCTGTGTAGCTGAGGTAACGCAGCTAAACTGCAAACAAATGCTGCACTACCCAAATGCACTTGTCACGGCCTTTGGTGTGCGCTGTGACACTTTTGCCACGCTTGCTGTTGCCTGTGACAACGTGTTGCTGTTTCAGCATGCGGGGGTAGTGTCAAGGCCTTTGTGGTGTGTGCCGTGACTTGGTTGCCTTGCATGTTGTTGCCTGCGGCAAAGTGTATCTTTTTATGCTGGTGCGTGCCCTTCCCCTTTAAGTTGTTTTCTCCTCTCTCCGGTACTGGAGGGGTTAACCACCTTGTTGGGTGTGGTCACTAGGTGCTTCATCTTACCTGTGGCTAGAGGCCAGGAGTCAGTGGTACTCCAGCCATGGTGTGTGCTGGAGTTATACTCCTGGTCTTTCTGTTCCATCTCCCAGAATGAGGGCCTCCTAGTGGGACATACTGTCACGGTGGGGAGTGGGGAAAACTCCCCACATACGATGACTGGGGGGATAAGGAAGGCAAATAGGCCTGAACACAAGGATAAGGGACCAAGTCACCTCCTATTGCATCCCTATACCTCGCCCTAACTCCTCACCGTATGAGCGGACCTGGATGGTAGGATGGCTCATACCCTGGATACCTGAGGGGCCCTGAGTCGCCCTGAGAATCCCTAACAAAGGAGCTAAGGAGAGGCGCCCTGTTCTTCCAGGACCAGGAAGAACAGGAGTCTCAAAAGGCCTAGAAGCAGGAAAAGGAAAAGACCATATGCAACTGGATCAGCAGGTAAGAATAACGGAAAACACACTTACCTCCCGCTGTCACCACGACTGGAACCTGTGCATACATACAGGAGCCCACACACCAAACCGGGCACCATACAAACAACACATACAGGCAGTGCAGGCAGTGCAGCATACAGACTATTGGTTCACCCCTCCGGGAAACCAGCCCCCTTACGGAGGAACACAACAAACAGGGGAAATGTCAAGCAACCATGCTGGAAGATATCACCAAATATACCAGACATGGAACACAAAGCTAGACATTACAACACACCCAATCATAATCCTACACCAAACATACAACACTTGTAAGAGAGGGAAGACATCGCTGGAGACCTCGATATCCCACTAAGAGGCCCTCACTCTGGGAGATGAAACATGAAGACCAGGAGCATAACTCCAGCACACACCATGGCTGGAGTACCACTAACTCCTGGCCTCTAGCCACAGGTAAGATGAAGCACCTAGTGACCACACCCAAGAAGGTGGTTAACCCCTCCAGCACCAGACAGAGGAGGAAACAACTTAAAGGGGAAGTGTACACACCAGCATAAAAAGCTACATGTTGCCGCAGGCAACAACATGCAAGGCAACCATGTCACGGCACACACCACAAAGGCCGTGACACTGCCCCCGCATGCTGAAACAGCAACACGTTGCCATAGGCAACAGCAAGCGTGGCAAAATTGTCACAGTGCACACAAAAGACAGCACTATATAGAAAGTATATTATTGGTATATCACACCCCTGCTTCAATCAGATTTTTTTTTGGGGGGGGGGGCAACTGGTATATTACACCAGTAGAAATTATTTGTTCCAATAGCGTTTGTCCCTCTATATAGCTGCAGTATCGCAGCAGAACCGCACACAACTGCTGCACAATACAAATGTACTATAATATAACTTTCTATGTTAGAAAGTATATTATAAGTATATCACACCCCTCAGTATATCACACCTATCGATAACACACCTATACCAGTCCTTAAAAGAACTTTTGTGGCCCTATTAGCTAGTGTTTGGTGTCCCTAACAGTTTGTCCCTGCTCCACAAAGTAACCTCTCCCTACACTGGCAAAAGACTGAATGTAAAATGGCGGCCCAGATCGGGTTTATTTATAAGGTTGGGGGTATGTCCATGTGCTGAAACATCTCAATTGGCTGTCCTGTACCACCTGAATGATGTGTCATGGGTCAAAGTTCTTCACAATGTAAAAGAATATGACTCCGGCGGACAGCGCTATATGTTTGCCCATTTGGGGAACCGCAAATAAGCAAAGTTCACCGCGAAACGACCGCCGGGTGAACTGCAAGGCAATCTCTGGTTAACATATACTTATTATTTTTTTTTTTACAGTGGAACTGATGACAGATGTCACATGATGGCATCTGTCTAGAAATCCATTAACATATGACAAAAACGTGATATGAACCTAGCCTTACTGGTTTCAGAATTAGGACATTACACAACTATCACAGTGCTAGTAATCCCAGAGACCAGAGACTTTTGACTGGTGGGGAAAACAAGACAGTGTTTTTTTTTGTTTTTTTTGTGAACATAGATAAAAAAGGTCTGCTTTAGTTTTGCGATTCCTAAAAGTAGGAAAATGAGGTCTTATTGCAGAGTCAGCCATGTTTGAGTCAGACATCTTACATCTCAAAGAACTTTGCAAAGTAATTTGTTCTTCAGAATATAAATTCGACCATGTTGTGTTCTTGCTAGAGGATAGGATTCTTCAGTAAAGAACTATAGGACATGTCTTCTAATAGAAGTAGCCAAGTGCTAATATCGACCTATTGAAAAGCAAAAGTATACTCTTCAGACTGGTAACAGTGTCCACATGATAGATTGATGTACAGTACCCAACTGGTCCTCCTAGAGTAGGGTGTTCCTAATTTGTACAAGTGTTAGTGACAAAAGTTGTACCTGGTTTCGATATTTTATGACTAAGATATTCTTTGAGAAAGTATAAGCAAGGAAGGAAGTACGATTAAAGGGAATTATTATATGATTCATAAAAGTCATAAAAACTTTCATAGAATCAAGAGTTACAAAGAATACCAAGAGGTGTAGCTTCCCATAGGTATACTACATGTCTCGATGCCATCATATAACTGAACTTTCATTGAATGAAGACTTACAAAGAATACCAATACCAATAATATATTGATGTTGTCATGTAGATGAATAATAATGCATTGATGTCATGTATGTAAGCTATTAATGTGAATGTACTGCAGCAGACTGAGGCATTTTAAGCTATGTTAATCATATGCCTTTCTCATCCTGGGTATAAAAATCTATTACCATTTTTTTTACCATTCACCATTCCATTCTATTGAATTCAACACTTTGTTTTCATTAATCTGCCTGCTCTCAAAATCTACCCTGCAATCTGCTCTTCCTCCCCCAGAAGAATTGTTTCAAGAAATTACTTCAGCTGTGGGCGGAGTCCAACATTAACCATTAAAGACAAAAGAATAATCTTTAGCAGACTATGTCAATAATATAAATAACAATAATCTAAATATTAACCCCTTGCTGACGCTGCGATTTTCCACTTTCACCTTTTTGTTTTTTATTCCTTGCCTTTGTGGAGCCATAGCTTTCTTATTTTTTCATTCACATAGCCGTATGAGGACTTGTTTTTTGTGGGACAAGTTGTACTATTGTACTTTCTAACCATTTAATATTGCATAGGAATTGGAGAATAAAATGTAATTCCGACACAGTTTTACGGGTTTTGTTTTTACTGCGTTCATTACGTGGTAAAACTGACTTGTGCTCTTCATTCTCTGGATCAGTATTATTACAGCAATACCTTATTTGTATAGCTTTTCTTGCTATTTAATACTGAAAAAAAAAATAGTTTTTTCTTTTCATAGCTATATTCTGACCCCTATAACTATTTTTTATGGAGCTGTGTGAGGGGTCAATTTTTGTGGAGAGGTCAGCACTTTTCATTGATACCATTTCAGAGTGTTTATGACTTAATGATTATATTTATTCAATTATTGTGGGAGGTGAAATGTCCCAAATAACGGCAAATTGGCCATTTTGACTTATTTGTCATTTGCATTATAATAGTACTGGCGATACCCATGATGTTTATTTTCTTATTATTTATTTTTATTTTGGGGAAAGAGGGGGTGATTTGAATTTTTATATTTTTTGTGTTTTTAAAAACATTTTTATTATTTTATTTTTTTTACAATTTCTAATAGTTCCCATAGGGAACTTGAATAAGAAATCATAAGATTGCTTTTCTCATAGACCCCAATTCATTAGCATTAGGGTCCATGAGACTTACATTATATTCTTATGGAGACCTGCCATAGGCAGGATCTCCATAGGAACCAATGTGTGGCAGCCTGGTATCATTCACGAGTACAGAGGCTGCGCTCGCTAGGGGGAGCCGGTATGCATCTAGAAGTGCGCGCTTCCAGGATTTAGTGCTTCCAGATGCCTTGATCACATTTGTCCATGGCATCTGAGGGGTTAAATGTCCGAGATCGGCATTACCACCTGGGAATCTGGTGTGGGTGCCATCATGTAACATGTAACATGTAACGTAATAGCACACCACATGTCGAGAAAGGGTTAAATATTGTAATCTTATATGATTAAAGAAATAACTACAAATTATAAATAAAATTGCTGTTTTGCTTGGACCTTTAGATAACAACTGTAAAATTATTCAAAAAATTTGGTGGCCTGAGTATATCTGAGCTGGGTAGATTCTTGCATCATGGGCCACTGCACTTTTCAAGATATCAGAAGGACTGTATTGGATTTCTGTATTGAAAAATAACTCACAAGACTTTAGTTCATATGATGATGGAACTATCATTTTAAAGCCGTGTGGGAATGGTTAGTGAGACAATAAGACCTGCTTTTCATGTATTTTGAGTATGAGAAAAAGAATTACCTATAAATTTAGCCTGCTACAGAGGAGGAAAGTCAATAAACATACAGTACAGACCAAAAGTTTGGACACACCTTCTCATTCAAAGAGTTTTCTTTATTTTCATGACTATGAAAATTGTAGATTCACACTGAAGGCATCAAAACTATGAATTAACACATGTGGAATTATATACATAACAAACAAGTGTGAAACAACTGAAAATATGTCATATTCTAGGTTCTTCAAAGTAGCCACCTTTTGCTTTGATTACTTCTTTGCACACTCTTGGCATTCTCTTGATGAGCTTCAAGAGGTAGTCCCCTGAAATGGTTTTCACTTCACAGGTGTGCCCTGTCAGGTTTAATAAGTGGGATTTCTTGCCTTATAAATGGGGTTGGGACCATCAGTTGCGTTGAGGAGAAGTCAGGTGGATACACAGCTCATAGTCCTACTGAATAGACTGTTAGAATTTGTATTATGGCAAGAAAATAGCAGCTAAGTAAAGAAAAACGAGTGGCCATCATTACTTTAAGAAATGAAGGTCAGTCAGTCAGCCGAAAAATTGGGAAAAATTTAAAAGTAAGGGCTATTTGACCATGAAGGAGAGTGATGGGGTGCTGCGCCAGATGACCTGGCCTCCACAGTCACCGGACCTGAACCCAATCGAGATGGTTTGGGGTGAGCTGGACCGCAGAGTGAAGGCAAAAGGGCCAACAAGTGCTAAGCATCTCTGGGAACTCCTTCAAGATTGTTGGAAGACCATTTCAGGTGACTACCTCTTGAAGCTCATCAAGAAAATGCCAAGAGTGTGCAAAGCAGTAATCAAAGCAAAAGGTGGCTACTTTAAAGAACCTAGAATATGACATATTTTCAGTTGTTTCACACTTGTTTGTTATGTATATAATTATTATAATTCATAGTTTTGATGACTTCATAGTCATGAAAATAAAGAAAACTCTTTGAATGAGAAGGTGTGTCCAAACCTTTGGTCTGTACTGTATGTGTGGTCCTTTGATTCGCCGCAAAGCCGAATCTCCTTGAGCTTCATGGTAATGAATAAATTTTTCCTGAAATGGCGGCAAAAAGAAAAAAACATACTCACCTCATCCATTTGCTTGCGGAGAGGCTGCCACGGCCATCTTGATTGAAGATACTGCACAAAATCTTGTGCGGGGAGACATCTGAAGTCACTGCACTGGCCAGACGCGGTGACATCATCCGGTGAGTAATTTTTTTTTTATTAACCGGATTACCCCCTGCAAGGCCTTAAAAGGGTTGTGTCACTTCAGCAAATAACATTTGTTATGTAGAGAGTTAATACAAGGCACTTACTAATGTATTGTGATTGTCCATATTGCTTCCTTTGCTGGCTGGATTAATTTTCCATCACATTAAACACTGCTTGTTTACATGGTTAGGACCACCCTGCAATCCATCAGTGGTGGTCGTGCTTGAACACTATAGGAAAAAGCGCCAGCCTCTCTTTAATTTTAATCTCAGATGCCGTGATCAGTGATGAACACGGCATCTGAGAGGTTTAATGACAGGGTGCACTGCGATTGTCGTTTCCCATCATTGCGCCTGCTACATACAAAGGAATGCACTTTGCGACAAAGTAATTTGTGATGTATCGAAATTCTTTAGGAAATTCAGCGAAGCAGCCTAATCAAAGTTTACATAATTTCACTAGTCCAGATGAAGACCTGGGATTGAGGTGGTCGAAAAGCTCAGTTACCTTCATAAGATGCGGAAGAGTGCTGACTTTTGTGCTACAGGTGATGCCTCCTCTCTTTTCAGACCATATAGATGTCCCATTGTAAAAGGTCATGAGCAACGAAAACTTCACCTGGTAGAAGTTTAACAGCTTTACTAATATTTTGTGTCATTACCTGAGCCTGGATGTGGTGTTATTTTTTAAAGCCTTTGAATTAACTCCAACCACTGTGCAATACTTGCTAACCTACAAAGTGACTGCAACATGTCCTTTACCTGCACCTCACTAAGGAACAATGTGAGGGGCCAAATGTGTATTGAGTTGTTAACCAATATGGCAAATATGGGTTATTATTATTATTACTAATATTATTATCACTTATTATTAAAGCACCATTCATTCCTTGGCTCTATACAGTACATGTGAAAAGGGGTGTACATACAAAAAGTAAAACAATTGCAGTAAGCATGAACAAGACAAGTTACAAACTGGTACAGAAGGAGAGAGGACCCTACTTGTGAGGGCTTACAATCTACAAGGGGAAGAAAACATATACAGTAGGTGAAGATAAAGCTGGTCATACAGTGGTATAGTGGCAGCCGGGTTACTGTAAGTTATAGGCTTTTTGGAAGAGTTGGGCTTTCAGGTTTCTTTTGAAGGTTTCCATGGTAGATGGGCATCTGATATGGGTTTGAGAGTTCCAGAGTATAGGGGATGCACAGGAGAAATGTTAGAAGCAATTGTGGGAAGAGCAGCTAAGAATACAGTAGAGAAGGAGGTCTTGTGAGGACTGAAGATTGTGTGCGGGAAGGTCACAGATGTATGGAGATGAGAGGTTTTGGGTAGCTTTGTATGTCATATTTAGTGTTTTATACTGGATTCTATGGGCAATAGGGAGCCAGTGCAGGGACTGACAGAGAGAAAAGACAGATGAATATTGGGGGGAAGAGGTGGATTAGTCAGGCAGCAAAGTTGAGGATAGACTGGAGAGGTGCGATATGTTAGGATATGTTTGCTCTGTCAGAAGCCTCCATTGAACATGTCAAATTTTTGCTCCTGTCAAAACAGCTCTATCAGTGAAATGACCCCATTATACGTCTATAAGGCCAGACACGTGATAACTAGAGATAAGCTACTTGAATCCCACGAAGTGGAATTCGATCAAATATCAGGATAAATTCTAATCACCTCGAAGATGAATTTCCTCATACTTCGTGTTAGCGAATCGATTTACCTGAAATAGTGTAAAAAAATTTTTTTAAAAATGAAAAATAAAAATTTACCGCCTCCATTTGCTCGTGTGGGGTCGCAGCCGCCATTTTGATTGAAGATCTCAGCCTAAATCTCGTGCATGGTGATGTATTACATCACCATGCCGGCCGGCGTGATGACATTATCTTGCGTCACGCGAGATTTTGCGCCAGATCTTCAAGCAAGATGTCGAAGGGTGGCCCCTCGCGAGCAAATGGATGCGGTAAGTTTGATGTAATTTTTTTTTAATGTTCATTTTACACTGTTTCTACACTCAGATGCCAATGAGGGGGCAGGGCTATCGCAGCTCCCTGTCATTGCACCCGCTACATACAAAAAAATGCGCTTCGTCACAAAGCAGAATATTTTTATTTTATTCGGTGAATCAGCCGAATCAAACTTTTCAATAATTCGCTAATTTCTAGTGACAACCCAGCACTACTTAATTGGCTTTAATTGCTTAGAGAATGTTTGTGCTATGGCTATCTGTGGCCCTTGAGGTGCCTTAAAGGGCTTTAAAGAGCATCTGTCAGTATGATCAACCCTAGTTAACTAATCAGTGACAATCAGTGTGGGAGGGAGGGTGGTGACTCAGGGGAGGAGATGAAGAGGTGCTCCAAATGGCTAGGCCAGATCCTCAGTGCTCCGAGCACCTCATTAACATAAACCAACACAACATCTATCATTGCTGCAACAGAGGTGTTGTGACACTCAATATGATCAACTTTACCAGGCAATATACCTAGTTTACTATGGTTGATTATGCTGACAGATGTTCTTTAAATCTGATTGTAAGTTAACTTATGATAATATGAGTCTAACTCTAAAATACAAAAGTTTATCTTAAGGGAAAAAAAGAAAATAAATGGCATTCTTAATCACAAATGATAGCTGAAGGGAATCTCCATCTTAAAGGGATTCTCCAGGTATTATGAAAAATGCAAGCATCCCATGGACTTATGGAGGAAAGATGGTTTCATTAACATTTGTCTTTCTACTGCACCGCTAATGCTGCTGTCCCCACTACACTTTCACAGACTGCAAGTTCTTCTGCTCGGGTCCTCACCTGATGTGTGTGCTTCTCTTCCTCTTCGGCTCCATAGTAGTAAATACAGCTGAACAGTAAGAGAAGCACACATATACAGTCAGACTCGAGAGGAAGAGCTTGCAGCCTGTGTAAGTGCACCTGGGACGGCGGCAACAGCGGCACAGTGGAAAAATAAGTATTTGCAAAGCCATCTTTCTTCCACAGGTCTGCGGAATGATTGTATGTTTCATAATGCCTGGAGAACCCCTTTAAATTATAAAATTGTTATGGGAGCTTATAATAAAAAAAAATATTATTGCTACTTCAATGAGCTCCCATTTTCATGTATTTCTTGTCAAGGGTCCTTGAAAGCTGCACAACTATTCAAAAACATTCTGGTAGCAATTATCCATTAATTATACTAATAGTCTTACAAATCCCATAAAAGAGAACTGCGGAACAGTGAATTATACAATTAATACAGGAAATGGCATAATTTGTCATGAGCATAAAACATATCCAAAGCATATCGTATTATATCATGCTATGTCCACTGGACTGAAAAATCTACAAGCCTTAAGTTTTGCAAAACATATGGAAACAAAACTGAATTGTAATTTAAAGGGGGACTAAAGCCAGAATTCAAATAACACAAAAAAACACAAAAAAAAGTAACATTGTTATTTGCTCTTGTTTCATTAGATATAACTATTGCAGACCATGAAAAACAGATCAGAAAAACAATGCACAGTTCTCTCATGCTGCAGCCAAGTTTTCTCCCCCTCACTCTCCCCATCTTTTGATAGTAAATGTAAGCCAGGAAGTATATGAGGAGAGGGTTCGGTTCAGTCTGGATAACTTTTGGCTACATAGCAAAAGTAGCTATTTTGTTGAAAGGATTGTCCTAGTTAGTTTTAGCGCAAAATACATTTGGTTACAACTATGTGGGACTGTACTAGGCTACATAACACTAACGCTTCTAAGATAATTCCCCCTCCCCACTCCTAAATAGTGCCATGGCTGGGCAAATTTGCCTTTCAGGTTCCTCGGAAAGCTGCATTACAATCATGTTGAGCTTTAATAGACTGCAGAATACTAAATCTACCAGGAAAAATCCCCCTAATCACTCCTAAATAGTGCCTTAGATGGGCAGATTTGCCTTTTCAGATTCCTTTGACAGCTGGATTACCACCATGTGGAACTGTAATAAACTGCAGAATACTAAATCTATTAATTCCAATAGTAAAAAATGATGAAACGGAGTGACACCGCTCAATGTCTCCTTCACAGGAAATGGCTATCCATGTTCTCTGTCATATGTACAGTGTTCGTGGGGCTCAGTCCATATATATGAATGCGTAAGATTCCAAGTGAATGAGATGAAAAGAAGCAGACGGCACTCCCCACTGTACGATTGATTCCTTTATTCTTGACACAAAAACTGAATGCAAACAATCAAGGCTGGGGTGGACTCATTCCTTCACAGAACGCTGAATGGTGACGGGCTGCTGCACTTCTTCTGGCCACTAACTAAATCTACTAAGTCCCCCTCCTCACTCCTAAATAATGATATGGATCTCTCCTAAACGACTTATGACAAGAGTTTGTGGAGCACCTTGTATAATTAGTTGGGTGTGCACTATCGATTGAATGCATTTGTGTTATTTGAGTTTTTCAGGGTTCCACTCTAAACAGTAACACATACTGTACTGCTTTGTACTTAGAAAAAAAGAAATTAAATATTTTTACAAACTGAAATTATCGTCTTTTCATCTAAACTTGTACTAGCTCAAACTTTCCTTGAAAAACTCTCCTCTTCCAATTAGGCAGCAAATCACCTACAAGATCTTCATTCTCTGACAGAGGAAAGCTTTGATCTCAGGTTATTTGCCTGCATACATATTGTGTTCTACAATTCTGCTTCTCGTACTCTTCTTAGACATTTTCCCCCACTTCATACTTCTTCAGCCGGCATATTGTTTACTCTGAACTCTGATCAAAGCTATAGTGAGTTTATTATATTTAGGCTTTCTAAATAAAGATCCAACAGCCATAACAACAACTATCTGAGCACATTAACCCCTTTAGGACCCTGCTATTTTTCACCTTAAGGATCAGGCCATTTTTTGCAAATCTGACGTGTCACTTTATGTGGTGATAACGTTCAACTGCTTTTACTTATACAAGCCATTCTGAGATTGTTTTCTCGTCACATATTGTACTTCATGACAGTGGCAAAATTTGAGTCAAAATATTAAATTTGTATTAATAAAAATAAATCCCACATTTACCAAAATTTTTTAAAAATTCGCAATTTTAAATTTCAATTTCTCTGCTTTTAAAACAGATAGTAATACCTCCTAAAATATTACTTTACATTCCCCATATGTCTACTTCATGGTTGGATAATTTAGTGAATTACATTTTCTTTTTTTGGGACGTTAGAAGGCTTAGAAGTTTAGAAGCAAATCTTGAAATTTTTCTGAAAATGTCCAAAACCCACATTTTAAGGATCAGTTCAGGTCTGAAGTCACTTTATGAGGTTTACATAATAGAAACCACCCATAAATTGCCCCATTTTACAAACTACACCCTTCAAGGTATTCAAAACAGATTTTTACAAACGTTCTTAACCCTTTAGGTGTTCCACAAGAATTAAAGGATAATGTAGATAAAATTTCAGAATTTCACTTTTTGGCAGATTTTCCATTTTAATCCATTTTTTCCAGTACCAAAGCAAGGGTTAACAGCAAAAAAACCCTCAATATTTATTGCCCTGAATTAGTAGTTTACAGAAACACTCTATATGTGGTCTTAAACTGCTGTACGGGCACACGGCAGGGCACAGAAGGAAAGGAACACCATATGGGTTTTGGAGGGCAGATTTCACTGGGTTAATTTTAAGTTGCCATAGAGTAGAAACTAAAAAAAAAAATTACCCATTTGGAAACTACGGGATAAGGTTGCAGTTTTTTTAGTACTATTTTAGGGTACATATGATTTTCTGTTGCTTTATATTACACTATTTGTGAGGCAAGGTACCAAAAAATAGCTCGTTTTGGCACCGTTTGTATTTTTTGTTATTTGCAATGTTCATATGACAGGTTAGATCATGTGGTATTTTTATAGAGCAGGTTGTTATGGATGCGACAATACCAAATATGACATTTTTTTTCAGTTGTTTGTTTCAGTTTTACATTTTTTTCATTGTAACTTTTGAAAAAAAATATTTTTTAGTGTCTCCATATTCTGAAAGCCATAGTTGTTTTAATTTTTTTGGCGACTGTCTTATGTAGGGGCTCATTTTTTTTGGTATGAGATGACAGTTTGATTGGTACTATTTTAGGGTGCATATGACTTTTTGATCGCTTGGTATTACACTTTTTGTGATGTAAGGTGACAAAAAATTGCTTTATTTCTGATTCATGTGATATTTTTATAGAGCATGTTCTTGCAGAGCAGCATTACCTAATATGTATACTTTTTTATTTATTGAAGTTTTACACAATAACAGCATTTTTTAACAAAAAAAAATATTATGTTTTAGTGTCTCCATATTCTGAGATCCATATTTTATTTTTATTTTTTCGGCAATTGTCTTAGGTAGGTTATCATTTTTGAAGGATGAGATTATGGTTTGATTGACACTATTTTGGGGTGCATATGACTTTTTGATTGCTTGCTATTACACTTTTTGTGATGTAAGGTGACAAAAAATGGCTGTTTTGACACCATTTTTATTTTATCTTTTTTGCGGTGTTCACCTGAGGGGTTAGGTCATGTGGTATTTTTATAGAGAAGGTTATAGAGAAGGTCATTTTTATTTTATTTTGGGAAAAGGATGCTTTTTTTTTTACTTGAAACTTTAAATAAATTTTTTTACACTTTATTTTTTTTTTACTTTTTTTTTTGTCCCACTCTGGGACTTCAACTTTTGGGGGTCTGATCCCCTATACAATGCATCACAATACTTCTATATTGTAATGCATTAGCTGTAAGACTGCTTTCTATGAGATCCAGGGGGGCTGGATCTCACAGGCTGTCAGGGAAGGCAGCCACGATGCCTAAGTAAGGCATCGGGCTGCCTTCCCTGCCATCGGTTCCCCGTCACAGCAGCGCGGGGACCTGATGGCCACCTCGCACCCGGCAGTATCCCGCACGTGCCATGGTCAGTGCTGACCGCGGCAGTGCGAGGGTTAATGTGTCGGCATCAGTGTTTTCACCAGGAGTCCAGCTATCAGTGACTGCCGGACCCCTGCTGCTGATCCCGCCCGATCAGCCTGCCATATATGTACGCGCTGGTCCCTAAGTCACGTCCACCAGCACGGTACATATACGGCGTGGGTCCTTAAGGGGTTAAAAGGATATTCCAGGTATTTTTATTTATTTTTTTAACTTTCGTTTTTACGACATTCTGACCCTTTTATTAAGAAAAAATTACAGCCGGCTATGACTTATCTATTTCTGTTGAATGTTAAGATGGGAAGATTTAAGGCATACAAACAGCAGTCACTTCCGGGACCTGGTGCATGAGGAGGCAAAAAGGTCCCACAGCCACATAAGATACAGTGAATGGCACATGATACTCTAGGTGGGGGCCTTATTATAGATTTTGCAATACAGCCGAGGCACTTCAAAATACACACCAATTGTTCTCCAGTTTCCATCATGATAGCAGATAAACTAGCTTCCAATGGCTTCAAATTCTGTATTTCTATGGCAATCATTTGAATTGGTTGTATTAAGATTATTATACATGTGTTATATTAGCTTTGTTCTATATTTAGTCACTTTTAAATTGTTTATTACTTCATTGTAATAAGCTATTCTGAATAGATACATAGAAAAAAGACATATATCCATCATGTTCAACCAAAGGATGGGCGGGGATGTGAAATTTAGAAACGGGGAGTCTTAGGGCTCATGCACACGACCGTATGCGTCCGAGACATATGGTCCGTGAGCGGGCCAAATGTCCCGGAACGGCATACATCATGCGCACGGGAGCGCAAAGCATCATAGGTTACTATGATACTGTGCGCATCGGGCCGCCTGCGGGACCACTGTCCTGCACTCATATGATCATATGAGTGCAGGACAATAGTCCCGCAGGCAGCTCGATGCGCACAGTATTATAGTAACCTATGATGCTGTGTGCTCCGTGCGCACGATGTATGCCGCTCCGGGACATATGGCCCACTCACGGACCGTATGTCTCGGAGGGCATACGGTCATGTGTACGGTCATGTGCATGAGCCCTTAATGTTATTTAATTTTAAGAATTCATCTAAGGCAGCCTTTTTAAAACTATCCACTGTTCCTGTTGTGACCACTTCCCGAGGTAGACTATTCCACAGAATTATAATTCTTACAATAAAGAAGTCCTAAAGCTTCTGAAGACTGAACTTTTTCTTCTTCAGATAGCAGCAGTGCCCGCTTGTCTTTTGAGGGAAAATAGTTTACTATTTGTTCTGTTGTTCCAAATTGTGCCCTGATCATGTTGTTGTGCAATTGTGGTCATAATGTGTTGCAAAATGTGTAAAAAGCAAATAAAACTATATTTAAAGAAAACATTGGTTTGTGTTATTCTACCAAATGAATATCAGGGGCAGATGGTGTTTCAGTACACAGTTGCTTGCTGGCGTACCAAGCATCCAAAAATTATGCCTTAACAAGGGCAGAATGCTTGCCCGCATTTACACATGCACAAGTGATAATTGTCAATAGAAAGAGTGGCTTGTTCTGAACGAGCCCAGAAAAATTATTCATTTTATGTAGGAGCAGCAGGAGTACAGTGGGGATGTGGAAAGGTGAGGGTAATCGTGGTATGTGGCCACAACATGGCATGGAACAAACAAGGTATTAGATTGGCTCTTTAGGTGTAGTAGTAGTAATGGCCGATTGCGGTCATTAAAGCCTCTAGATGCCATGATCAAGTGAAATCACAGCATCTAAAGGGAGAAAAACCCAGAAGTTTGCGCTTCCTGGGTTCTTACTGGTGTCCTCTGCGGCCAATGAGGATGCCGCTAATTGGTTTCAATGCGCTGGGTCTCTCTGAAGAGACCCAGGATATTAAAGCTGCAATTTTTATTTTGACCAGCAGGTGGCGGGCCAACATCAGAAATGAGAAATTCTGTACAAATGATAGACCCATAAGGGTTCAGAATAAAAAAAAGGGTTTTGTAGGATCAAATATGAGCTTCAAAATCATAAAAAAAGGAAAAAAAAGGAAAACATGTAAAAATATAAAAGTTTAAATCACCCCCCTTTCCGTAAAAAAAATTAATACATAAATAACAAAAAATTAAGAAAAATTCAAACGCAAAAATTAAAAAACCTCCGGTATCCTAAGTATTACATTTTTGGTGAAGGTGCAGAAGTGCATCATATTTCAACATTGACGAACAAGTTTTGACAGGCATGGCAGTGGAAAAAACTGTTCCATTATTGAAAAACCAGCAAATTGAATTGGCAGCTACAGGTTTTGCTACTTGTTGTAGCAGAAACAGCTGAAAAAGGGTAACTAAGATTTGGGTGACGGCGCAGCCACCTTTTTGGACAGATGAGAGTAATTATTTTTTTAAATGCAGCAGTACTCTTGCTTGACTGGCCAAAAGTCCCACCAACACCGCCCAGGCTAGAGCTCAGAAAATTAAATGTAGGCAAGGCACAGAAGTGCACTACATTTGCGGACTGAAGATAGTCAATTATTATTTTTTTTATTATGTGGTGGTACTCTTGCTTGCATCGTGAAAAGTCGCACCACACTGCCCAGGCCAGAGCCCAGAAACATTAAATTTAGGTGGAGGTGCATAAGTGCACCACATTTACCACAACTAAGTGGCAACTGAACCGCCAGCAACTTGGCCAAGTGGGAGTTCAGCTTGCACATAAGCTAATTGCTTGTCACGTATAGTTTTCACAGGGCCCCATATTCTGTTACAGATGTCGTACGATGGAGAGAAAGACAAAGAGAAGGAGGAATCTGATGATGATGATAAGGACACTGTACGGCTTGAGGATGTAGGTTGGATGCCAAAAAGAAGACCAGGAGATGGAGGACAGACTTGTTCTGATTGGTAAGGCCTGATGTGCTGCAATAGAGCCCTGATACCTATGTTTGTGTTTGAACACCCACAGCTTATTTATCTTTCACATGGCTGTTGAAGAAAAACCACCTAGTGAAGAAAAACCACCATACAGGAATTGGTTGCACAGAGCTCTGCCAGTTCTTTTGTTCTGATTGGTAAGGCCTGATGTGCTGCAATAGAGCCCTGATACCTATGTTTGTGTTTGAACACCCACAGCTTATTTATCTTTCACATGGCTGTTGAAGAAAAACCACCTAGTGAAGAAAAACCACCATACAGGAATTGGTTGCACAGAGCTCTGCCAGTTCTTTTGAAAAATTTTGCCGTACATTGCCTCCACTAAATATTTCCACCGCGGACATCACCCTTACCCTTTGATGTCTCCTCCTCAGAACCCTGATCCAAATCCCAGATCCTGTCCAACATATAATTATTGTCATGGTCCTCACCCTCCCCACCGCTTTTCTCAAACTGTTATATGTAATTGTGAGCTTCTTTCCCCACCTCCTGATTCCCTGCTCTGTATTTATCCAGAATACCACTGTCACTACCAATGCCCCAAACTCCACCACCATGGTTACAAATGCCATCAACACGACCGCCAACAAAACACATGGGTTTTTCGGCCTCCTGCTGTCTCTCTGTTCAAATGAAAAAGGATTTTTAATTTTTTTGCAGGTGGTTGGTTTTGTAATGCAGAACTGCTAGAACGAGGTGCTGCAGCAGCAGCTGTATTAAGGGGCATTTACCTGACCGTATTTTTATTTTGCAATGTAAAAATTGCAGATCTGCAAAACACAGATACCGTACATGTGCATTCCGCATTTTTCAGATCAGCAAATCCTGCCCTTTATTAGAAATGGCTATTCTTGTCCAAATAATGGAAAAGAATAGAACATGTTCTATCTTTTTTGAAGGGCCACAGAATAGACATATGTGTTGTCCGCATCTTTTGTGGTCCCATTAAAATGAATGGGCCAGCATCTGATCAACAGAACTACAGTCGTGTGAATGCCCCCTGAAGCAATTTGTCCAGTCCCTCAGTCTTTGGTCATTTGGAAAGATTGCATGGATTTATAGAGATAAACACAGAGTGAACCATAATATCCATCCTCTATACACAGTCTTTAGAATGGCCTACTCTGTGAAATACTTGAAAGCTGCACCTACTACTTGTATTTGCACCATGACACTCACCATTTATTCAGTAAAAATGAGACTTTATTTTACATAATCAAGCTGGCCTGGTCATTTGTCTCCACATGCAATATCTCTGCTTGCTCTCCTGCCTCCCCGCTACTACCCATTCACCCAACATCAAGAACACCCTAGCCACCACCATGCGGGAGACCCTGAATTCGAGGGGGAAGAAGGGATGTGCACCTCTAAGCACTGGCCTTGGAGACTGCTGTAGAAAAGTTAGCCACAGTGAGGAATAAGACCATCCTTATTGCCACTGCCACCACTCCCATCCCCTGCACGTCCCCACACATCCCTTATGGTACGGCGGGCTGCACTTATATTTGACAATGAAATTTATTTTCACATTGACCTTAAGATGTTGGTGCAGTATGGGCACACACAAGTTATTCTGGCTAGGTCAGGGTATTTTAATCTAGGGCAGCAAAGTGAAACTTTGCCTAGATGCAACTCTAGATTATTAAAGGCTGAACAGTGAACACTTGACATTTTCAGTGTGAAGTAAATGCTTGTAAATATAACCGTGCAATGTTAAAGGAATAAGGAAGCTGCTAGGCCAAGACGACAGGATCAGGGAGCAGGTCACCTACTAAAACGTCCCTAATTCTGACCCTGACTCCTAACCGTATGAGTCAACCCAGATGGTGGGAGGGCTCATACTCCGGAACCTCAGGTCCCTACTAGCCCTCAGGAAATCCCTGGACTAGGAGCAGAGTAAGACAACCTGCTCCTCCTAGACACAGACGAACAGGAGTCTCAACTGGCCAAGCTGCAAGGAGAAGGGAACATATACAGCATATGGATATGGCAGGTAAGTTAAACCAGTTCCACCCTACCTGCCACAGACACACTGACTGGAACCCGTGCACAAGTGCTGATGTCCACACCAACATAAAAGGACACAGCACACATCAACAAATCACACAGGAAACCAGGACACCATAGCTGCACTAAGGTGAGACTGCAGAGGAACATAAACTTAACATCATGACATTTACTTATGACCACAAGGGTGGCCCTCACTGGACATATGGCATAAGAAGACCAGGAGGGTGACTCCAGCATACAGCATGGCTGGAGCACCCCTTTCCTTCAGGCATCCAGCGGAAGCTAAATAGCCCAAGCAGCCACACCCACTCACACACACTAGGATGGGAGTTAACCCTTCCAACACCAGACACGGTAGTGAAGCCACTTGAAGGGGAAATGCACACACAACTAAACCCCGTGCACACCAAACAGGGAAAATGCACACATACACCACACAAGTTGCCAGAGGCAACCGCATGCATAGACAGTGAGCAGCCCAGCAGTCAGCTCAGGCTGCTACACTGCCAACAACATCATGTTGCCAGCGGCAACCACACGTGAGGCAAGCAACTCACAGCCCTCACCTGCGGTGAACAACCAAACTGACCGCTGGCAACTGCATGAGGCTCTAAGAGTCACGACCATGAACATACACTCACCTAAAGAATTATTAGGAACACCTGTTCTATTTCTCATTAATGCGATTATCTAGTCAACCAATCACATGGCAGTTGCTTCAATGCATGTAGGGTTGTGGTCTTGGTCAAGACAATCTCCTGAACTCCAAACTGAATGTCAGAATGGGAAAGAAAGGTGATTTAAGCTATTTTGAGCGTGGCATGGTTGTTGGTGCCAGACGGGCCGGTCTGAGTATTTCACAATCTGCTCAGTTACTGGGATTTTCACGCACAACCATTTCTAGGGTTTACAAAGAATGGTGTGAAAAGGGAAAAACATCCAGTATGCGGCAGTCCTGTGGGCGAAAATGCCTTGTTGATGCTAGAGGTCAGAGGAGAATGGGCCGACTGATTCAAGCTGATAGAAGAGCAACGTTGACTGAAATAACCACTCGTTACAACCAAGGTATGCAGCAAAGCATTTGTGAAGCCACAACACGCACAACCTTGAGGCGGATGGGCTACAACAGCAGAAGACCCCACCGGGTACCACTCATCTCCACTACAAATAGGAAAAAGAAGCTACAATTTGCACGAGCTCACCAAAATTGGACTGTTGAAGACTGGAAAAATGGTTTCTTGAACATGACAATGAGTTCACTGTACTAAAATGGCCCCCACAGTCACCAGATCTCAACCCAATAGAGCATCTTTTGGATGTGGTGGAACGGGAGCTTTGTGCCCTGGATGTGCATCCCTCAAATCTCCATCAACTGCAAGATGCTATCCTATCAATATGGGCCAACATTTCTAAAGAATGCTATCAGCACCTTGCTGAATCAATGCCACGTAGAATTAAGGCAGTTCTGAAGGCAAAAGGGGTCCAACACCGTATTAGTATGGTGTTCCTAATAATTCTTTAGGTGAATGTAGTCGTGACATATAATCAGTGTATTTATCAATTAGTATAATAAATACATAAAATAATAAATACAAATCAGAAATAATGATCAAAATAAACAATAATTGTTTTCACTAAATAACAAAATAGGCTCTGATTGATCAAGACCTGTGTGTGTGCGACATTGGCCTTAAAGGGAACCTGTCATCAATTTTATGTTGTCCATACTAACAGCAGCAAAAAATAGAGACAGGTGAGTTGATTTCAGCGATCTGTCATTTATAAGTTAAAAGTAAGTGGTTGCCGAGAACCAACATCACAATCTTTGAAGACTGGGCCACCTGAGAAGAGTCATGGTTATTCATGAAGTCCTGCTCTCCTGCCCACCTGCTCATGATTGACAGTCTTCTACCTAGTTTTCTCCCTTTCTCTCTAGGAGAGAACTGTCAGTCATCAGCAGATGGGTAGGAGAGCAGGAATTCATGAATAACCAGGACTCTTCTCAAGTAGATTTGACTCTTCTCAAGGCCTGTGCTGCAATGATTACGATGCTGGTTCTCAGCAACCACTTACTATAAGCTCATGAGTGACACATCGCTGAAATCATCATTTCTGTAACTATTTTTGCTGCCCTCAGTGAGGTCAGCATAAAGTTGATGACAGGTTCCCTTTAATGGGCTCTGTGCTGCTATAGCAGGCCTTAAAGGGGTTTTACCATCACTGCTAGGATATGCCCTCCATTGTCTGATAGGTGTGCGTCCCACTTCTGGGACCCGCGCCTACAATGAGAACGGAACAGGGAAATGAAGGGAGGGAGCACTGCACATGCGCAGCCGCCCGCCATTCATTTCTATGGGGCCGCTGAAAATAGCCAAGCTATTTCCGTCTGCCCCATAGAAATGAATGGGAGCAGGGGCCGCGCGTGGGGAGCAGCGCTTAGTGGTGGCTGGCCCCGGGAAACCGGGGGTCCTCCAGCCACAGCTCTCCCCGCTCCGTTCTTGTTATAGGTGTGGGTCCTAGAGGTGGGACCGGCACCTATCAGACAATAGGGGCATATCCTAGCGATATGCCCCCATTGTTTGTGATGGGAATATCCCTTTAAACTGAGGGCCTTGTCATAAATTTAAATTCCTCCTCCGGGCAATCGATGCGCCAGACTGAAATCTACTCCAGCTCATAGCTGGCAAACATCTTAGTCATTATTTATGTCACTTTCTGGTATAAATGATGATAAATGTGTCGGTGTCACATCTCACCCTCGGAACCTTTTTGGAAACTGGCAAGGGCAGCTTAAAAATACCAGTTACACTTAAAGTAATTCTGTCACCATATTTAACCCTATTAAGCTAGCTGACATTAGCAATGTGCTAATGTCAGCTAAACCTAACTAGCCGCGCAGGCGCGGTGGGGGAAAGACACTTGGAAGCTGCCAACTTCCTCACTGCGCCTGGGCTGACAGACAGATGCGAGTGCTGCCTGGCCCTGTTAATCAGGACTTGGAGGAAGGCGACAAAGGTGGGAGAACGGAGCCTCTAGGAGCAGGAACAACGAACCCCCCCTGCCCCTAGAGGCTAATTAGCATATTGTAAAAGTTAGATTTCTGGCGTAACGGGGGGATAGATAAAAGTAGGAATAGGCTAGTTAGGTTCAGCTGACATTAGCACATCGCTAATGTCAGCTAGCTTAATAGGGTTAAATCTGGTGACAGAAACCCTTTAAATCTATTAGCAATGGTATTTAAATAGATTTTGCAACTTTTTAATGTCTAAAGCAAGGTGTACGGGGATGAGAAATCTCCCCCATATTGTTTTTACTACAACATGAATTTCTTCATGGTGTTTCTAGATTTAGACATCAGGAAAGTTTGTCAAGTTATCTATAAAGGCTGTTGCACAATACATTATACTATAAAAAGGCAATGAGACATTGATGATAAAGATCAAAGAAATACCAGTAAGCGTACCAGAAGAGAAATTACAATAATGTTAGGCATCATGGGCGTACCTATAGCCATAGCATTCATATAATCTACTATGGGGGTCCCTATGAGGTGCACGAACATTGTACATTTTTTGGGGGAATAACAATATAGTGGCTTTTTGCTATAATGTGGGTTTTCTGATATATGGTGCTATTACACATACCTTTAATTATTGCTGATTATGCTGCTGTTTTAATTTTCTTACACTAGGTTGTGAGGGCCCCATCTTATTTTGCTATGGAGTCCTATGAGTTATAGTTACCCCCATGTTAGGCACCAATGTTTCAGAGGGAATCAGAACAAACTGTAGCAAATCCACTAATTAAACCATTATGCACAATTAGAGTTTATGTAATAGTTTTACTTAAAGCTAATGTGTCACCAATAATTTTATCTGTCAGTTAAAATCAGATAGTAACAGATAGTAACACATATCCTTTTTTTTTTCCTAATCTGTTTTTATTTTCTGATTGCAGATTTATGTCTTCTATTTTTTTAACAGGATTATGGGGACGGCCATCTTGCCTGAGCTGTTCTTAACAGCATTTAGAAAGCTTTAAGAAAATCGCTTTATGGCAGCCCAATGGCCCATAGACACAGTGGTCAGGAGAAGACCTCCTTGACTTCTATGGGAAAGTCTTCTAGGCATGCTCTGTGACCTGTGCAGAGGTCATTGTACAAGGAAAGAATAGATAAGCTTTGACAATCATCTATTGTAAATGGTGGATCCTGTCTTTTCTATTAGTGATGAGCAAAGTTTTCAAAAATTTGATTCGGCTGCTTCGTCGAACTTAGACATGAAATTTGATTTGTTACGAAGTACTTTGTCATCAATCGTTTTCTATTGTATGTAGCTCCCCATCATTGAACCCCCTTGCGGCATCGGAGAATCACATTAAGGCCTTTCAGAGGATAATCAGAGGTAAAAAAAAGTACATACTCACCTTATCCATTTGATCACAGAGAGGTGATGCCCAGGCAGCGTGATGACGTGGTGATATTACATGTCAGCGTGAGCAAGATTTGTCATGTTTTCCTCAATCAAGATGGCCATGACAGCCTCTTCGTGATCAAATGGATGAGGAGAGTATTTTTTTTTATTACCGCCATTTCAGTAAAAATTGATTTGTTACCACGAAGAGCAAGGAAATTCACCTCCGTGACGAATCAAATTTTTTTCTGAAATTTGGATCCACTTCTTTAACTTTGATTCGCTCAATACTATTATCTATACAGAGAGGTGATATCTAGAGTTGAGCAAATCGAAGTTGATGAAGTGGAATTCGATCCGAATTTTAGGAAAAACTTAATTTCCTCCGAATCCGAATTTTCTCACGCTTCGTGAGCACAAATCAAATTTTTTTCCTAAAATGGCTGCTGCATGTGTGAAGGCATGGAGCAAAGAACTCTGGGAACGAGGGATCACCCACAATGACATGCATGCAACCAATCAGCAGCCAGCCAGCCCCTGTGATGTCACAGCCCTATAAATAGCCTCAGCCATCTTGCATTTAGCCATTTTCTAATGTACAGTCGTGGCCAAAAGTTTTGAGAATTACATAAATATTGGAAATTGGAAAAGTTGCTGCTAAAGTTTTTATAATAGCAATTTGCATATACTCCAGAATGTTATGAAGAGTGATCAGATGAATTGCATAGTCCTTCTTTGCCATGAAAATTAACTTAATCCCCAAAAAAACTTTCCACTGCATTTCATTGCTGTCATTAAAGGACCTGCTGAGATCATTTCAGTAATCGTCTTGTTAACTCAGGTCAGAATGTTGACGAGCACAAGGCTGGAGATCATTATGTCAGGCTGATTGGGTTAAAATGGCAGACTTGACATGTTAAAAGGAGGGTGATGCTTGAAATCATTGTTCTTCCATTGTTAAACATGGTGACCTGCAAGGAAACGCGTGCAGCCATCATTGCGTTGCATAAAAATGGCTTCACAGGCAAGGATATTGTGGCTACTAAGATTGCACCTCAATCAACAATTTATAGGATCATCAAGAACTTCAGGGAAAGAGGTTCAATTCTTGTTAAGAAGGCTTCAGGGCGTCCAAGAAAGTCGTGCAAGCGCCAGGATCGTCTCCTAAAGAGGATTCAGAGTGCCACCAGTGCAGAGCTTGCTCAGGAATGGCAGCAGGCAGGTGTGAGCACATCTGCACGCACAGTGAGGCGAAGACTTTTGGAAGATGGCCTAGTGTCAAGAAGGGCAGCAAAGAAGCCACTCCTCCCCAAAAAAAACATCAGGGACAGATTGATCTTCTGCAGAAAGTATGGTGAATGGACTTCTGAGGACTGGGGCAAAGTCATATTCTCAGATGAAGCCTCTTTCCGATTGTTTGGGGCATCTGGAAAAAGGCTTGTCCGGAGAAGAAAAGGTGAGCGCTACCATCAGTCCTGTGTCATGCCAACAGTAAAGCATCCTGAGACCATTCATGTGTGGGGTTGCTTCTCATCCAAGGGAGTGGGCTCACTCACAATTTTGCCCAAAAACACAGTCATGAATAAAGAATGGTACCAAAACACCCTCAAACAGCAACTTCTTCCAACAATCCAACAACAGTTTGGTGAAGAACAATGCATTTTCCAGCACAATGGAGCACCGTGCCATAAGGCAAAAGTGATAACTAAGTGGCTCGGGGACCAAAACGTTGACATTTTGGGTCCATGGCCTGGAAACTCCCCAGATCTTAATCCCATTGAGAACTTGTGGTCAATTCTCAAGAGGCGGGTGGACAAACAAAAACCCACTAATTCTGACAAACTCCAAGAAGTGATTATGAAAGAATGGGTTGCTATCCGTCAGGAATTGGCCCAGAAGTTGATTGAGAGCATGCCCAGTCGAATTGCAGAGGTTCTGAAAAAGAAGGGCCAACACTGCAAATACTGACTCTTTGCATAAATGTCATGTAATTGTCGATAAAAGCCTTTGAAACGTATGAAGTGCGTGTAATTATATTTCACTACATCACAGAAACAACTGAAACAAAGATCTAAAAGCAGTTTAGCAGCAAACTTTGTGAAAACTAATATTTGTGTCATTCTCAAAACTTTTGGCCACGACTGTACTTAGTCAGGGAGAGATGTCAGCAGGCACTAGGGAAAGTGCTAGGAAAGACTTTATTGTGCTGAAAAAACTATTTATAAGTTCAGGGAAAGATTTGTCAAGGTGTAGGGAAAGGATAGGGAGGCATCATCCACACTATAAAAGGAGAACAGGGTGCAATAGGGGAGTGTACAGCCTGGGTAATAGGAGCGATTCTATTACACCTTGCTGCACTTATTGGGCATCCAAATTGCTTTTAGGTTGCTTGCACAATATGATGCATCACTAATTCCAGCAAACCTTGTTTGTTATTGGGGTGCAAGTTCTGTGATACAGCCATTTACGGGTTGTATTAATAGGAAAGATATGTACATCCTATTAGTCATTCTGCGTTGATTTTACATTGTTTTACTTTTTCGGGGGGTTATTATTAGGAAATATATATATACACTGTTCAAAAAAATAAAGGGAACACAAAAATAACACATCCTAGATCTGAGTTAATTAAATATTCTACTGAAATACTTTGTTCTTTACATAGTTGAATGTGCTGACAACAAAATCACACAAAAAAAAAAAAAATATGGAAATCTCATTTTTTAACCCATGGAGGTCTGGATTTGGAGTCACACTCAAAATTAAAGTGGAAAAACACACTACAGGCTGATCCAACTTTGATGTAATGTCCTTAAAACAAGTCAAAATGTGGCTCAGTAGTGTGTGTGGCCTCCACGTGCCTGTATGACCTCCCTACAACGCCTGTGCATGCGCCTGATGAGGTGGCGGACGGTCTCCTGAGGGATCTCCTCCCAGACCTGGACTAAAGCATCTGCCAACTCCTGGACAGTCTGTGGTGCAACGTGACGTTGGTGGATAGAGCGAGACATGATATCCCAGATGTGCTCAATTGGATTCAGGTCTGGGGAACGGGCGGGCCAGTCCATAGCATCAATGCCTTCGTCTTGCAGGAACTGCTGACACACTCCAGCCACATGAGGTCTAGCATTGTCTTGCATTAGGAGAAACCCAGGGCTAACCGCACCAGCATATGGTCTCACAAGGGGTCTGAGGATCTCATCTCGGTACCTAATGGCAGTCAGGCTATGTCTGGCGAGCACATGGAGGGCTGTGCGGCCCTCCAAAGAAATGCCACCCCACACCATTACTGACCCAATGCCAAACCGGTCATGCTGGAGGATGTTGCAGGCAGCAGAACGTTCTCCACGGCGTCTCCAGACTCTGTCACGTCTGTCACATGTGCTCAGTGTGAACCTGCTTTCATCTGTGAAGAGCACAGGGTGCCAGTGGCGAAATTGCCAATCTTGGTGTTCTCTGGCAAATGCCAAACGTCCTGCACGGTGTTGGGCTGTAAGCACAACCCCCACCTGTGGATGTCGGGCCCTCATATCACCCTCATGGAGTCTGTTTCTGACCGTTTCAGCAGACACATGCACATTTGTGGCCTGCTGGAGGTCATTTTGCAGGGCTCTGGCAGTGCTCCTCCTGTTCCTCCTTGCACAAAGGCGGAGGTAGCGGTCCGGCTGCTGGGTTGTTGTCCTCCTACAGCCTCCTCCACGTCGCCTGATGTACTGGCCTGTCTCCTGGTAGCGCCTCCATGCTCTGGACACTACGCTGACAGACACAGCAAACCTTCTTGCCACAGCTCGCATTGATGTGCCATCCTGGATAAGCTGCACTACCTGAGCCACTTGTGTTGGTTGTAGACTCCGTCTCATGCTACCACTAGAGTGAAAGCACCGCCAGCATTCAAAAGTGACCAAAACATCAGCCAGGAAGCATAGGAATTGAGAAGTGGTCTGTGCTCACCACCTGCAGAACCACTCCTTTATTGGGGGTGTCTTGCTAATTGCCTATAATTTCCACCTGTTGTCTATCCCATTTGCACAACAGCATGTGAAATTGATTGTCACTCAGTGTTGCTTCCTAAGTGGACAGTTTCATTTCACATTGTGTTGTTTAAGTGTTCCCTTTATTTTTTTGAGCAGTGTATATATATATATATATATATATGTCATAATTGCCGTTTGGCGGTGAAGTTATATTGTACTACAGCCATTTACGGGGTGTATTAATAGGAAAGATACTTATGTCCCATTAGACATTCTGCAATGATTTCACATTGTTTTTTTTGGGGGGTGTATTAATTTGAAAAAAAGGGGAAAATATATGTCATAATTGCTGTTAAGTGGTGAAGTTACATTGTACTACAGCCATTTACAGGGTGTAGAAAAAGAAAATATACTTACGTTCCATCACCCGTTCTGTGGTGAATTGAGATTGTTATATTTCTTTTTTTTGGTATAGAAATAGGAAAAAAAAGAAGAAAATATATGTCATAATTGGCATTCAGTGGTGAAGTTACATTGCACTACAGCCATTTCCGTGGTATTGAAAAAGAAAATATACGTACGTCCCATCACCCATTCTGCAGTGAATTGTGATTGTTATAGTTTTTTTTTTTGTGGTTTAAAAATTGAAAAAAAAGGAGAAAATATATGTCATAATTTGCATTCAGAGGTGAAGTTACATTGTACTACAGTCATTTACGTGGTGTAGGAAAAGAAAATATACGTATGTCCCATCACTCGTTCTGCAGTGAATTGTAATTGTTATATGTCTTTTTTTGGGGTATAGAAAAAAATATGTCTTAACTGCTGTTCAGCAGTGAAATAGCATTGTACTACAGCCTTTTTTGGGGGGTATCATTTTAATTAAAATCTTTTATTATACAGTATGTCAGACAGGTGACCTTCAAAGAGAATGGGCAGTGGCCAAAATGTTTCTGTCGCAAGCAGCAGAAGAAGGGAGAGGGGCAGCAGGAGTCGCAGCGAGAGGCCTAAGCTCCCGGTGTCATCAAGCTGTCGTGTCTTGACCAGCAACCCAGTGGTGCTTGAATGGTTGACTTGGTCTTCAACTTTTTCGCAAGTGACATCAGACACCCCCAGCCAAGAGTCGATGGGTACCTCTGACATGACACTTAGCTAGCATGGCCAGAGAGCAGGCCCTGTGCCCCCACCTGTCCTGAACCTTCCTCAGTAATTTTCAGCGCGAGAAGTATTATATGCTCGTGCTCCACTTTTCAGCGAGGACGAGCTACTAGAGAACCGTCAGCAGCTACTGCCCAGACAAGATCTGTAGGAGACATCCGACGCTTACTCTGGTAGGCAGGCAAGTAGTGATGAGGAGAGTCGCGTGGAAGCAGTTGTTCTGAGCGGTCAGGCTCCTGGCCCTGAGACCGTTGAGGGGGACATCAGTGACGTGCAGACAGTAGTGGATGATGATGTAGCCGATTGCATTTGGGAGCCAGGTGAATTAGGGGCTTCATCATCATCATCAGGAGAAGAGGGTGGCAGCTTGGTCGCAGCGTGGCTGTGAGTCAGCAGGGTGGCAGCAGTGGGAGGTCAGGAGCCAAACGTGCCCGAGGTAGACCACCTCTCTTCACAGGAGCCTACTGGCCTGAAAAGTAGCGGTGCAGGGGTTCTCCGAGGCAGCAGTAGCATGCAGTCAGCGCAGAGTGTTAGGGGAAAAATGTCATACTCGGCGGTGTGGCAATTTTTTGTAAGGCCGCCAGGAGGAGGTGAACATGGCTATTTGCCAAATTTCTGGGCAGAAGGTGAAGCGTGGCCAGGGTGCCAATGTTGGAACCACAGCCTGGTGTCAACACATGCAGCGTCAGCATAAAGTGGCCTGGGAAAACCGTGGCTCCGATATGGTGGTCCAGCTTGCCGCAGCAACCGCTGCGTCACCTAGTGGCATGCACCCAATTTAATTCAGTCAAGGCTCCACCACCTCAGCCGAAGGGAGCTGTCTGTCCTTCCCATCATCAGCTGGTCCTGATACTCCTGCTCCTCCTACTCCTCATCAGTCATTCCATCAGCAATCGATCACCGAAGCGATTGCCAAAAGACAACAGTATGCGTGCACTCTACCGACGGTGCAGAAGCTAACCATGCTCCTGCGGTCCCTCCCTTTCCAAGTGGTGGACTCTGCACCTTTCAGAGAACTGATGGCTTGTGCCGAGGCAAAGGTGGAGAGCCCCAAGCCATCATTTCTTTGCCAAAAAGGCAGTACCAGCCCAGCACATACATGTAGAACAGAAGGTGGGCCAGTCTTTGAGCCTGTCGGCGTCCGCCAAAGTGCATGGCAGCGCCGACGTGTGGAGTTATAACTACGGGCAAGGACTATACACAGTATGTCCTTTATTGCCCACTGGGAAAATCTGGTTCCTGCACAGCCACACCATCAACTTCGCCAGGTGACGCCGCTTTCGCCTCCACGTTCTCATGCCGTTGGTCCTGCGACAATGTCCGCCTCTCCCTCCTTATCCTTCACCTTGTCCTCAGCCTCCACTGCAGGGACAATTCACAGTGCCCCTCCAGCATACCACATGTGCAGGGCATGGCAGTGTCACGCTGTTCTGCACCTGGTTTGCCTGGGCGAACGAAGTCACACGGGAGGAACAGCTCCACGTACTTCATCAAGAAATCGAATCCTGGCTTTCTCCGCTAAAACTAGAAATTGGAACCATGGTGACTGACAATGGGAAGAACATGGTGTTGGCGCTGCATCAAGAAGGGCTGAGCCATGCGAATTGCATGGCGCTCATGTTTAATCTTAGTTGTAAAATGATTCCTGAAGTCTTCCGCCCATCTGCAAGACATCCTGAAAATGGCCAGGAAACTTAGCATGAACTTCAGCCACTCGTACACCGCAAAGCACACCCTCCTTGAGCTGCAGCTGCAGAACGGCATCCCCCAACTTAGACTTATAGGTAGTGATTAGCGGCAGGGGTCATATTCGAATTGGCGATATTTCGCGAATATTTTGTAGAATATTAGTCGAATATTCGCAAATTCGAATATTCGTTATATTCTCCGATTTTTTTTACTCGAAAAGTCGGCAAGGTAATGATCGTGTAATATGCGAATTTTCGTAATGCGAATTTTTATTGCGAATTTTTCAACTTACAGCTATTAGACAAAGAAGATTATAGCACTATATTAGCTAAATTGCTCTACATTCTTTTTTATTTTTTCGAATATTCGCTATATTGCTATAACTTAGTTTTTTCGAATATTCATAATATTCTAAAACAAGAATATATAGCAATATAGCGAATATTCGGAAAAAAAAACTAATATAGAGCAATTTAGCTATAATTATAGTGCTATAATCTCTTTTTTTTATAGTTGTAATTTTTTTCCAATCTGAACTTCAGATGAGAAAAAAATTACAACTATTAGACGAAGAAGATTATAGCACTATATTAGCTAAATTGCTCTATATTAGTTTTTTCGAATATTCGCTATATTGCTATATATTCTTGTTTTAGAATATTATGAATATTCAAAAAAACTAAGTTATAGCAATATAGCGAATATTCGAAAAAAAAAAATTAATATAGAGCAATTTAGCTAATAGTGCTATAATCTTCTTTGTCTAATAGTTGTAAGTTGAAAAATTTGCATCACGAAAATTCGCAAACAACACTACTCCTAAAGTCAAATATACTGCAGCCTTCTCATTTGCCCACAAGCTAGAAGCAGGGAGGGATCATGTGTATTGATAAAAAAAAAAAATTATATTCGAAATGACGAATATATATCACTATATTCGAAATATTCGCGAATTTTTTAAGTACCTATATTCGCGATAAAAATTCGAAATTTGAATATTTGTGATCAACACTACTTATAGGCGACATTTCCACCCGTTGGAATTCCACCCTCCATATATTGGACCGATTATATTAACAGAGAAAGGCCATAAAGGATTTCTTGATGATGCAGGTGGCCAGAGATACTCCCCTGTGTAACTTTGATGTTTACCAGTGGCAGCTCATGTGTGCCACCTGCCGTTTGCTCAGGCCCTTTGAGGAGGCCAATTTATTTGTCAGTTGCCAGGACTAAGGGATGACCAACGTCATTCCACTAATTCATGTCGTGGAACAGATGCTGCTAAATCTGGCTGGCCAGGGGACAGAAGACGTGGCGACTACATCTCACAGCCATATGAGCCCTGATGGGGCTGAACTAGAGGAGGAGGAGGAGGAGGAAATTCGAGCACAAGCAATGTGTAGAGAAATGGGTGGTTTTTCTACACAGGTGAAAGGATAGGAAGAGCAGGAGCAGCCAGACGAGCTACAGGGCCATGAGGAAAATGAGGCAGAGGATCCAGACACACAGTGGCAGTATGCAGTGGAGATGGAGGCAGGGAGTCCCTCCGAGTTACTTGCGCAAATGGCCGATGCACGCTCACTTGCATGCGTAGTGAGAGCCAAATTGTCACTATTTGGCAGAAGGATGACTACTGGCTCACCACCATGTTAGACCCGGCCCAAAATGGGGGTCATTTTCACACCCACTGAGAGGGAGGACAAACTGAACTACTATCAAGACATCCTATGTAGTCAGTTGGCCGCTGCCTATGTGTGCCATCACCCATCCTCATGCAGGTCTGCCCGGGGAGGCCCTCTGCGCTCACGTTCCACTATCATGGCTGCTGGGGTGTGGGGGGGCAAAATAAGTAGTTATGAGCGGCAGGGGCAATTTTCAAATTTGCAATATTTTGAGAATATTTGGTAGAATATTAGTCATATATTCGCGAATTTTAGATTATTTTCTTGATCGCGAAAAATCGACAATGTAATATTTGCGTAATGCGCACAAAATACTGGCGTGGGTCACTATAGCTACATTTTTGAAGCTGCTAGAAGTTTCCTGAGACTGGAGAAAATGGTTGGCACGGTGGAACATTACAATACATAGTTTTATATGCAGATAGAGTGCTCCAATATATTCGCGACTGCAAAATCGGCACTAATGATGCGAATATTTTAGTGCAATACATGCAACTTCATATTTTAACAGGTCTGACTACTTATTAGCGATTGGTGCACTAAGAATTGTTGTGAACTTGTGACATCACAACACTATGTATGCATGTATATAGCATACATACATACAGCACTATGTATGTAGCATGTATGTATGGACAGCAGAACCTATCAGCTACACTATATCACTATCTAACCTACACTGACTATCTCCCACTAACTATCTGTATTATATATATAAGCTAACTAACTAACTAACTAACTAACTAACTAACTATCTAACTATCTAATGTAATGAGTGGAAACCAGAGAGCACAGCAATAACATTGCTGTCTCTCTCAGATCTGCAAAATACTGCATACAAGGGCTGCTGGGGAGGTTCTTATATAGTAAAGGGGTAGGCAACTTTCCTATTGGTTGCTAGGGATGTTGCTAAGCTCAGACAAAGACATTGCAGCCTTCTCATTGGCCCACAAGCAAGAAGGGAAGTTACTGATTAAAAAAATATCTAGAATGTTTGAAATTACGAATAAATCACTATATTCTAAATATTTGCGAATTCTCGAAATGCCGATATTGGCGATTAATATTCGCTATTCGAATATTCGCGCCCAACACTAAGGAGCAGTACCAGCTCCATCAGCAGCAAATTAAGTCTGGAGTTGATGATGAGCAGTTTTCTTCACCTGCCTTCTGAAGAAACAACTCATTGAGCAGAACCTGAACCAGCACGTTGTGGCATACTTGGAGTGCACCCTGCCACCCCACATCAAAGATCCCCTGGACTACTGGGCAGCCACACTCGATTTGTGGCTGCAACTGGCTGTTTTTGCCCTGGACAAGCTTTCCTGTCCGGCCAGCAGTGTGGCATCAGAGTGGGTGTTTAGTGCTGCAGGGGACATAGTTACCCCAAAGAGAATTCGCCTGTCCACCCAAAATGTGGAGAAACTGACTTTTGTAATTATTAATCAAGCGTGGATAAGCCAGGATTTTTAAACACCGGTGCCTGATGTATCGGACTAGATCATCCATGGTGTCACACCAAGACTTTGTCAAAAGAGACCTGTTTCTTCTGGCTACCTGCTTCAGCTACTATTCTGATGCTGCCACTTGCCTGATGCCACACCTGCTGCCAGGTGCTCCTACTTTCAGCTACCATCTTCAGCTGGTACTGGTATTGCCCCCACCTCCTTACTATGTCACTAGGCCACCCTGTAGCCTTCCAATGCTGCTGCCATATCACTACTCTGTGGTCTCCTCATGCTGCTACCACTTCACCACTCTGTGGTCTCCTCATGCTGCTGCTACCTCACCACTATGTCACTGGGCCACTCTGTGGTCTCCACATGCTGCTGCCACCTCATCACTATGTCATTGGGCCACTCTGTGGACTTCTCATGCTGTTCCCACCCTCCCCACTCTATACCTGGGCCACTATTTTGCCTTTTTGTCCTGTTTGACATAATCATTTATTTGACCCTTTTTCTGATCTGTCAGAAGGTAGGAAAACGTGAGACGCACATCAGATCCTGTCCATCTAGTAGCTGTAAGGCCTGGAGGACATGGTCCCTATTTTGCATCAAAATTGGTGTATGATCTGTAGCCAAAAGCAGGAGTGGGTACAAAACAGACAGGATCTATTTTTTTGGGGGCTTATTGTTCTGACGGATCAGAGAAAGGAAAAATAATGAGTGACGTCAACACAAACTTACTGCTGACACTCTCTTCAATCTGTCGGGGGGGGGGGGTCTACTTGCATAAGTGTTTATTAGAACAGGTTCTATAGACATCAACACTATGTCACTAAGCCACTATGTGGTTTTCTCATGCTGCTGCCACCTCCACACTATGTCACTGGGCCACTCTTTGGTCTCCTCATGCTGCTGCTGATACCATAACACTATGTCAAAGGGCCACTCTGTAGTCTTCTCATGCTGCTGCCTTATCACTATTTTGTGGTCTCCTCACGCTGCTGCCACTTCACCACTCTGTGGTCTCTTCATGATGCTGCCACATCACTACTCTGGGATCTCCTCATGCTGCTCCCACATCACTTCTCTGTGTTCTACTCATGCTGCTGTCACTTCACCACTCTGTGGTCTCCTCATGCTGCTGCCACATTACTAATAATCTTCTAATGCTGCTGCCACCTCCACTCTATGTCACTGGGCCACCCTGTAGTCTCCTCGTGCTGCTTCTAACTCAACACTATGTCACTGGGCCACTTTGTGGTCTCCTCATCCTGCTGCCAACTCAACACTATGTCACTGGGCCACTCTGTGGTCTCCTTATGCTGATGCAAAATCAACACTATGTCAATCGGCCACTCTGTGGTCTCCTCATGCTGCTGCCATATCACTACTCTGTGGTCTCCTCATGCTGCTTTCACCTCAACACTATATCACTGGTCCACTCTGTGGTCTCCTCATGCTGCTACTACCTCAACACTATGTCACTGGGCCACTTTGTAGTTTCCTCATGCTACTGCTTTATCATTACTATGTGGTCTCCTTATGCTACTGCCACTTCATCACTCTGTGGTCTCCTCATGCTGCTGCCACCTCAACACTATGTCACTGGGCAATTCTGTGGTCTATTCATGCCGCTGCTGCTACCTCAACACTATTTCAATGGGCCACTCTGTAGTCTCCTCATGCTGCTGCCACATCACTACTCTGTGGTTTCCTCATGCTGCCATTTCACCACTCGGTGGTCTCCTCATGCTGCTGCTACCTCAACACTATGTCATTGGTCCACTCTCTGGTCTCCTCACGCTGCTGCCACCTCAACACTATGTCAATGGACTACTCTGTTGTCTCCTCATGCTGCTGCTACCTCAGTACTATGTCACTTAGCGACTCTATGTTCTCCTCATGCTGCTGCCACTTCACAACTCTGTGGTCTCCTCATGCTGCCTTTACCTCAACACTATGTCACTGGTCCACTCTGTGGTCTCCTCATGCTGCTGCTACCTTAACACTATGTCACTGGACCACTCTGTAGTTTCCTCATGCTTTATCATTATTCTGTGGGCTATTCATGCTGCTGCCACTTCATCAGTCTGTGGTCTCTTCATGCTGCTGCCACCTCAACACTATGTCACTAGGCCACTCTGTGGTCTCCTCATGCTGCTGCCACCTCAACACTATGTTACTGGGCCACTCTGTGGTCTCCTCATGCTGCTGCTGCTACCTCAATACTATGTAAATGGGTCACTCTGTTGTCTCCACATGCTGCTGCCACATCACTACTCTGTGGTCTCCTCATGCTTCTGCCACTTCACCACTCTGTGGTCTCCTCATGCTGCTGCCACATCACTACTCGGTGGTCTCCTCATGCTGCTGCCACCTCCACACTAAGTCACTGGGCTACTCTGTGCTCTCCTCATGCTGCTGTTGATTCCTTAACACTATGTCAACTGGCCACTCTGTAGTCTCCTCATGCTGCTGCCTTATCACTATTCTGTGTTCTCCTCCTGCTGCTGCCACATCTATATTCTGTGGTATCCTCATGCTGCTGCCACTTCACCACTCTGTGGTCTCCTCATGCTGCTGCTACCTTAACACTATGTCACTGGGCGACTCTGTGGTCTTCTCATGCTGCTGCCACCTCAACGCTATGTCAATGGGTCACTCTGTTGTCTCCTCATGCTGCTGACACATTGCTACTCTGTGGTATCCTCATGCTGTCACATCACTTCTCTGTGGTCTCCTCATGCTGCTGCTTCCTCAACACTGTGTCACTGGGCCACTCTGTGGTCTCCTCGTGCTGCTGCTACCTAAACACTATGTCAATGGGTCACTCTGTGGTTTCCTCATACTGCTTCTACCTCAACACTATGTCACTGGGCCACTTTGTGGTCTCCTCATCCTGCTGCCACCTCAGCACTATGTCACTGGTCCACTCTGTGGTCTCCTCATGCTGCTGCTACCTCAACACGATGTAACTCAGCCACTCTGTGGTCTTCTCATGCTGCTGCCACCTCAACGCTATGTCAATGGGTCACTCTGTTGTCTCCTCATGCTGCTGCCACATCGCTACTCTCTGGTCTCCTCATGCTGCTGTTACTTCACTTCTCTGATGACTCCTCATGCTGCTTCTACCTCAACACTATGTCACTGGGCCATTCTGTGGTCTCCTTATGCCGATACTACCTCCACACTATGTCACTGGGCCACTCTGTAGTTTCCTCATGCTGCTGCTTTATCATTACTATGTGGTCTCCTCATGCTGCTGCCACTTCATCACTCTGTCGTCTGCTCATGCTGCTGCCACCTCAACACTATGTCACTGGGCAACTCTGTGGTCTCTTCATGCTGCTTCTGCTACCTCAACACTATTTCAATGGGCCACTCTGTAGTCTCCTCATGCTGCTGCGACATCACTACTCTGTGGTTTCCTCATGCTGCTATTTCACCACTCGGTGGTCTCCTCATGCTGCTGCTACCTCAACACTATGTCATTAGGCCACTCTCTGGTCTCCTCACGCTGCTGCCACCTCAACACTATGTCAATGGACCACTCTGTTGTCTCCTCATGCTGCTGCTTTCTCAGTACTATGTCACTTAGCCACTCTGTGTTCTCCTCATGCTACTGCCACTTCAAAACTCTGTGGTCTCCTCATGCTGCCTCCACCTCAACACTATGTCACTGGTCCACTCTGTGGTCTCCTCATGCTGCTGCTACCTCTACACTATGTCACTGGGCCACTCTGTAGTTTCCTCATGCTGCTGCCTTATCATTATTCTGTGGGCTCTTCATGCTGCTGCTACTTCATCACTCTGTAGTCTCCTCATGCTGCTGCCACCTCAACACCATGTCACTGGGCCACTCTGTGGTCTCCTCATGCTGCTACCTCAACACTATGTAAATGGACCACTCTGTAGTCTCCTCATGCTGCTGCCACATCACTACTCTGTGGTTTGCTCATGCTGCCACTTCACCACTCAGTGGTCTCCTCATGCTGCTTCTACCTTAACACTATGTCACTGGGCCACTCTGTGGTCTACTCACGCTGCTGCCACCTCAACACTATGTCAATGGACCACTCTGTTTTTTCCACATGCTGCTGCCATATCACTACTCTGTGGTCTCCTCATGCTGCTGCCACATCACTACTTGGTGGTCTCCTCATGCTGCTGCCAACTCCACACTAAGTCACTCGGCCACTCTGTGGTCTCCTCATGCTGCTGCTTATACCTTAACACTATGTCAATGGGCCACTCTGCAGTCTCCTCATGCTGCTGCCTTATCACTATTATGTGGTCTCCTCATGCTGCTGCCACATCTATACTCTGTGGTATGCTCATGCTGCTGCCACTTCACCACTCTGTGGTCTCCTCATGCTGCTGCTACCTTAACTCTATGTCACTGGTCCACTCTGTGGTCTTCTCATGCTGCTGCCACCTCAACGCTATGTCAATGGGTCACTCTGTTGTCTCCTCATGCTGCTGACACATCGCTACTCTGTGGTCTCCTCATGCTGCTGTCACGTCACTTCTCTGTGGTCTCCTCATGCTGCTGCTACCTCAAAACTATGTCACTGGGCCACTCTGTGGTCTCCTCGTGCTGCTGCTACCTCAACACTATGTCAATGGGCCACTCTTTGGTCTCCTCATACTGCTTCTACCTCAACACTATGTCACTGGGCCATTTTGTGGTCTCCTTATGCTGCTGCCACCTCAACACTATGTCTCTGGGCAACTCTGTGGTCTCTTCATGCTGCTGCTGCTACCTCAACACTATGTCAATGGGCCACTCTGTAGTCTCTTCATGCTGCTGCCAAATCACTACTGTTGTTTCCTCATGCTGCCACTTCACCACTCTGTGGTCTCCTCATGCTGCTGCTACCTCAACAATATTTAATGGGCCACTCTGTGGTCTCCTCATGCTGCTGCTACATCACTACTTTGTGGTCTCCTCATGCTGCTGCAACTTCACCACTCTGTGGTCTCCTCATGCAGTTGCTTCCTTAACACTTTGTCACTAAGCCACTCTGTGGTCTCCTCATGCTGCTGCTACCTCAACACTATGTCAATGGACCACTCTGTTGTCTCCTCATGCTTCTGCCGCATCGCTACTCTGTAGTCTCCTCATGCTGCTTCCACTTGACCATTCTGCGGTCTCCTCATGCTGCTGGCACATCACTAGTCTGTGGTCTTCTCATGCTGCTGCCATTTCCACACTATGTCACTGGACCACTCTGTGGTCTCCTCATGCTGCTGCTACCTCAACACTATGTCACTGGGCCACTCTGTGGTCTCCTCATACTGCTGCTACCTCAACACTATTCAATGGGCCACTCTATGGTCTCATCATGCTGCTGCCACTTCACCACTCTGTGGTCTCCTCATGCTGCTGCTACCTCAACACTATGTCACTGGGCCACTCTTTGGTCTACTGATGCTGCTCCCACCTCAACACTATGTCACTGGGTTACTCTTTGGTCTCTTTATGCTGCTGCCACCTCACCACTATGTCACTGGGCCACTCTGTGGTCTCCTCATGCTGCTTCCACCTCACCACTATGTCATTGTGCCACTCTTTGGTCTACTGATGCTGCTACCACCTCAACACTAAGTCACTGGGCTACTCTGTGGTCTCCTTATGCTTCTGCCACCTCACCACTATGTCATTGGGCCACTCTGTGGACTTCTGATGCTGTTCCCACCCTCCCCACTCCATGACTGAGCCACTATTTTGCCTTTTTGGCCTGGTTGACATCATCATTTATTTGACCCTTCTTCTGATCTGTCAGAAGGAAGGAAAAATGTGTCATCTCTGTTTTGGATCCACTCCTGTTTTTTTATTTGGCTTTAGCAATTCTGATGGATTACTAACCAAATGCTGACCGAGTGAAGTTGGATGCTCAACAGACAGGATCGTTTTTTTGGCGGGTTATTGTTCTGACAGATCAGAGGAAGGGCAAAATAATCAGTGACGTCAACACAATATTACTGCTGACAACCTCTCCACTCTGTCGGGGGGCTCTTATTGTATAAGTGTTTAATAGAACAGGTTCTGTAGACATCTAAGTGGAATCAGCCAAGGACGGTGTAAAAGGAGTGCGTTTCTTCTTGACGCTAACATCGACCTGTAAGGCTCAGTTCCCACTTGAGTCCTTTACACGGACTGAGAATCTTAAAGAGGACCTTTCACCGATTCTTACCCTATGAACTAACTATACAGATATGTAGAGCGGCGCCCGGGGATCTCACTGCACTTACTATTATCCCCGGGCGCCGCTCCCTTCTCCTGCTATGCCCTCCGGTATCTCCGCTCACTAAGTTATAGTAGGCGGAGATACCAGTCCCTAAGTTATGGTAGGCGGAGTCTGCCCTAGCGCTGGCCAATCGCAGCGCAGAGCTCACAGCCTGGGAGGTTATTTTCTCCCAGGCTGTGAGCTCTGCAATGCGATTGGCCAGCGCTAGGGCAGACTCCGCCTACCATAACTTAGGGAACGGAGATACCGGAGGGCATAGCAGGAGACGGAGCGGCGCCCGGGGATAATAGTAAGTGCAGTGAGATCCCCGGGCGCCGCTCTACATGGCTGTATACTTAGTTCATAGGGTAAGAATCGGTGAAAGGTCCTCTTTAAAGATAATCACTAATGAGCATTCATAGGAATGCTCGTTAGCGATTATATGGCTGTATTTTCTAATGGCCTCATTTTATATTGCAGACTATGTTGTGGGAAGTTGGAAAGAAAATATTAAATGGGGTGGAATTGGAAAAAAAAATGCCGTAATTTTAGGCGTTTCGTTTTTCGTTCCCTGTGCAGTTAGTATGAATACAGCAATGCCACATTTATATAGCTTTTATTGTGTTTCTTTTAATACTGGAAAAAAACTTTGGAGCAAGTTTTTCTTAACATCACTATATTCTGACCCCTATAACTTTTATTTTTTATATTTTCATCCACAGAGCGGTTTGATGACAAATGTTTTGCTGGGAGATCTGTTGTTTTCAGTAGAATGCATATGCCTTTTTTTTAAATCATTTTTTATAAAAAAAATTTGGGGTGGTGAAGAGGAGGCAATGAAAAAATGGAATATCTTGAATTTTGATAATTTTTTTCTATTATGGTGTTCACTTTACAGGATAAATACATTAATATTTTAATAGTATGGGTATTTTGGGAAGCAGGAGTGCAAACGATCTTAATTTTTTGCTGTTTATTTTTATTTCAATAATGGGGAATGGTGTCTTTGAATTTGTATATATACAGTACAGACCAAAAGTTTGGACACACCTTCTCATTCAAAGAGTTTTCTTTATTTTCATGACTATGAAAATTGTAGATTCACACTGAAGGCATCAAAACTATGAATTAACACATGTGGAATTATATACATAACAAACAAGTGTGAAACAACTGAAAATATGTCATATTCTAGGTTCTTCAAAGTAGCCACCTTTTGCTTTGATTACTGCTTTGCACACTCTTGGCATTCTCTTGATGAGCTTCAAGAGGTAGTCCCCTGAAATGGTTTTCACTTCACAGGTGTGCCCTGTCAGGTTTAATAAGTGGGATTTCTTGCCTTATAAATGGGGTTGGGACCATCAGTTGCGTTGAGGAGAAGTCAGGTGGATACACAGCTGATAGTCCTACTGAATAGACTGTTAGAATTTGTATTATGGCAAGAAAAAAGCAGCTAAGTAAAGGAAAACGAGTGGCCATCATTACTTTAAGAAATAAAGGTCAGTCAGTCAGCCAAAAAATTGGGAAAACTTTGAAAGTAAGGGCTATGTGACCATGAAGGAGAGTGATGGGGTGCTGCGCCAGATGACCTGGCCTCCACAGTCACCAGACCTAAACCCAATTGAGATGTTTTGGGGTGAGGTGGACCGCAGAGTGAAGGTAAAAAGGCCAACAAGTGCTAAGCATCTCTGGGAACTCCTTCAAGACTGTTGGAAGACCATTTCGGGGACTACCTCTTGAAGCTCATCAAGAGAATGCCAAGAGTGTGCAAAGCAGTAATCAAAGCAAAAGGTGGCTACTTTGAAGAACCTAGAATATGACATATTTTCAGTTGTTTCACACTTGTTTATTATGTATATAATTCCACATGTCTTAATTCATAGTTTTGATGCCTTCATAGTCATGAAAATAAAGAAAACTCTTTGAATGAGAAGGTGTTTCCAAACTTTTGGTCTGTACTGTATATATATATATATATATATATATATATATTTCTTTTTTTAACACTTATATTAAGTCCTCTTAGGGGAATTGAACATGCAATTGTTAGATCTTTTGTCACATAAAGTTCAATGCAGTCTAAGGGACGTTCAGTATGTTCCTATGGATCTCTGCCACAAAATCCTTCGGAGCAAATGGACGGCTCCTCTGTTCTCACCATGGAAAAAGTCTCTCAGATACCATGATCACAACTGATCATGGCATCTGAGAGATTCAATGTCTGTGATTGGCATTATCTCTGACCACATGCATTAGACCCAGGTGTCTGCTGTTTAAAAAAGCACAATCTTAAAACATTTGACATCTGCTAGGGTTAATTTTGCTACATATTTGAGTTAATGGAAGGAAGTTACCCAGACTCCACTTTTCCTTTACAAATTTTGTATTTCTGTGTAGTCCTTGTTTTGAAGCACATGACTTGGTGCTCATAGAGATATTTTTTAAGAGTCGTCAGAAATTATTTATTACTTCTTCACTGCCTCAGAATCTTTAATAAAATCTTTCACTAACCTAGACTACCAGGGATTTTTACATTACAAGAAACTCTTGTAATTTTCTTGGTACCCATTCCAGTGATTCCTCAAGTGACAGTGTTAAGCAGCTCAGGGACTACTATTATAAATACAATTAGGGTAACACTAAAGGGGTTTTCTGAGATGTTTTAGCTCATGACCTATCATATTATACATGTCAATACAAGTTTATGGAGAGGGGAGGAGCAGCATGAGTGAGATAGGACACAAAGAGAGAAGTTGAAGAGACTGGACAACTAAATAGGACATTTGTTTCTCAGTACAAGTGCTAAATTCACAAACAATACAGCTTAGTAACTCTCTGAAATGTATTTCATGATCCTGGGGCTGCTTCTGAGAGGATAAGAGAAGCTTAGGAAGCAACTTCTCCTCTACTTTATGTATGCAGTGGATGGCAGCTAGTCTCCACCCACAATATTTGAGAGATCTTCAAGCTAAATGTTCAGCATTTACAGAGGGAAACTTCTAGAAAAAATCCCAGATAAAGGAGATACAGTGGCCAGATATAGTGTTATTTCTCACGTACACACACTGTATTATTGATTAATGCAGAGTTCATTGAAAGTTTAGGTACACTTAAAAGAGTAATGCAGGACATGTAGTACCAAACTGTAAAATATGCCAAAATGTGCTATCCTTTCTTAACCATTAGGTCCCACATTAAAGATATTGTCTGTCTTGATCCTAGTCCGTTTTGGTCCTCAAAATGATCATTGTCTGACTGATAAATTTGAAAGTGTAATTTGAATTACAGAGTTTTAAAAAAAGAAGCTGTTGATGAATTCCGGTTTTAGTGATGACATTTGAGGAAGTAGGAGAGACAAACTCCCCAGCTACAAAGCTACCTCAGCTTCTCATTGCCTGACTTTTCTGAACGCCTGCTTATGTGGGGAAACAAGTGGATGGTCCTAGATGGTGCATGGAGCAGATCATATTAAGTATGGGCAAGAAAATAAGAAGCAAACAATTGCCTGCACCTCCACTTAATGGCGCCGAGATATCCAATATGGTGCCAAGACCTTTAGGGAGACTCGGAGTCTTTCCAACTTCAGACTTAGCTGATGGAGCAGCTGAACATCAACAGCTTATGTCTTCCATCCCACTAGATTATAAACAACTAACCATCAAGGTGGCCTCACACTTGGCTTCCGACCTGCAAGAAACCCTGGCCATGTTAGCCATGTAGCAGATACAAAGCACCTTACAAGTGGTGGAGGATATCAAAGAGTCTATTCTATTTAAGTTGCAAGGCACCCTGGCAGAAAACAAGCGGCTGTGAGATCAGTTACAAGATCTGAAGAACAGATCCCACTACAACAACCTGCGAATAGAGGGCTTACCAGAATCCATCCTCCCAGGAGAATCTCCCAAACTGTGAGAACATGAGCTGCCAAAAGTATTAGGACTTTTGTGTCACTGCAAAGTGGAACACATGCACAGGGTTGGGCCCAATCTGCGCTCTTTGGAGAGATCCTCTCTCCAGCCACATTTAGTATTCATGCGGTACCTTGATTATATGGACAAACTGGCCATATTCTGTGCATTTAAGTCTGACAAAGAGGCCATCCTGCTACGAGGAATGAAGATATTACCGTTTGGTAACTTCTCGGTGGAGGTCACCAATAAATGCAAGGCATTCTCACCTATCTGTTCTCAACTATACCAAAGAACACCAGATTTTTCCTGATTTATCCGGCCACCTTTAGTATCTGACACCCAGATGGGTCCTTGGCTACTTACACCAACCCGGAAGAGGCGTCTGCAGTGCTGAGCGACTATCCCTCAGAAGGTCTGTCAATTTTGCTCTGAGACCAGACCAACCATTGGCTTTCTCTGTTACGATGGGGAAGATGATCAAGATAACCATGGAGGACCACAATAGTCTATGGCTTTCAGAATTGATTTTATTTTGTTCTGTGTTCTATTTTTGCAATTTCCCATATTTGAGATATCATTATTTACTAATCACTTGATTGAGTCAGGCTAACAGTGGGACCTTTCTTTTCTTTGAAAAAACATAAAATGTCTGATCTTATGGTACTTGTATTAACTGAACAGTCGTGGCCAAAAGTTTTGAGAATGACACAAATATTAGTTTTCACAAAGTTTGCTGCTAAACTGCTTTTAGATCTTTGTTTCAGTTGTTTCTGTGATGTAGTGAAATATAATTACACGCACTTCATACGTTTCAAAGGCTTTTATCGACAATTACATGACATTTATGCAAAGAGTCAGTATTTGCAGTGTTGGCCCTTCTTTTTCAGGACCTCTGCAATTCGACTCGGCATGCTTTCAATCAACTTCTGGGCCAATTCCTGACTGATAGCAACCCATTCTTTCATAATCACTTCTTGGAGTTTGTCAGAATTAGTGGGTTTTTGTTTGTCCACCCGCCTCTTGAGGATTGACCACATGTTCTCAATGGGATTAAGATCTGGGGAGTTTCCAGGCCATGGACCCAAAATGTCAATGTTTTGGTCCTCGAGCCACTTAGTTATCACTTTTGTCTTATGGCACGGTGCTCCATCGTGCTGGAAAATGCATTGTTCTTCACCAAACTGTTGTTGGATTGTTGGAAGAAGTTGCTGTTGGAGGGTGTTTTGGTACCATTCTTTATTCATGACTGTGTTTTTGGGCAAAATTGTGAGTGAGCCCACTCCCTTGGATGAGAAGCAACCCCACACATGAATGGTCTCAGGATGCTTTACTGTTGGCATGACACAGGACTGATGGTAGCGCTCACCTTTTCTTCTCCGGACAAGCCTTTTTCCAGATGCCCCAAACAATCGGAAAGAGGCTTCATCGGAGAATATGACTTTGCCCCAGTCCTCAGCAGTCCGTTCACCAAACTTTCTGCAGAAGATTAGTCTGTCCCTGATGTTTTTTTTGGAGAGAAGTGGCTTCTTTGCTGCCCTTCTTGACACCAGGCCATCTTCCAAAAGTCTTTGCCTCACTGTGCGTGCAGATGCGCTCACACCTGCCTGCTGCCATTCCTGAGCAAGCTCTGCACTGGTGGCACTCCGATCCCGCAGCTGAATCCTCTTTAGGAGACGATCCTGGCGCTTGCTGGACTTTCTTGGACGCCCTAAAGCCTTCTTAACAAGAATTGAACCTCTTTCCTTGAAGTTCTTGATGAGCCTATAAATTGTTGATTGAGGTGCAATCTTAGTAGCCAAAATATCCTTGCCTGTGAAGCCATTTTTATGCAACGCAATGATGGCTGCACGCGTTTCTTTGCAGGTCACCATGGTTAACAATGGAAGAACAATGATTTCAAGCATCACCCTCCTTTTAACATGTCAAGTCTGCCATTTTAACCCAATCAGCCTGCCATAATGATCTCCAGCCTTGTGCTCGTCAACATTCTCACCTGAGTTAACAAGACGATTACTGAAATGATCTCAGCAGGTCCTTTAATGACAGCAATGAAATGCAGTGGAAAGTTTTTTTGGGGATTAAGTTAATTTTCATGGCAAAGAAGGACTATGCAATTCATCTGATCACTCTTCATAACATTCTGGAGTATATGCAAATTGCTATTATAAAAACTTAAGCAGCAACTTTTCCAATTTCCAATATTTACGTAATTCTCAAAACTTTTGGCCATGACTGTACTGTTTTGTTTTTGGTGAACTCAAGAAAATAATAAAAGCTGTTTTATTTAAATGTACATATCAAATTTCACTACAGAATATTATTAATGATTTCCAGCCTAAGTGCATGTTAGGCAATACTGTGTAATAGTGGTTGACAACAGAAAAGTCATTTCCATTGAGGTCAACACAGGCAATATACACTCACCTAAAGAATTATTAGGAACACCTGTTCTATTTCTCATTAATTCAATTATCTAGCTAACCAATCACATGGCAGTTGCTTCAATGCATTTAGGGGTGTGGTCCTGGTCAAGACAATCTCCTGAACTCCAAACTGAATGTCAGAATGGGAAAGAAAGGTGATTTAAGCAATTTTGAGCGTGGCATGGTTGTTGGTGCCAGACGGGCCGGTCTGAGTATTTCACAATCTGCTCAGTTACTGGGATTTTCATGCACAACCATTTCTAGGGTTTACAAAGAATGGTGTGAAAAGGGAAAAACATCCAGTATGCGGCAGTCCTGTGGGCAAAAATGCCTTGTGGATGCTAGAGGTCAGAGGAGAATGGGCCGACTGATTCAAGCTAGAAGAGCAACGTTGACTGAAATAACCACTCGTTACAACCGAGGTATGCAGCAAAGCATTTGTGAAGCCACAACACGCACAACCTTGAGGCGGATGGGCTACAACAGCAGAAGACCCCACCGGGTACCACTCATCTCCACTACAAATAGGAAAAAGAGGCTACAATTTGCACGAGCTCACCAAAATTGGACTGTTGAAGACTAGAAAAATGTTGCCTGGTCTGATGAGTCTCGATTTCTGTTGAGACATTCAAATGATAGAGTCCGAATTTGGCGTAAACAGAATGAGAACATGTATCCATCCACAGGATAATGCACCATGTCACAAAGCTCAAATCATTTCAAATTGGTTTCTTGAACATGACAATGAGTTCACTGTACTAAAATGGCCCCCACAGTCACCAGATCTCAACCCAATAGAGCATCTTTGGGATGTGGTGGAATGGGAGCTGCGTGCCCTGGATGTGCATCCCTCAAATCTCCATCAACTGCAAGATGCTATCCTATCAATATGGGCCAACATTTCTAAAGAATGCTATCAGCACCTTGTTGAATCAATGCCACATAGAATTAAGGCAGTTGTGAAGGCAAAAGGGGTCCAACACCGTATTAGTATGGTGTTCCTAATAATTCTTTAGGTGAGTTTATATGGCTTCTTAATATCTGAAGTTACTAGACTACTTTATTAATAAACTCTATACTAGAAATGAGCTAATTTTTCAAACATTCGGTTCGCCGTTTCGCCAAATTTTTCGGGGAAAAATTTGATTTGATCCGAATATATTTGCGGCAAATTACGTATAAAAAGTCTATTTACTCGGTGCTGAGAGCCTTTTAAGTGGTGTAGAACACTGTGTCTTGCAGTAACACGCATAGGAAGTCTGCTTTGGTAGGGAAATAATATTGTGAGTCCGTATGACATGCAGATGACAGGTGTCGCTCTTAGAATCACTGCATACTTCACTTATTTGGGCAGTCACAGGGCCAAAACTGACCAAATAACTCAAGTATGAACTCAGCCTTACAGGTCGATGTTAGCGCCAAGAAGAAGCGCACTCCTTTTACACCGTCGCCAGCTGATTCCACATCGATGTCAACAGAACCAGAGTAAAGACGATGTCAGTAGTAATTTTTTGTTGATGTCACTGATTAATGAGCCCTTCCTCTGATCTGTCAGAACAATAACCCACAAAAAACGGATCCTGTCTGTGGAGCATAAGCTTTCGGTCAGCATTTGCTCAATAATCCATCAGTATTGCTAATGCCAAAAAAAAACAAGAGTGAATCTAAAACAGAGATGACACAAGAATGGAATATTTGCATGTCTTCTGTGTTTTGTACCCACTCCTGCTTTTGGCTACCAAATCATAAGCCAATTCTGATGGGACCATACAGGCCTTACAGCTGCTACACAGACAGGATCCATTGTGCATCTCATTTTTCCTTCCTTCTGACAGATCAGAAGAAAGGTCAAATTAATGATGATGTCAACCAGGCCGAAAGCCAAAAGAGTGGACCAGTCATGAAGTTGGGAGGGTAGGAACAGCATGAGAAGTCCACAGAGTGGACCTATGACATAGTGGTGAGGTAGAAGCAGCATGAGGAGACCACAAAGTGGCCCAATGACAGGGTCTGGAGGTGGAAGCAGTATGAGGAGGCCACCGAGTGGCACAATGACAAAGTCTGGAGGTGGCAGCAGTATGAGGAGGTCACCGAGTGGCACAATGACACAGTCTGGAGCTAGCAGCATCAGGAGAAAGCCACCGAGTAGCACAATGATTGAGTCTGGAGTTGGCAGCAGTATGAGGAGGCCACCGAGTGGCACAATGACAGAGTCTGGAGTTGGCAGCAGTATGAGGAGGCCACCGAGTGGCACAATGACAGAGTCTGGAGGTGGCGGCAGTATGAGGAGGCCACTGAGTGGCACAATGACCAAGTCTTGAGGTGGCAGCAGCCTCAGGAGCTTGTCATCATTTTTATGCACTTTTTGTATATTTGTTGTTTCATAATATATATTTTCTCACACATTCAGACATTAGACGACCTCACACAACGTCATTCGGTTCATACAGCAAGAAAAGTTTTTCAGTCAACCATCAATATTACCGGAAAAAAAACACTTTGAAAGAGTGGCACAATGACAGAGTCTAGAGGTGGAGGATGCAGCAGCAGCATCATGAGAAGGCCACCGAGTGGCAAGGTGACACAGTTTGGAGGTGGCAGCAGCATCCGGAGACCACAGAGTGGCAAGGTGACAGTGTGGAGATTGCAGCAGCATGAGGAGACGACAGAGTGGCAAGATGACATAATTTGGAGATGGCAGCAGCAAAAGGAGGCCACAAAGTGGCAAGGTGACATAGTGTGGATATGGCAGCAGCAGGATACCACAGAGTGGCAAGGTGACATAGTGTGGATATGGCAGCGGCAGGAGGAAACCACAGAGTAGCAAGGTGACATAGTGTGGAGATGGTATCAGCATGAGGAGACCACAGAGTGGCAAGGTGACATAGTGTGGATATGGCAGCAGCATGAAGAGACCACAGAGTGGCAAGGTGACATAATGTGGAGATGGCAGCAGCATCCGGAGACCACAGAGTGGCAAGGTGACATAGTTTGGAGGTGGCAGCACTATGAGGAGACCACAGAGTGGCAAGGTGACATAGTGTGGAGATGGCAGCAGCATGAGGAGATCACAGAGTGGCAAGGTGACATAGTTTGGAGGCAGGGGCGTACATAGAAATCACTGGGCCCCATAGCAAAAATCTGAATTGGGCCCCTTAACCCCGCCCACTACCCACCATGTCCCCTCTCACTTCCTGACCTGGCTCCTCCCATGCCACACCCCCAAACATAGAGGGGCCCAGTGCCTGGAGTCCCTGGACAGAGGATGCAAGGGAAGGAGGAGTAGAGCCAAAAAAGACCCCCACGGCCCCACCATACATAGAGGGGGCCCACCCGGCCCAGTGCCTGGACATAGGATGAAAGGGAAGGAGGCGGAGCAGAGCCAGAGGAGACCCCGGGCCCCAAACATAGAGGGGCCCAGACTGTGACTTACTTCAGGCCAGCTACCAGCCAGGGACACAGCCGGTGCATGCACACTGCTCAGTCACGACACTCACTTCAGAATCTTCCTCGAATCCTCCCTCTGGCTCAGTCAGCTCGTCTCTCAGTCTCTCCTCAGCTCAGGGCAGGGCAGGCACTGACTCTGGTGACGGCCGATGGCGAAGTTCGAGCCGATTCTCCCGCCCGCCCCCTTGCGCCACTGGCCAATCAGCAGCTGCCTCAACAGAGAGTTGCCTTGTGCTGATTGGCCAGCGGCTCGAGCGCCACATGCAGGCTGGTTTGATCCTGATTCCGGGCCCGGCAGACGGTCCGGGTCAGGAGGAGGTCAGGTCACGTCTGAGACACTGAGGTCAGGATCAGTCTCAGGTCAAGGGGGGGTCTGTGCGTTGAGGCCGATTGCGGAAGATAAGATGAGTTGATGACGTTGCTGGGGAGAAAAGCAGCCGCATAGCCATAGCCAGCTGCAGGTCATGAGTGGGCGGGGCCAAGTAGTGTGGGTGGGGCCTTCTCTGCGCTACGGGCCCCCCAGTGCCGCGGGCCCCATAGCAGTGGCGTGGTCTGCCTCTATGGGCGGTACGCCACTGTTTGGAGGTGGCGGCAGCATCAGGAAGCCACAGAGTGGCAAGGTGACATAATGTGGATATGGCAGCAGCATGAGCAGACCACAGAGTGGCAAGGTGACATAGTGTGGAGATGGCATCAGCATGAGGAGACTACAGAGTGGCAAGCAAACATAGTGTGGATATGGCAGCAGCAGCAGGATACCACAGAGTGGCAAGGTGACAGTGTGGAGATAGCAGCTGCATGAGGCCACAGAGCGGCACAATGACAGAGTCTGGAGGTGGTGGCAGCATGAGTAGGCCACAGAGTGGCACAATGACAGAGTCTACAGGTGGCGGCAACAGCAGCTGCATTAGGAGTAGGCCATAGAGTGGCACAATGACAGAGTCTGGAGGTGGCAGCAGCATGAGGAGATCACAGAGCGGCACAATGACAAAGTCTGGAGGTGGAGGCAGCATCAGGAGACCACAGAGTGGCAAGGTGACATACTGTGTAGGTTGGTGGCAATACCAGTACCTGCTGAAGATGGTGGGTGAAAGAAGGAGCACTTGGCATCAGATGTGTGGCATCAGGCGGGTAACAGCATCAGAATAGTAGCTGAGGCAGGTAGCCAGAGGAAACCAATCTCTTTTGTCAAATTGTTGGTGTGGCACCATGGATGATCTAGTCTGATGCATCAGGCATTGGTGTGTGGAAATCTTGGCTGATCCACGCCTGATTCATCTTGATGCAGTGTCCCACTATGTGCTATATGTGGGCACTTTAAACTGTTGCCAAATGTCATTTCAAATGTATTGTGGTATCATGCTGCAATTCCCTTTAACAGTCTGGCAGTGTTATGTACCTTTATTCGCCCCTAGGTGGTGCTGGCACCACTTATATATTTATATAGCTGGGGGGGGGGGAGTCAAGTCAGTGTGTGTGTTGAGGATGAGAAAGAAGAGAGGAGGAAGTTAATGGAGGAGGTGGAAATTTTTGTTTCCACCGAAATAATTCACAAAAGATTTTACAGCATATAAGTGCAGCGCTTAGCGCTGAATACAATTTTTTTTTCCACCAAAATAAGTCACAAAAGATTTTACCGCACATAATTGCAGCGTTGAATGCTGAATGAAATTTGTTTTTCCACCAAAATAATTCACAGCAGATTTTAACGCATATAAGTGCAGTGCTGAACGTTGAATAAAATATATTTTTCCACCAAAATACTTCAATAAAGATTTTACCGCATATAACAGAGCACGGAAATGGAAAGGGTCTTCAGATTCCCCCGGCACTATACGGACATCTCAGAAATGAACCGCTGCTCCCAACAGCAGCTCCTGGGAAGGTCATGGAGCGCCCCAGTCATCTGGCATCTATTCACTCCGCTGAAGGATTATTTTGAAAGTGTGTAGAGGCCATACGGGACCCCCAGGCTGCAGATTTATCATGGAGACATCATGGAGATTAAACCGCATATAACCGTAGCGCTGACCGCTGAATAAATTTAGTTTTTCAACCAAAATACTTCAATAAAGATTTTACCACATATAACCGCCACACTGACTGACTGCTACCGCCGCTACTTCCGTGAACCCCTGCACCAATACTTCCCAGGTAGGTATGCCGCTGAGAAGCAGGTGCTCTACCCCAGGCACGTTTGGCTCCCGACCACCCACAGCTGCCATGCTGCTGGATCCCAGCCATGCTTTCAACACATATAACCGCCGCAAACGTGAACTGAGAATGCATTTTTCTGTTTGTACTGAAATAGGCCATTTAACGCTTTCAACACATATAACCGCCGTGGATGTGAACTGAGAATGTATTTTTCTGTTTGTACAGAAATAGGCCACTAAACGCTTTCAACACATATAACTGCATCTGACGTGAACTGAGAAAGCATTTTTCTGTTTGTGCTGACAAAAGCCACTAAACTCTTTCAACATATACAGTATAACCATCGCCGACGTGAACTAACAATGCATTTTTCTGTTTGTACTGACATAGGCAACTAAACGTTTTCAACACGTATAACTGCCACCGACGTGAACTGAGAATGTATTTTTCTGTTTGTACTGAAATACAAAATAACACATATAACTGCCGCACTGACTGACTGCTACCGTTGCTACTTCCGTGAACCCCTGCACCACTACTTCCCAGGTAGGTAGGCTGCTGCGAAGCAGGTGCTGTACCCTGGGCACCCATAGCTGCCACCCTGCTGACTCCCAGCCATGCTTTCAACACATATTGTATAACCGCCAACGTGAACTGAGAATATATTTTTCTTTCTGTACTAAAATAGGCCACTGAATGCTTTTGCCACAAATAAGTGCACCAGTGAAATGCGTATATATTTTAATTTTTTTACTGTAATACGCCCCTATAAGCGTTAAACAGAAATAACTGCAGAAGTGAACAGAGCATATATTTTTCTTATTTTACTGAAATATGCCCCTATAAGCTTTCACCAGAATTAACTGCAGAAATGCACTGAGAATATATATATTTTTTTTTAGTGTATTATGCCTCTATACACTTTCACCAGAAATAACTGCAACAGTGCAGTGCGTATATATTTTTCTTTTTTTACTGTAATACGCCTCTATACGCTTTTAACAGAAATAACTGCTACAGTGCAGTGCATATATATATTTCTTGTTGTACTGAAATACGCCCCTAAACGCTTTCATCAGAAATGACTGCAACAGTGCAGTGCGTATACATTTGTATTTGTTACTGAAATACACACCTTTATGCTTTCAACAGAAATAACTGCAGAAGTGAAATGCTTATATATTTTTCTTGTAGTACTGAATAAGATACTAAGACATAAGCCTCTAAAGGCTTTTCAACATAAGATTTGCAGCCCAATAACAAAAAGCTTGAATGACAGAGCTGTCTAATGACTATTTGGATCCCCAAATAATCGTTCCCTGCACTTGTAAATCACTTTCCTATCAATGTCCCTAGCGCCTTCTGACATCTCTCCCTGCACTAAGATGCTGTGCAATCATTCCTTTCTATCCTTTCCCTGCGCATCGTTTTTTCTGTTTTTTTTTTTTTCCACAATCAATTTTCCAATAGCTGTCCCTAGCGCCTTCACATGTCTGTCCCTGCACTCTGAACGCAGGAAAAATGTCTGACTGTAAGATGGCCAACGTATTTATACGACTGTAACATCACAGGGCTGCTGATTGGCTGCATGCAGGCATGTCAATCTGGGTAATCCCGCCTTCCCAGAGTTCCTTGAACCATGTCCGCAGGTCCTCACATGTGTAGCCACCATTTTTGGAAAAATGCGATTCGTTACCACGAAGCTCGAGGAAATTCACATTAGTTTCGAATCAAATTTTTCCTGAAATTCTAAACAAATTCCACTTTGTCAGCTTCATTTCGCTCATCTCTACTCTATACCTTAGATGTTGGCAATTACAATGATTCTGTAATGTTCTTGTAAGCTGAAACACATCGGAAATTTCTATTTATGAAATATAAAATAAAAAAAAGACCAGATCATTGACAGTTAGAGCATTTTTGGTGGTGCTCTAGCTGCAAATGAAAGAGGAGAGTTTCACATACAATATGATGTAGGTGGCTTGGGTTGAAAGCATGAATGGAAGTAAATCATCTTTAAGAAAAGTTCAGTAAAAACCCATTTTATAACGACTTTTCACATCTGAAAGAATGAAGGAAGTTCTTAGCAACACTGATGATTCCGCTTTCCTCCTACACTGGTTGAAAAATTTGAAGCTACCGAATTTTATACTAACTGTATAACCTAAGAAATATCTTTTGATAATGCATTTGCAGTATGCGAATATATTGTAAAAAAGGAATACATGACAACTTCTTTATATGACATATTATCAATGAATGGTTTGCTACAGCTGGGCAGTATTTCCAAAACTGACAAGGCAAGAATGATGACTGACTTCCTTTTTTGTAGAGACCACTTGTCAGCAGTCATCTCATTCTAATCATATACAGTATTACAATGACAAAATAATCCTATCTATAGATAATACAGGATCTATTATTTACCATAAGTGATGTTACAGTTTATGTACTCCCCTAAACAATGAAATTAGCAAAGGTCCTGTGGCATGTCTTTAAAACTTTACCATAGAAGTCAGTGAGTCCATAGCTTTCTATTGTGTCCCTGGCCAAAATGGCTGCTGGAAAGCATATCTCTAAAAGCTGTTATGCCATGCATGATGGTCATTCTTATAATCATTTAAAGGGAATAGAAATGTAAAAAATCTACTAACGAAATAAATATAGATTATGATACAGAAATGAATATTTTTCACTGGTTTATATTTGTAAAAAAAAAATAGGTGATACATTCCCTTTAAGACTTTTGAAACATGATCTGAAAATTATCATTTTCTGGAGCTTCTTAAAAAATTATCAAATCTTTGCTCTACATGTCTTCAATCCCATAGTCCCCAACTTCTCTGCCTTAGAAACTATGTTCCACTTATTTGTTTAAAAACTCTATAAACGCATTAAAAAATCCATTTCACAGGATTGATACATAACTTTTTTCATTTTTCTTGAAAATGATTCTAATTAAATTCACTTGAAACAAAATGTATCAATCACTTGGATGACTGAACAAAGGCCTTGCAATTATAATTTACAGTTCTAATATTATGATTTGCAATCTGACAATGACTAGAGACTTTTCTTAGAATTATTCATCCTTTGAAATGGTCACAGCTATAATTGGAATTGTCTGTCAAGTGAATGCAAATCGCATTCAGATAGCATGTAGAAAATCTGATAAGACACTACTTAAATAGTACTTATTGATTTGCTTAAAAGAAAAATTATATGCCATTGAAAACAAATCAGTGCTAAATGAAGTTTGGTCACACATACATTTGATAAAATTGCTAACTATTCAACTGAGACCAAACCGAGTAGACATGTTTAACTTTAGTTAAAGAGCCTCTGTCAGTATGATATATGCAATAAAAGAACATACTGCCTCTCAGGGTTGATCATGCTCTTTAAAACGATAAAAAAAATACCTTTCTTATGCTTGTATATTAAACAGTTCATATGAAAATAAGCAAGTTGGAGCACTAGGGGCAGAGCTTGGAGCACATCCTTGGAGCACTGCTTTTGTAACGCCCCTATGCTCTGCAAACTACCCTCTCTCCTTCATTGAAAGGGCTAGACATCCAAGCATGTATCTATCATATACACTACTTACCATATTGATAAGAGTGGATTTCTATGCTTAGAAAGCTAATACATATTATTTTGTTCTCCCAAGAGATAAACTCCTGCCAGGGCTGTTTGACCATAGCTTTCGCCTCTCTCCCTATTTATAACACCTTCTCTTTCACCGAATCCTGACTTAGGCATCTCACCCAGTTTAGCCAATACCTTCTGCTCTACACTGAGAGGCAATCACCCCAAAACAGCGGTTTGCAGATGAGGTGCTGGCTTATTATCCGACTCATGGCTCAAGGCCTGTTTTATAGGTTGAGCACTGACTTATAGGATAGCTGCCTTGCATCTGGTGGCACTAGAGCTTGTTAAGAGCTCATTTGTGTCCCTTTTTCCCCAGAATTCCAGAGGAGTGTTGCCTGGCCTATAAGACTCCTCATGCTGGTTAGGAGCTCTTCTTAAGCTGATTTTTTTATATTGATGACCTATCCTCATCAGTCCCCCGCCAATCTAATATTGATGACCTATTTTGAGGATAGCTCAAAAAAGAAAAAAAAGTAGCAGCACTTACGAATCTATAGCAACAACTCTCTATGGTGGTGGTGCCCACAGTGTTGGATACCAGTCTGTAGCATCCCCATATCATCCAGAATAAATCAAAAATAAAACTGCAGCACTTCAATTCATGCTGGTTTATTCACCAAAAATTGCGACGTTTCAACCTTTCTGCTTGAGAAAGGCCGAGTGGTCGAAACGTCACAATTTTTGGTGAATAAACCAGAATGAATTGAAGACCCGCAAGTGCTGCAGTTTAATTTTTGATTTATTCTATCCTGAGGATAGGTCATCAATACAAAAAAGCGGACAACCCCTTTATGGAAATATAATATCACTTGAATATTAATAAAACATACATGCTCAGCTGAACCAAATGTTTATCTGAATGGAGGAGTTGGGAGGGAGCTGGAAGAGATAGGAGCTGGCCAAATAATCACTTGGCTAACAACTATTGATTGTATATATCCAGCTTTAATGTACTTTGTTAAATGTCGCCTCCAGTGCAAGTCCAGCAAGATCAGTCTTCCTCAACTAGAAATGTTCTAGTACTGTTGAAGATTACAGGCTGAGGTTATACAGGCAACATTTAGACTATACCATGCAGCATATTCATCCAACAGCCAAACAGTGGCTTCAAGGCCATCTTGATTGAAGAAAACTAGTCAAGTCTTTTACGTGGTGACGTATGTGCTTTTTTTTTTTAACCCCTGAAAGGCCTCAATGTGACTCTCAGATGCCGCAATTAGCATTGAGCTTGTCATCTGATGGGTTCAATGACGGGTGGCGGCGCAATCACCGTTCCCCATCATTGTGCTCACTACATACAATAGAATGCGATTTGTGACAAAGTACTTCGTAACGAATCCGAATTTCTTGTTGAAGTTCGGTGAAGCAGACAAATGTAATTTTTTTAAACTTCGCTCATCACTAGCTATGGATGTCAAGTTCAAATGTTACACAATAGTAAAATATTTCTGGCACTGTATCGCTTTACACTCTTTTTTTCACAACCTTATATTTTATAACATTGCATTTTATAATATAAGTCTTTGGAATACTTGAAATAGCCAGACTTGATTGCTGCAGAGACAACTATCAAAAGCAATGATGGTGAAGCATGTTTTGTATCCATGCTTGGTCTTAGGCTGCTCAACTTGCACATGCTGCAGTATTTCTCAGAAGCTTCTGAAAAACTAACCTACAAAAACTAATTGTATGCTTAACAATCTATATACATGTATTTAAACAGAAGAAAAAGAATTAGATGTTGTTACTAGAGAAGATTAATTATGTGTCTTGTCTGCATTTTTCCGAAGGAAAGATTTCCTGTTACAGAGCTATATTTGCCTTTTACAAGTCAATGGAGCCTGACATGCAAATTCCTATGATAGCCTCCATTATCTTACAGAAGGACAATATGGCTCTGTAATAGAAAGTTTATTCATTAGTGAAATGTAAGTGAAGCTAAGTTTTACAGTTTGGAACATAAATTTGTTAATTAAAGCGGCATTCTCCGTTACTAGAGAAATAAGACAACACACAATTCATTTTATTCATAGCACACATGGAAAGTCATAAAAATTATGGTGATGATATTGCAAAGCAGGTAAGGCATAACAAGATTAATTGAATTATTTAACACAGAAGCAGTAAGATCATAAATATTCTTATAACAAACACAATAATAAATATTCTGTTAGTCTTTTTTGGTCTTCTTAAAAGACCCTACCTCTTTTGGTGTAGCTGGAAGGACATGAACCTTGGGGTTAAGCTGCAGCTGAGCCTGCTTCTTCTGTCTCCTGCTGGCCCTACCTCTTCTGAAAACAGGTATTAAATCATCAGAGGAGACGGGGCTAGCATGAGACAGAGGGAACCTCCGAGCTGAAGTGACCCCAACCAACAGCTGCACTGGATGAGGTAGGGGATTTCTCCTCTTATTAGTAGTACAACATCACAATGGTTTCTTGTACTTGGCAGTTCTTCCAAAATGTTACAGTTTATTAATGGGTTATCCCACAAATCCCATTACTATGCAATGAATAGGGCATTTGATATGTAGTATTATTGTAACATACATGCAATTAAAAAAAAAATATTATATTTTTATGCACATTACATTATTCGCCCGCACTGTACATCCTTATGGTCCACCTTCTCTTGCATTCAGAGGAGGACTAATATGCTCAGTAGCTTCCCCGCTCCCGCTCTGCTCAGTGCTGGTGTGATCTCATAACGAAGCAAGTAAAGCTACTCAGACACCTTTCTTCGATTAATCCCTACTTCTAAATTCATAGAAGTATATAGATATTAGTGATGAGCGAAGTGAGCTTCGATTCCAAGATTGGATGTCGCTTCGCTCCAAACTTTGCTGTACAAAGAACCGTATAGATATAGCATTAAAACGTATGCGCTCCAGCGGGGTCAAATGAGTCATCACCAAAGTCTTGCCAAACTTCGATATTTGCTAATTAAACTTGATAATTAAACTTTTAAAATAGGTATCCGAAGTCGGCTTTGGTACAGATTGGTACCTTGGTACTAAAGCCAACTTCAGAACCAAGTTTTAAAATGGTTTTCAAGTTCAAAAATCAAATCCTAAAGTTAATTGGTGATAACTCACTTTGCCTTACCGGAGTGCATACATTTTAGTGCTGTACGGAGACTGATCTCTGTACAGCATTAAAATGAAGTTTGGAGTGAAGCGACTTTGGATCTTGGATCCAAAGCTCACTTCGCTCATCCCTAATAGCTATATCTCTCTAGTAAGTGTAGAAGGAAATTAGAGAGTTACATTACTACTCTGGGGCTATATTGGAGGGATTCATTTCTGTGCAGGGGTGGAAAGGGTTGGGAGATGTAATTGCTTGATTGCCTTATGTGAAGAGCTGCTGCCCACCCACAGAAAAGACCAAAGTCATCCAGATAATATGACTATACAATATAAAAAAAAGTTGAAAAAGACATTGAACAGCAGTGATTTTTGCACTGATGTACTTTCAGGGGTGGATGGGGTTCTCAAGAGCTGATTGCAATGCACTATTGGGAAATGTAGATGCTTGATTATCTTAAGTGAGAAGCTACTGCTGCCCACCCACAGAAAGAAAAGACAGATGTCATCCATATAATGTGAGTATAATGTGTTTTTTGCATTGCTGTACTTAAAATAATGTTGTGCATTTCTCTAGATGTTTTTATTTTTTGTTAAATTTGTGGGATAACCCCTTTTAAAGAAATCTACGCAATGTACTATGTAGCATAGTGACCACACTAGAAAAAGATGCCTTACATGCTAAAAACATTAAAGTAAACCATTAAAAATGAATTAAAACAAAACTATTGGGGTCATTTATCAAACAAGTGTAAAGTTGAACTAGCTTAGTTGCCCATAGCAACCAATCAGATTCCACCTTTCATTTTCCAAAGGAACTGTCAAAAATTAAAGGGGGAATCTGATTGGTTGCTATGGGCAGCTAAGCCATTTCTGCTTTACACAAGTTTGATAAATGACCCCATATATCTACAAGACGGATAGGAAGAAATTGTCAATGCTTTCACCTCCAGGTAAGCTACAATTAGTACTACAAAAACATTACACATGATCCCTTTATTTAAAAAAATGACAGTGAAGTCTATTGCAGTCAATATTTTTAACATTCTAGGTGTAAGGTGAAGAAATATATACGTGTTGTCTGGTGAGTACTCTTTCTCATTATGGAGAGCACCTAATATGCATGAGGAGTATTGTAAGCTAGGCAACGCTGCTCTTGTTTTCTAGGAAAATATATGCAGATTAGCATGTCTAACATTTGGTGGCATTAGAAAGGCTCATATTAATTTGACGTTTTGTCAGGAAAGATTATTTGAATATCTTTCCATGAAAACCAAAAAATATGCAGATTACCTTTCCAGCAGCATTAAAATATGCAAATTTGCATGCATTTTTCCTTGAAACCAAGAGAAGTATCGGCTGCCCTACAATACTCCTCATTCATACTAGGAACTCTCCATAATGAGAAAACAGTACCCACAAGAAAACGCATATATACAGTATATACATTTCCTTGAAACACAGAAAAACATTGTAGTCTGTCAGATACAAATAAGGATCAAATGCAGATGTAATCAAGGCTAACTTTTCAGGCTTCTTTTTCTTTCACTTCTGTGTGGAACATTTTAATCCAATGAATGTAAAGAAAATATGCTTTATTGCATAGCTCCATTGAATAACATAAACACTGTATCAGGGACCTTTCCAATAGTAACTATCAGCACCTTTGACATGTCTGTATTGGTTAACCCGTATATTCCCCATTAAATTGTGATTCTGCAGCATCTTTTCTTAGAACTCTACATGGTAACATTCCCTTGTTATTCTAGTCAGAAATGTATTATTAAATTAGTAGACAATAAAGTGTGTTCCTACATAGTATCACATTGTCTTTGACTGTGCCAGAAAGTAAAGACTCCCTATTGTCAATAGTAATGGTAGTGCACAATAATTATTTATTAAAATAGATGTATCTGAAGAGCTGGCTAGTAGACTTGAGCGGACACCTGGATGTTCGGGTTTGATGGGTTCGGCCGAACTTCACAAAAAAGTTCGAGTTTGGGACCCGAACTTGACCCCGAACCCCATTGAAGTCAATGGGGACCCAAACTTTGGAGCACTAAAATGGCTCTAAAAAAGTAATGGAAATGGCTAGAGGGCTGCAAATGGCAGCAAAATTAGGTTAAGAGATTGGCAAGTGCTCTGCAAACAAATGTGGATATGGAAATGACTTAAAAGAACATAAAATATGTAAAAATAAAAAATAATAATCTTGATTTGGAGGACGAGGTCCATATGGAGTAGGAGCTTGAGGAGACGGTGGATGTGGCGGTGTTGGTGGAAGCGACGGTGGAGGAGGAGGTATCCAACACTGTTTTTTGGTTTTAATTTTGAATTATTTTTTTATTAGGGTACACCCCAAAAGAGTGGGAAATATAAAAAATACAACAATGAGCAATTGTGCTATAGTATAAAAAAGGCTGGGTAAGGCCGGTATACATGTCTATTCTGCAGAAGGTTCAGACAAGTCCTGTGGGATCCATACCAAATTCATTTTAATGAACGTAAGCTTGTCCACATTGGCTGTGGACAGGCGGCTGCGCTTGTCTGTGATAACGCCCCCTGCCGTGCTAAATACACGTTCAGATAATACACTGGCTGCAGGGCAGGCCAGCACCTCCAAGGCATAAAGGGCAAGCTCAGGCCATGTGCCCAATTTGGAGACCCAGAAGTTGAAGGGGACAGACCCATCATTCAGTACGTGTAGGCGTGTGCACACATGCTGCCTCCTGCTAAGACATTCCATATCAGCTGGTGGTGCTGGTTGTTGTGGCATGCTGAGAAAGCTTTTCAACATTTCAGCCATGCTAACCCTGCCTTCTGAGGTGCTGGTGGTGCCCCAGCTGCGTTAGCGACATCTTCCTCCTCCTTTGCCTTCGCCTTGAGCTTCCACTGTCAGGTTGGAATGCCACCAGCAGCGCGTCTACCAGCGTGCGCTTGTACTCGCGCATCTTACGATCACGCTCCAGTCATGGATGGACGGCTGCTGGGCACGACGTACTGTGGGACAGCCACCGCCATAAGGCTTTTAAAACTCTCCGCACCACGCACCACGACCGGGGTCACGTCCCTTATTTGATGCTCTCCTCATTCTCCGCAAATTTAGTATTTTGCCCAAAATGGGTGTTTTTATAATAACAGAATATAACAGCAGTATCTAACGCTTGTATTTCACACTGACAGATGCAGCAAAGGCCTCTAATTTAGTACTTTGCCAAAAATGGGTGTTTTTTTAATAACAGAATATTATTGGAGTATTTCCATCTTGTATTTCCCACTGACAGATGCAGCAAAGGCCGCAGATGTAGGGTATTGCCAAAATGGGTGTTTTTTTAAACACAAAATATTATGGCAGTATTTTAAGCTTGTATTTCACACTGACAGATGCAGCAAAGGCTGCCAATTTTGTATTTTGCCCAAAATGGGTGATTTTTTAATAACAGAATATTATTGCAGTATTTCAAGCTTGCATTTCACACTGACAGATGCAGCAAAGGACTCTAATTTAGTATTTTGCACAAAATGGGTGTTTTTTTTTAATCTGGAATATTATTGCAGTATTTCAAGCTTGTATTTCACAATGAAAAATGCAGAAAAGGCCCTAGATATAGGGTATTGCCAAAAATGGGTGTTTTTTTTTTAAACCAGAATACTTTGGTAGTATTTTAAGCTTGTATTTCACACTGACAAATGCAGCGAAGGCCCCAGATGTAGGGTATTGCCAAAAATGGGTGTTTCTTTTAAACCCAGAATATTATTGCAGTATTTCAAGCTTGTATTTCACACCGACAGATTCAGCAAAGGACCCTAATTTAGTATTTTGCACAGAATGGGTGTTCTTTTAAACCCGGAATATTATTGCAGTATTTCAAGCTTGTATTTCACAATGAAAAATGCAGCAAAGGCCCCAGATGTAGGGTATTGCCAAAAATGTGCGTTTTTTTTAAACCCAGAATATTATTGCAGTATTTCAAGCTTGTATTTCACAATGAAAAATGCAGCAAAGGCCCCAGATGTAGGGTATTGCCAAAAATGGGTGTTTTTTTTTTTTTTAACCCAGAATATTATGGCAGTATTTCAAGCTTGAATTTCACACTGACAAATGCAGCAAAGGCCCCAGATGTAGGGTATTGCCAAAAATATATCAGCAGTGTCTACCGCTTGTATTTCACACTGACAGATGCAGCAAAGGCCGCAAATTAAGTATTTTGCCCAAAATGGGTGTTTTTTTAAACCCAGAATATTATTGCAGCATTTCAAGCTTGTTTTTCACAATGAAAAATGCAGCAAAGGCCCCAGATGCAGGGTATTGCCAAAAATTGTTGTTTTTTTTTAAACCCAGAATATTATTGCAGTATTTCAAGCTTGTATTTCACAATGAAAAATTAGTTAAGGGGCCAAAACTGACCAAATAACTCTAGTGTGAACTCAGCCTTACAGGTCAATGTTAGCGTCAAGAAGAAGTGCACTCCTTTTACACCGTCGTCAGCTGATTCCACATAGAAGTCTACAGAACCTGTTCTATTAAACACTTATAAGTAGAGCCCCCCCGACAGAGTGGAGAGGGTGTCAGCAATAAGTTTGTGTTGATGTCACTGATTATTTTGCCCTTACTCTGATCCGTTAGAACAATAACCCCCAAAAAACGGATCCTGTCTGTGGAGCATACGCATTCACTCAGTCAGCATTTAGTCAGTAATTTAGTCAGTAATCCATCAGTAATGCTAAAGACAAAAAAAAACTGGAGTGGATCCAAAACAGAGATTAATGGAATATTTGCATGTCTTCTGTGTTTTGTACCCACTTCTGCTTTTGGCTACCAAATCATAAGCCAATTCTGATGCAAAATAGCAACAATGTCATGCAGGCCTTATAGCTGTTCCATAGACAGTGTCCATTGTGCGTCTAATTTTTCCTTCCTTCTGACAGATCGGAAGAAGGGTCAAATAAATGATGATGTCAGCCAGGCCAAAAGGCAAAATAGTGGCCCACTCATGAAGTGGGGAGGGTGGGAACAGAATGAGAAGTCCACAGAGCGGCCCTATGACAATAGTTATGAGGTGGAAGCAGCATGAGGAGGCCACAGAGTGGCACAATGACTGTGTGGATGTGGCAGCGCAGCATCAAGAGGCCACAGAGTGGCACAATGACAGAGTGTGGAGGTGGCGGCAGCAGCAGCATCAGAAGGTGGCCACAGAGTGGCACAATGACAGTGTGGAGTTGGCGGAGCATCAGGAGGCCACAAAGGTGGCACAATGACAGAGTGTGGAGGTGGTGGCAGCATCAGCATCAGGAGGAGGCCACGGGGTGGCACATAGACAGTGTAGAGATTGCAGCAGCAGTATGAGGAGGCCAGAGAGTGGCACAATGACAGAGAGTGTAGAGGTGGAAGCAGGAGCATCAGAAGGAGACCACAGGGTGGCACAATTACAGTGCGGAGGTGGCGGCAGCAGCATCAGGAGGAGGCCACAGGGTGGCGCAATAAGAGTGTGGAGGTGGCGGCAGAGTGGCAAGGTGACATAGTGTTGAGGTGGCAGCAGCATCAGGAGACCACAGAGTGGCAAGGTGACATAGTGTGGAGGTGGCAGCAGCATCAGGAGACAACAGAAGGGGAAGGTCACATAGTGTGGAGGTGGCAGCATCATCAGGAGACCACAGAGTGGAAAAGCGACATAGTGTGGAGGTGGCAGCAGCATCAGGAGACCACAGAGTGGCAAGGTGACATTGTGTAGAGGTAGCAGCAGCATCAGGAGACTACAGAGTGGAAAGATGACATAGTGTGGAGGTAGCAGCAGCATCAGGAGACAACAGAAGGGGAAGGTCACATAGTGTGGGGGTGGCAGCAGCATCAGGAGACCACAGAGTGGCAAGGTGACATAGTGTGGAGGTGGCAGCAGCATCAGGAGACCACAGAGTGGCAAGGTGACATAATGTGGAGTTGGCAGCAGTATCAGGAGACCACAGAGTGGCAAGGTAACATAGCGTGGAGGTGGCAGCAGCATCAAGAGACCACAGAGTGACCCGGTGGGGAGGTGGGTGGCAATACCAGTACCAGCTAAAGATGGTAAGTGAAATAAGGAGCACTTGGCATCAGATGTGTGGCATCAGGCGGGTGGCAGCATCAGAATAGTAGCTGAGGCAGGTAGCCGGAAGAAACCGGTCTCTTTTGTCAAAGTGTTGGTGTGACACCATGGATGTTCTAGTCTGATGCATCAGGCATTGGTGGGTGGAAATCCTGGCTGATCCACGACTGATTCATCTTAACAAAGGTCAGTCTCTCCACATTTTTAGAGGACAGGTGAGTTCTTATTGGGGCAACTATGGCCCCCGCCGCACTAAACACCCGCTCTGATGCCACATTACTGGCCGGGCAGGACAGCTTTTCCAGGGCACACTCGACCAGTTGCGGACACAAATCCAGTTTGGCTGCCCAGTAGTCCAGCGGATCTTTAATGTGGGGTGGCAGGGTGTTGTCCAAGTATGCCACCACCTGCTGGTTCAGGTCCTGCTCCATGTCTTGCTGCTGCTGGTGGGTGGTTTCTTCACTAAGCGGGTGAAGAAAAGTGCTCATCAGAGACTCTAGACTTAAGTTGCTACTGATGGAGCTCGTACTGCTCCCCTATAGCAGACATTGCAGTGGAACGTGAGCACAGAGGGACTCCCCTGGTCAAACCTTCATGAGGATGGGCGATAGCGCAGATAGGCAGCGGGCAACTGATTACATAAGATGTCTCTATAGTAGTTCAGTTTGTCCTTCCTCTTAGCGGGTGTAAAAAAGGCTCCCATTTTGGACCGGTACCGAGGGTCCAACAAGGTGGAGAACAATTTGGCTTTCACTATGCAAGCGACCATGCATCGGGCCATTTGTGCAAGTGACTTGGAGGGACTGCCTGCCTCCATCTCCACTGCATACTGCCATGGTATGTCTGGTTCCTCTGCCTCATCTTCCTCATAGCCCTGTAGCTCCTCTGGCTGCTCCTCCTCTCCTGTTAACTATGTAGAAAAACCACCAATTTCGCTACACTTTGCTTGTGCTCCAATATCCTCCTCTAGTTCAGACTGACCAGACAGATTTACCTTCATGTTTCAGGACATGAACCAGTGGAATGACATTGTTCATCCCGTAGTCCTGGCGACTGACAAATAACGTGGCCTCCTCAAAGGGCCTGAGCAAACGGCAGGTGTCACGCATGAGTTGCCACTGGCTGACATCGAAGTTACACAGGGGAATACTCCTGTCCGCTTGGATCATCAAAAAAATCGTTTATGGCCTTTCTATGTTTACAGTCGGTACAACATATGGAGGGTGGAATTCCAACAAGTGGAAACGTCGCATATCAGCCTATGTTGGGGTATGTCGTTCTGCTACGAGTGGCTGAAGTGCATGCAAAGTTTCTTGGCCATGTCTTGCAGATGGTTAGAAGACTTCAGGAACTTCTTGACAACCATATTGAACACGTGTGCCATGCAGGGCGCATGGCTCAGCCCTCCTTGGCGCAGCACCGACACCATGTTCTTCCCATTGTCTGTCACCATGGTTCCGATTTTGAGTTGTCACGGAGAAACCCAAGATTTGATTTCTTGATGAAGGACACAGAGCAGTTCCTCCCTTGTGTGACTCCATTCACCCAGGCAAACGAGGTGCAGAACAGCATGACACCGCTGTGCCCTGCACATGTGGTATGCTGGAGGGGCACTGTGAATTGTCCCTGCAGTGGAGGCTGAGGACACGGTGGAGGATGAGGGGGCAGAGACGGACATTGTTGCAAGACCAACGGCGTGAGAACGTGGAGGCAGAAGCAGCATCACCTGGCCAAGTTGCTGTTGTGGCTGTGCAGAACCACATTCACCCAGTGGGCCGTAAAGGACATGTATTATCCCTGACCATAGTTACAGCTCTACACGTCGGTGCTGCTTTGCACTTTGTCAGACACCGACAGGCTCAAGGACTATCCCACCTTCTGTTCTACATGTGCGTGCAGGGCTGCTACTGCCTTTTTGGCAAATAAATGACAAAATGAAATAGACAACAGTCTAGGCCTCAAAAGCTAAGGAAGAGGGATGGTGACCTCCTAGTAATCTCTAGGCCTTTCCCTAACTCCTGCCAGTATGAGCAGATCCAGATGGTGGAAATGCTCATACGCCGGATACCTATGCCCTGCTAAAACTGATGAGCCCTAGGATATAGGTAGCAGGAGTCGAGACAGCTGATTCCTTCTAAGATGAAGAAACCTGCATCTTCCTGAGGCCTAGAACCAAAACACACCGGAGAACAACAAACAGAAAAGGCAACTGGTACTTAGCTTAGAGATGTATGGAGAAGCAGGAGATCCAAGACAAACAAGCTCCAGCAACTCCAAGAGGAAATATCAACCGCATGATCAGTAGTGTGAGGCGGACCTAAATAGAGCCTCATCACTGATAACGAGCAGAACCTAAGGAGAGGTGAGATCCTGCCAAACAACAACATACAAATAGGAAAACAGAGAGACCTGTCAGATATCCTCACGTGCAGCAAGTCTATCCGATCTTCTCACCTCTGTCATGGGAGGGACTGTGACAGGCGCAGAGTCCACCACTTGGAAAGGGAGGGACTGCAGCACAAGCAACTTGGCCAGAAGCACAGTCAACTTCTGCGCCATTGGATGAGTGCATGCATACTGTTGTCTCTTGGCAATCGCTTCTGTTGTTGGGATTAGCTGCTTAGTCTCTTGGCAATCGCTTCGGTGATCGATTGCTGACGGAATGACTTATGAGGAGTAGGAGGAGGAGCATGAGCCTCAGGACCAGCAAATCATGGGAAGGACAGACAGCTCCCTTTGGGCTGAGGTGGTGGAGCCTTGACTGCCTAAAATCGGGTGTGTGCACTGGGTGATGCAGCGGTTGCTGCGGCAGGCTGGACCACCAAATCGGAGCCATGGTTCTCCCAGGCTACTTTATAGTGACGCTGCATATGTTGATACAGGGCAGTGGTGCCAACATTGGCACCCTGGCAACGTTTCACCTTCTGCCCACAGATTCTACAAATGGCCATGTTCACCTCCTCCTGAGGCTTAACAAAAAACTGCTGCACCGCCAAGTAGGTGATTTTACCCCCAACACTACGCAGTAACTGGCTGCTACCGCCGCTGCTTCTGTGAACCCCTGCACCACTACTTTCCGGGCAGGTAGGCTCCGCCATTGCCTCATGGGCAAGCTGCCACCATCTTCTCCCAATGATGATGAAGCCTCTAATTCACCCGGCTCCCAAGTGCGATCAGCTACATCATCAGCATCGAGTACTGTCTGCATGTCACTGATGTCCTCCTCAACGGTCTCTGGGTCAGGAGCCTGACCGCTTGCGACACCAGCTCCCATGCGACTCTCCTCATCACTACTTGCCCGCCTATCAGAGAAAGCTGGCAAGCCACATCTTGGCTGGCCAGTATCTGCTGACTATCCTCTAGTAGCTCATCCTCGCTGTATAGTGGAGCTGAGCCCACAGCATATAATACTTCTTTGGCTGAGGGAACAGATAAGGACAGAGGCAGGTTGAGGACAGGTGAGGGCACAGGGCCTGCTCACAGGCCATGCCAACTAAGGGTTGTGTCTGACTAACCCACCGACTCTTGGCTGATGTCACTTAGGACGAAGTGGATGACCGAGTCAACCATTCAAGAACCGCTGGGTTGCTGGTCAAAACACGACCGCTAGATGACACCGGGAGCTCAGGGCTCTCCCTGCGACTCCTGCTGCCACGCCCCCTTACTCTGCTGCCCTCTGCCACTACCCTGTGCAGAGCTTGGCACTTCTCTGTCTGAAATACTGTTAGATCAAATAAATAAAAAGGAAATTAAAACACCCCAAAAAACTTCACCACACAACTGCTAATAAGCCCTTTCTTTTCCACTAATACATAACAAAAAGGGCATTAGAACATATACAGTACAGACCAAAAGTTTGGACACACCTTCTCATTCAAAGAGTTTTCTTTATTTTCATGACTATGAAGGCATCAAAACTATGAATTAACACATGTGGAATTATATACATAACAAACAAGTGTGAAACAACTGAAAATATGTCATATTCTAGGTTCTTCAAAGTAGTCACCTTTTGCTTTGATTACTGCTTTGCACACTCTTGGCATTCTCTTGATGAGCTTCAAGAGGTAGTCCCCTGAAATGGTCTTCCAACAGTCTTGAAGGAGTTCCCTGAGATGCTTAGCACTTGTTGGCCCTTTTGCCTTCACTCTGCGGTCCAGCTCACCCCAAACCATCTCGATTGGGTTCAGGTCCGGTGACTGTGGAGGCCAGGTCATCTGGCGCAGCACCCCATCACTCTCCTTCATGGTCAAATAGCCGTTACTTTTAAAGTTTTCCCAATTTTTCAGCTGACTGACTGACCTTCATTTCTTAAAGTAATGATGGCCACTCGTTTTTCTTTACTTAGCTGCTTTTTTCTTGCCATAATACAAATTCTAACAGTCTATTCAGTAAGACTATCAGCTGTGTATCCACCTGACTTCTCCCCAACGCCACTGATGGTCCCAACGCCATTTATAAGGCAAGAAATCCCACTTATTAAACCTGACAGGGCCAACTGTGAAGTGAAAACCATTTCAGGGGACTAACTCTTTAAGCTCATCAAGAGAATGCCAAGAGTGTGCAAAGCAGTAATCAAAGCAAAAGGTGGCTACTTTGAAGACTCTAGAATATGACATATTTTCAGTTGTTTCACACTTGTTTGTTATGTATATAATTCCACATGTGTTAATTCATAGTTTTGATGCCTTCAATGTGAATCTACAATTTTCATAGTCATGAAAATAAAGAAAACTCTTTGAATGAGAAGGTGTGTCCAAACTTTTGGTCTGTACTGTAACTGCACAGCTCAACGGCAAATAGGCCCTTATTTTTTTCGACTTATACATGCCACAAAAGGCTTTAGAACATATAATTGCACTGCTGAACAGCAAATAGGCCCTTACTTTTTTTCACTTATACACGCCACAAAAGTGCTTTAGAACATATAACTGCAACGCTGAACAGTAAATATATATTCTTTTGCCACTAATACATGCCAAAAAGGGCTTTAGAACATATAACTGCACCGCTGAACGGAAAATATATATATTTTTGCCACTAATACATGCCAAAAAGGGCTTTAGAACGTATAACTGCACCGCTGAACGGAAAATATATATTATTTTTTCCACTAATAAACGCCAACAATGACTTCATAACATATAATTGCACCGCTGAATGGCAAATATATATATTTTTTGCCACTAATACACTCCAAAAAAAGCTTTCGAACGTATAACTGCACCACTGAACAGCTAATAAGCCCTCACTTATACACACTACAAAAGTGTTTTAGAACATATTACTGCGCCGCTGAATGGCAAATACATATTTTTTTGCAACTAATACATGCTAAAAAGGGCTGTAATTTTCTCACTTTATCACACAAAGGCAAATACGTTTTTCTGTGCCACTAATACATGCAAAAAAGTGCTTTATAAAATATAACTGCACTGCTGAACGGCAAATAATATATATTTTTTTGCCACTAATGCATGCCAAAAAGGGCTTCAGAACATATAACTGTACTGCTGAACGACAAATAGGCCCTTATTTTTTTCCACTTATACACGCCACAAAAGGCTTTAGAACATCTAACTACACCGCTAAACAGCAAATAATATTTTTTTTTTTGCCACTAATACATGCCACAAAAGGGCTTTAGAACATATAACTGCACCGCTGAATGGCAAATATATATTTTTTGCCACTAATTCACGCAAAAAATGGCTTTAGAACGTATAACTGCACCGCTAAATGGCAAATAATTTTTTTTGCCAACTAATGCACGCTAAAATGTGCTTTAGAACATATAACTACACCGCTGAATGGCAAATGCATATTTTTTTGCAACTAATACATGCCAAAAATGGCTGTAATTTTCTCACTTCATCACACAACGGCAAATACTTTTTTTTGTGCCACTAATACATGCAAAAAAGTGCTTTAGAACATATAACTGCACTGCTGAATGGCAAATATATATTTTTTGCCACTAATACACGCCAAAAAGGGCTTTAGAACATATAACTGCACCGCTGAACGGCAAACATATATATTTTTGCCACTAATACACGCCAAAAAGGGCTTTAGAACATATAACTGCACCGCTGAACGGCAAACATATATTTTTTTGCCACTAATACACGCCAAAAAGGGCTTTAGAACGTATAACTGCACCGCTAAATGGCAAATATATATTTTTTGCCAACTAATGCATGCTAAAAAGAGCTTTAGAACATATAACTGCACCGCTGAATGGCAAATAAATTTTTTTTGCAACTAATACATGCCAAAAAGGTCTGTAATTTTCTCACTTCATCACACAACGGCAAATACTTTTTGTGTGCCACTAATACATGCAAAAAAGTGCTTTAGAGCATACAACTGCACCGCTGAACGGCAAATAGGCCCTTACTTTTTTACACTTATACACTTTACAAAAGGCTTTAGAACATATAACTGCACCACTTAATGGTAAATAATATATATTTTTGCCACTAATATATGCCAAAAAGGGCTTTAGAACATATAACTGCACCTCTGAATGGCAAATAATATATATTTATTTGCCACTAATACACGCCAAAAAGGGCTTTAGAACATATAACTGTGCCACTGTATGGCAAATAGGCCCTTGGTTTTTTCCACATACACTCCACAAAAGGTTTAGAACATATAACTGCACCGCTGAATGGCAAATAAAATAGTATATTTTTTTGCCACTAATACATGCCAAAAAGGGCTTTATAACATATAACTGCACCGTTGAATAACAAATATATATTTTTTCCCACTAATACACGCCAAAAAGGGCTGTCATTTTCTCACTTCATTACTCAACATCTAATGGCAAATAAAATAGTATATTTTTTTCCCACTAATACAAGCCAAAAAATGCTTTAGAACATATAACTGCACCGCACAAGGGCAAATAAGATGTAGAAATATTTCCTTGTAATAAACCCTGTTAATGGCTGTATCAAACAGCACTTGCACCCCAATAACAAGAACGGTTTGCTAAAATTACAGAGCTGTATAATGGTAATTTGGATCCGCAGTCAGTGGAGCAAGGTGTAATAGGATTGTTCCTATTACCCAGGCTGTAAACTCCCCTACTGAACCCTGTTCTGCTTCAATACTGTGGAATGATTCCTCCTTATCCTTTCCTTGAACTTCTATACAGCAAAAAAAAAGTTTTAAAGTCTTTTCTACCACTGTCTTTAGCGCCTGCTGATTTCTCTGCCTGCACTAAGCACACTGGAAAATGGTAGAATCCAAGATGGATGAGGCTATTTATAGGGCTGTGACATCACAGGGCTGGCTGCTGATTGGCTGCATGCATGGCATTCTGGGTGATCCCTCGTTCCCAGAGTTCCTTGCTCCGTGTCCTAACACGTGCAGCAGCCATTTTAGGAAAAATTACGATTTGTTACCACGAAGCGTGAGAAAATTCGGTCAAATTTTTCCTGAAATTTGGATAGAATTCCACTTGTCAACTTCAATTCGCTCATCTCTACTAATAGTCCACTGTATATACAAAGAAAGTAAGCACTAAGACTGAAATGCCAATATCTAATCCAAACTTCAGAAGATATTTTGAATCACAGAAATCCAGTAGATAATTTAATGATGAGTCCTTAAACATAAAAGCTCCAGAAGGTACATTATGACTCACTGACTTGAAATGTATTAACCTTAAAATTACCTGAACTGTTGGCCTTTTGTATATGGAAGTATCAGCTAATCCCAACAACAGATGGTATCTGTGGCCTGAAGGGACCAGAAAACAAAAAGGGCTTGGCTTCTGACATAAGAGTGTGTAATTGTCAGTATCCTACATTCAAGTTCATCAGAATATGAAAACTTTGAAAATGTGGATCTCAGCTAAATAAGTACAAATATTACATACCAAAATTGTAAAATGTACTAGGGCTTGTATGATATTAGATTGACTACACCAGAAATCGAAAACTCTGATGTCAAAGCCTATGAACACTTTTGCAACCATTTAATTTTAACTGCTCTAATATATCTGAATAAAAAAATAAAGATAATGTGTAACATTAATCTTGATAAAAAAATGTATTACTGTTTTGTGTCTACATCTCCATTGCAGGCTGATATGACTCCACGATTACAGACTACATGCAAACCCTGTGTAGTCTGTAATATACATTCAATGGGGTGCTAAAGGCCCTTTATACTGGCCAAGAATCAGCCAGATAATCGCTAACAAGCGTTTGTATGAATGGTGATTAGCGATTATCTGCCAGTGTAAGGCTACTTTCACACTCGCATTTGGTGCAGATCCATCATGGATCTGCACAGACGGATCCGATCAGATAATACAACCGTCTGCATCCGTTCAGAACGGATCAGTTTGTATTATCTTTAACATAGCCAAGACGGATACATCTTGAACACCATTGAAAGTCAATGGAGGACGAATCCGTTTTCTATTGTGCCAGATTGTGTCATAGAAATGGGATCGGTCCCCATTGACTTCCATTGTGTGCCAGGACGGATCTGTTTGGCTCAGTTTCGTCAGACGGACACCAAAACGCTGCTTGCAAAGCGGAAAGGAGACGGAATGGAGGCAAACTGAGGCAAACTGATGCTTTCTAAATAGATCCTTTTCAAGTCAGAATGCATTAGGGCAAAACTGATCCGTTTGGCTCCGCTTCGTCAGGCGGACAGCAAAATGCTGCAGGTAGTATTTTGGTGTCCGCACCCAGAGCGGAATGGTGACTGAACGGAGGCAAACGGATGCATTCTGAGCAGATCCTTATCCATTCAGAATGCATTAGGGCAAAACTGATCCGTTTTGGACCGCTTGTGAGAGCCCTGAACGGATCTCACAAACTGAAAGCCAAAATGCCATTGTGAAAGTAGCCTAAAAGTGCTGACGATGAACAAGCGAAACCGTCGTCAGGTAATATGATTGTTTGGTCACCAAAATCATTTTTTGCAAAAGCAGACTGTGCCATATAATCACGCTTTGCGGCTGGCAAACAATTGTTCTGTATGGGGACGAGCAATGGCATTAGCCATTGCACCTCCTCATACTGTGGAGGAGATCACTGCATGTAATAGCAGCAGTCCCCTTCATTGACGAGCAGGCGATTGTCGGGCAGGAACGCTTCCTTATCTGATAAATCTACCGGTGTATAGGGGACTTTAGAAGAGGGGACAGGTGAAGGGGATTGTAACTACATAATCAGACAACAATTGTTTGTAGTCTGTCACCATGGAGACATCTCCTAATCTGCAATTTGCATACCAGTTGTAGGCACAAAACACTATGGAAAAAAGTTATTTATATCTTATTTTCTGTAGTCAATAAGATAAAACAGTTTTTAGGTGGATTAGAGCTAAAATAGGGTGGCTGTGAATGTGGAGATATCCTTTAAGGAAAATGTATGTGCTATATTAGAATAGGTTCTAAGGCGATAATACAGGGATGAAAAGAACACCAAAGAAAGAATCCATGCCCATGCAGCATACCCACTGGCCATGTACTAGATATAAGTCAGTTTCCTCCAGTGTTCCTTTAAACATCTTGAGTCTGTTTGCTATGTGGAAAGAAGTACAGGTGGTTCAGCTCTATAATATAATACTGCTGCTTTACACCAGCTTAGTCAACTTTCACACTCGCGTTTTGGCTTTGGGTTTGTGAGATTTGTTCAGGGCTTTCACAAGCGGTCCAAAACGGATCAGTTTGCATTCTAATGCATTCTGAATGGATAAGGATCCGCTCAGAATGCATCAGTTTGCATCCATTCAGTCTCCATTCCGCTTTGGAGGCGGACACCAAACGCTGCAAGCAGCGTTTTGGTGTCTGTCTGATGAAACTAAGCCAAACGGATCCGTCCTGGCACACAATGTAAGTCAATGGGGAAGGATCCGTTTTCACTGACACAATCTGGCACAATAGAAAACAGATCCGTCCTCCACTGACTTTCAATGGTGTTCAAGATGGATCCGTCTTGGCTATGTTACAGATAATACAAACGGATCCGTTCTGAACGGATGCAGACGGTTGTATTATCTGATCGGATCTGTCCATGACGGATCCCCACAAAACGCGTGTGAAAGTAGCCTTACAGTACCCAGACTTCAACAGCTTACATACATAGAATCCAAGTGATTTATGATAGTGTAGTCATTTTGTAGAAGGGCTTGGTTTTCAGTTCTGAAGTTTTTGTCAATCTAGCCTATTTTATGTGTGGATTAGAATCTTCCCTGTCTCTGTCTAGTGCTATATCAAAAAGTTTAGACATCTGTTCTGACAGCTTGTAAACTGAGGATAATACATCCGCAAAGCCTCTGCCTTAGGTGCTGTGCATTGTATAACATCAATCTGACTATTACATAGATCCTCTACTGTGAGAGATTCAATATTTTCTATTAACTGATGTCCAGATTCTAAACTATTTCTAGGTGGTAGTAGAAAACAAAACTTAAAAATGTTCTCTGATATGGGAAATGGTCTTATTAATCATATTATATAATATCATAAATGTAAACTACAGGAATGGATGCACAACATCATTGGTAGAGTACATATATAAGTTTTATTTATATACAGTATATTGTAATGATTAGAGATGAGCGAATTTCATATTTTGAAATTCGTTCACACTTTGTTTGGTGGTAAAATGTGAATTGCATTATGGATTCCGTTACCATGGACCATAACGCAATTCTATGATGGAATGCATAACGGAATGCCTTTAGAGGCATTCCGTTATGCATTCCATCATAATAGAAGTCTATAGGCTGCAAAACGGATCTCTCCCATTTGCGTTATGCAGGGAACTCCTCTCCTGCATAACGGAAACGGGACGGATCCGTTATGCAGCCCATAGATTTCTATTATGACGGAATGCATAACGGAATGCCTCTAAAGGCATTCCGTTATGCATTCCGTCATAGAATTACGTTATGGTCCGTGGTAAGGGAATCCATAATGCAATTTACATTTTACCACCAAACGAAGTGTGAACGAATTTCATAAGCAGAAATTCGCTCATCTCTAGTGGTGACGTGTACAGTATAAATGCTGGGAGGAGTGTATATCCCACCCAGATACCTCAGCTGGGTGAGATAACTGAAATCCAGAAAGCTTCAGTGGTTTCAGCAAAGTGTAGTTTGCTGAGACAGTTTTGTCTAGCTGTTTTTCTGGGCTGGATTTCATGTGGACTGGGGGATAGGTTTGGTAGTGGGATCTGCCAGTCCACACCCTTCCATACATGTAGTGTCTTTTGCCGGAGGTGATCGCAGGTGAGGCCTGCTGCTGTAATCAAGGAGGGATAAAAGAACCCTCTGTGTATGAATGAGGAGGAAGAAGGCAGAGGAAGCCTAAGAGAGAGGGAAGCCTGAGAGGGCCATTAGTTTTTGTAAAGCCTGAAGTTTGGGGGGCCCAGTGACACCTACAGAAAGAGGGTCACACAGTCAGAGTCGGGAGGACTTCTGGACAATCTCCCCCCAAGGGTGCTGGTGTGGTCACAGCCTGGAGACTGCTGGACCTTTAATGGCTGAGGAAGCTGGATCTAATCCCGTGTGTGAACGGCACTCTATAGGTGAGGTAGAGACAACACGTGTATTAGGTAGAGCCCAGACGGGCAGGTGTTTATTTTCGATGTTTATGTGTGTGATGGTGCTGAAGTGCCAAAATAAAGCACCTTTTGGACTTGAACTATGTTGTCAGAGGAGAAGTCTATGAGAGAGCGATCCCTTACAATATATAAGGATAAACCTTAGGGGACCTTTGAGGGACATTTATCAAATCTGCTACACCAGTTTTGTGGAGTAAAAATGTAGCGTGCAACATTTTGTACATTTTTGCAACTGATGGAGACTATCTATTGTCCATAGTACAATGTAACTCATTTAACGGTTTCTTGGAGAGGTAGGACCCTGTTTCTATTTGTTGTATGCATGGTGTGCTATAAAGGTCTCATAAATGCAGGTCCCACCCCTGAGACCCACACCTATATCCAGAACGAGGGTCCCCAGAAAATTATGAATGGAGAGATGAGACCCTCATTTATTGTAGCAGGATTAAGAGTACATTTAAGCTGTTTATAATGGGATAGTTTTGCATTACTTATTATGGCCTGTGCACATGCCAGCACAGCTGGACATACAGTTCTTGAGAATAGATCTGCACAGCCTCTGTGTACTGCCATACAAGCTCTGTTGGGTGGTGTATGTACAGAGATGTTCTCTCCTAGAGGTAAAGTGTAAAAGGGAGAATACCTACATATATGCGGAGCCTGACAGAACATGACACTTTTTTATATTAAATTAGTTCAGCAAAGCCTCACTTATGGTGTCAAAATATCAGCATATACATATGCCCTTAAAAGGGTTTTCCACCTTTTTTATATTGATGACCTATCCTCCAGCTTGGTCATCAACAGGCTTCAGCGAATCGACCTTTAGATCATAGATCTGAAGTCGATTTGTTCAAAAACATCAATGTTAATGCTGTTTTCGTACAGCATTAAAATGTATTGACTCCATGGAGCCAAAGTTCGTCTCACCCGAAGTCGTACAAGACTTTGGTGAATTACAACTATACTCATATCTGCGTATTTAGAAACAATTTAAAATAGGAATCCAAAGTTGGCTTTGGTACTGGCTGGTACCTACGTACCAAAGCCCACTTCAGATTTCTATTTTAATTAGTTTTTAAATACGCAGATACAAATAAAGTAGTAATTCACTGACATCTCGCGCGACTTTGAATGAGATGGACTTTGGCTCCACAAAGCCAAATTTTAATGCTGTACAGAAACAGCATTAACATCAAAGTTTTTAAATGAATCGACTTTGGATCTATGATAGGAAGCTTGATTCTCTCAAGCCTAGTCATCAATATCAGATTGGTAGGGTCTGAAGTTTGGCACTCCTACCTAAAAAGCTAAGAAAACACAACAGTGGACAGATACAGTAGCAGAAGACTCTGCCCATTGTGTTGTGACCCTGCTGGCATACTTCTGATCAGCTTCCATGGGATGGGAGGAAACCTCTTTAAACAAAATGGTCATAAAAAACATTATATCATCAATAGTATCAAATAGAAGAGATGTTTTTTAATCCGCTTAGATTTGAGATACATACTTTTCAATTCTAGTTTTTAAAATGGATTCCATTCAAATGGGTGTGGCATGTTGGTGAAACTGGAGGATATGTTTAAAAACTGGAGCATACTTACATTAGAATTATTTTACAAAAGATAGTGGGGGTCATTTATTATCAGATATACGCCAATTTCTAGTGTACTGTATATCTGTCGCAGATTCGGTTGCAAAGGGGATTTGAGGCCGACTCTGTGACTTTCTCCAGCTCACGCCAGGTCTAAAAAAGGGGGGCGGGGAAGGGGTGGTCCAGCCAGACCATCTTAGTTATCATTTTCTACTCCTGTTTTAGGCATAGAAAATTATCTAAATCCATGCCAGCAGGGGAGCTGGCGTAGATTTAGACAGGCGGTGGACTGGGGTTATTAAGACCGGTCTTAATAAATTACCTCAAATAATTCTATTACATAGCTCTAAGCCCATTCCACCCCACATTGAAGTAAAACATACAAACAAAACTTGTTACATTTCCATTAAAAAGCAATAATACAAAATATTGCAACATCGCCCAGACGGATTACCACAAGGTAGAATTGCAATTATTTTTGTGATTCACCCATGAAGCAAAAAGACCTTCCTGGTAAATTGAAAGTGCATAAAGCACAAAGATGAGTTAACAGGAAAGAAGACAGAGAACTTTACTTAACAATGAATAATCAGTGAATAAGCAATATAATTAATTCCCAGCTCAACGAAACCTGACAATAAAAGTCAAATTAAATCCCACAAAATATATTTAACATGCTGCTTTCATCTTCACTTACCCATTACATTTTTAGCTCTAGATCAAAGCAGACATATTACTTACTTAAACAATTAAGTTAGCAGTGCATAGGTGTGCCCTCTGCTACTACAGTATATCTATCACAGGTGTTTGATATTTACCAAACTTTCTAAAAAATTTGCATTTCCACAAGACAGACGAAACCCCAGCCCACACGAGGCGGTCAATAGACACACAATTTTTTGAAGATACTATAATTAACCTGCAAATTCATTCAGTCATTCCTCATTGAAACAGCAGCCCATGTAAATTTCGGAACAGGGTCATGTCCACTGCTGCATCCAGTGACTAGCATCAGCAGTGACGTGCCCTTAAGCAGCGTGTCTGTGACTTTACGCAGGAGTAGCTTAAGCGCTCATTAATATATATCCTGTATATATCCTTTATTCAAAATCAGGGCACATACAAAGAGAAAATTAGCCTCAACAGAAATACCAGTCACATGCAAGGAGTGTACGGCATTATACTGATTTATAATGCTGTGTGTCTCTGCAGGACCTTACTACTACAAAATCATACTGAAATAATGCTGTCAGTAAAATTCTTGATGCTCTCAAACAGAATAACAATATAAAATATTGTAATTTGATTCCTTTTAATGGCTAACTAAAATAAATGATGTTATAAGGCACATTTTCAAGACTCTCAGGCTCCTTCTTCAGGCCAGAAAAGAAAAAATCTCTAGAAAAACATGGATATACATGCAACCAAAAGTGTTAACCAGCCTAAAAGAAAAGGAGATTGGAGAAAGGCTCTTCTTCGCCATAAAGCCTATTGTATCATAGCCTTTAAAAGTTGCTTTCCTAAAGGCTTGAATGTGAGACCTGATCTAACATGTTTCCATTAATAGTAAGTAACCTATCTAGTGGTCGCTCAGTTTTCCCAAATATACTCAGTTATCGTTTAAAGAGATGAATGTATTGAATGAATCAATTCTGAATGAATCGGATTTGTAACAAATTTCACAAAAATTCTGCTGCCAAATTAATCTGAAGTTTTTGGACGAATTGTGAAAACGGAGCCAGCACCATTTTACTGTGAAAATTATCTGGATAAATGGAAGGGAGGATGAATATCCTGTGACCCTGGGGAGGGGGGAGGGCCTACGCTGATTGACTGAGAGGCTGACAGGCAGACTGTAAACTGATCAGGCAGCATTCATGCTTCTGGCCAGCTGTCTGTAAAATTTGTCACGTCATTCTGCAAATGTGGAGCACTTCCGTGACTTGATCTGCTCTAAACTGTGTCTCACAACTGGACGGCAGTTCCTGTCTTAAATAAGTGCAGGGTCTGAATCAGAAAAGCGAAACCAGGGAGACAAATAAGAAAACACTAATGATATAATGGCATAGAAATCAGAAGACAAAAACCAGAAGCCAAAGTCTAAGCCGAATCTAAACAGAACCACAGAGGTAAAGCAAAGGGAAGTGGTCATAATCAGGAAATCTCGTCAAGTCAAAAGAGTCAGTGAGAATGCTGTGAGGGTACAAATCGGAGGTCTGGGATGCAGAAATTAGTGCAGTAATTTAGGGCTAGTAAGGCAATCCAAGGATTGGAAACCAATCACAGGTAACCTGTGGCCAGCAGGTTGCCTGTTTAAATGGGCTGCGCTTCAGGGTCACATGACACATTCAATGTTACTTGTGACCCATAATGTCAGCATGCTTAACGTGCGAGCGCCAGATCTGATTGGCCTTCACTCCTTCACAGGAAGACCCCGTCTGTCTCCTGGCAACCAGACGCTGGCCGTGTGAGACTCTGACTCTTGGCACCCCTGTCAATTAGCTTAATGAATTAATTGTTACAAATTGGTCCGATCATTTCCAAACTGAGACTTAAACACCACTTTACATTTCATTGGCAAAAGTGGCAGTACTTAAATGAGTATCAAATTACTTTTTGCTCGAGTAGAACACTTTGGGATGCTCGGGTGCTCTACAGAACCTGAGCATTAAACCAGGCACCCCATGCTCTGAAGAGGGGAGGGTGAAAGGTCCCACTGAGGTCTATGCAGAAGATCGCTGTATAATGGGGGAATCCGCGCTTAGAAGTCCCTGCTCTGACTCCATATATAGCTATGTCCATATATGGAGTCGGTGCTTGGGGACACCCAGTGTATTTAAATCTAATTTAGCCTATATTTCTGAAAAGTTTCTGCCAGGATTTGAACTCACAACCTTCTACATTAGAGGCAAGAACCTTAACCACTCAGCTATAAAGCTGAATGATAAACTGTGTCAGAAAAACCTCATAGTAGTTTCTCATGTAGTAAGTATTCCTATACAGCAGATGTATAATTTTATATTTAACTACAGGTTAACATGCAGCTCTATAACGTAGTGGTTAAGGTTCTTGGCTCTAATGTAGAAGGTTGTGAATTCAAATCCTGGCAGAAACTTTTCAGAAATAGAGGCAAAATTAGATTTAATATACACTGACTCGAGCATCGCGCTCAAGCACACGCGGTGTTCGGCCGAGCATTGCAATGCTCAAGTCAAAATGGTGTTTGGCCGAGCATGCTCGATCAACACTAATTATAGAATCTGCTTCTCTTGCTGGCAAGATATATACATTCCTCATATGGACTGTGAATGTAGACTAAGTTTCTAAAAGATCAGATTAATTTTCATAAATGGAATATATTTATTTTTATTTTTTAGATACTGTATAATCATAGGTTTTGTGCAAACATCTGCATCTACATTTCTCACCAAGTCAGAAAAGTTAAACCAGTTTCATCCCTCACCTGGACCTGAAGGTTTCTCATCTTTCATCTCTACATGCCACAATCCACCCACTTAATCACACTCTCTCACAACTTTGCTGTGCTTATTACGCTACTCTAAAACAATTTAACCCCTTCATCATTAGGCTACTTTCACACTTGTGCTCGGGGTTCCGCTTGTGAGCTCCGTTTGAAGGCTCTCACAAGCGGCCCCGAACGGATCCGTACAGCCCCAATGCATTCTGAGTGGATGCGGATCCGCTCAGAATGCATCAGTTTGGCACCGTTTGGCCTCCGTTCCGCTCAGCAGGCGGACACCCGCACGCCTGGCCATGCGGAGCCAAACGGATCCGCCCAGACTTACAATGCAAGTCAATGGGGACGGATCCGTTTGACATTGACACAATATGGTGCAATTGCAAACGGATCCGTCCCCCATTGACTTTCAATGTAAAGTCAGGAGTCCCTATTAATATACCATCGGATCGGAGTTTTCTACAATCCGATGGTATATTTTAACTTGAAGCGTCCCCATCACCATTGGAACGCCTCTATGTTAGAATATACCATCGGATTTGAGTTAGATCTTGAAACTCAGATCCGACAGTATATTCTAACACAGAGGCGTTCCCATGGTGATGGGGACGCTTCAAGTTAGAATATACTAAAATAACTGTGGACATGACTGCCCCCTGCTGCCTGGCAGACCCCCCTCCCTCCCCTGTATTTAACTCATTGGTGGCCAGTGCGGCCCCCCCTCCCCTGTATTTAATTCATTAGTGGCCAGTGCGGCCAGCCCCCCTCCCTCCCCTGTATTTAACTCATTGGTGGCCAGTGCGGCCGGCCCCCCTCCCTCCCTCCCCTATATTTAACTCATTAGTGGCCAGTGCGGCCGCCCCCCCCCCCCTGTTTTTAACTCATTGGTGGCCAGTGCGGCCGGCCCCCCTCCCTCCAATATATTTAACTCATTGGTGGCCAGTGCGACCGCCCCCCCTCCCCCCCTGTTTTTAACTCATTGGTGGCCAGTGCGGCCGGCCCCCCTCCCCCCCCTAATTAAAATGACCGACCCCCCATCATTGGTGGCAGTGGAGAGTTCCGATCGGAGTCCCAGTTTAATCGCTGGGACTCCGATCGGTAAACATGGCAACCAGGACGCTACTGCATTCCTGGCTGCCATGGTTACTTAGCAATTTTACAAGCATTATACTAACCTGCAATGTCTGTGACCTGCCGGGCGCTCCTCCTACTGGTAAGTGAAAGGTCTGTGCGGCGCATTGCTTATAGCACAGACCTTTCACTTACCAGTAGGAGGAGCGCCAGGCCGGTCACAGACATCGCAGGTAAGTATAATGCTTCTAAAATTGCTAAGCGATTAAACTGGGACTCCGATCGGAACTCTCCGTTGCCACCAATGATGGGGGGTCGGTCATTTTAATTAAGGGGGGAGGGAGGGGGGGCCGGACGCACTGGCCACCAATGAGTTAAAAACAGGGGATGAGGGGGGGGCCGGCTGCACTGGCCACCAATGAGTTAAATACAGGGGAGGGAGGGAGGGAGGGGGGACCGCACTGGCCACCAATGAGTTAAATACAGGGGACGGAGGGAGGGGGGGTCTGCCCCCTGCTGCCTGGCAGCACCTGCCAGGCAGCAGGGGGCAGTCATGTACACTGTTCTTTTAGTATATTCTAACTTGAAGCGTCCCCATCACCATGGGAACGCCTCTGTGTTAGAATATACTGTCGGATCTGAGTTTTCACGAAGTGAAAAATCAGATCTGAAAAAAACTGTTATGCAGACGGATCCGTTCTGAACGGATGCAAGCCTTTGCATTATAGGAGCGGATCCGTCTGTACAGACACCAGACGGATCCGCTCCTAACGCAAGTGTGAAAGTAGCCTTATTTGGCAAGTTAGCTATTTGTATAACATCAGTATATTCTTCAGTGTTGAACAGAGATTGTATTCACTCACATTACTGCCTGCCTGGTGTCTAAGGTCTAAAATTAATTTGCCCCAAACTAAAATATGTGTAGAAATGTTTCTCATTGGTGGGTTACATATAGTTTAAAATTATTCTATTCTTAGCAGCTCTTTCTTCATCCACTTCCTCTTAGGTTGTGGTGGGCTTATGCATATACACAGAAGTCAATCAGAACAAGGAGAGGTGATATATAATTTATCTGAGAGGGTATTAACTCTCATTTATTTTTGCATGCACAATTTTAAAACAATAGAAAGACTTATCAATTAGTACTTCTAGAAGAGAATACATGCATACAGAGTCAGATATATAGTCTCTGCATGAAATAGGAGACATATGGAGGTCTTATAGAGGGCATCTGCTCTATTATTAGAGTCCTATTAAGCCTCCATACAAAATGGAGCCAAAAAAGTGTTGTGTGCATGAGCCCTTTATGTACTTGTTGAACACCTATAAATGTTTTCACACAGTTATTATTTCCTTTTTTCCAGAATTATTGTTTTCGTTTTTAACCCCTTCCCCCTGTATGCAATTTAGGGCTTAGTGAACAAGCAATTTATATATTTTTTTATATTGTAGATAATGTTGAGTGAAGCATCCGAAGCAGAATTTCGTTCTGAAGTTTAGGAAAACTCAGATTCTAAACAAGACTGAATTTCCTCGTGTTTCATGGTAATGAACCAGATTTCCTAAAATAGAGGCTTGACGTGTTAAAAATTGAAAGTAAGTGTAGAAGAGACAAGCCTGGTAATACGAGATCACCTATAATGCCGTGCAGCTAGCTAATCTGCAGTTAGTCATCCCCTGTGATGTCACAGCCCTACAAAATCCTGATCCTGCACAGTCTCCACTACTGTCCTGTGAACTGAGCATAGGGAAAGACGTGACAAGAGGCTCATACGCTAGGGACTTAATTGTCTTGGTCGGTACGATTACAGCGATTAAATTTGACTTTTTTGCATCACAGCATCCCAAGACTCATTTATTTTTCTTTCTACAAAGCTGCATGAGGGCTTGATTTTTTGTGGGATGACTTTAGTCTTCATAGGTACTATTTTGGGTTGCAAAACACTTTTTGGTCACTTTTCATTACTTTTTTAGGTAGTGAATAAGCAAAAAAAAGCAATTCTGGCATTTCTTTTTTTTTTACAACATTCACCGTTCAGGATAAGTTGTATGCTAATTGTGTAGAGTAGGTCGTTACAGAGGCTGCAATACCAAATATGTGGTGGAGGGTTTATTTTTACAATTTTTTTTTTTCATTGAAAAGCGTTTTTACAATGGAAAAAAAAGGTTTTCTAAAGGGAATCTGTAATCTACTTCTGCTATGTGTAAGCAATGCCAGTGCAATGTATATCCATTTAACATCGTTTAAACCATAACTTTGTTATCTTTATATGTACTTTCAAACTCCAAGAAAATACACTTTATTCAGTATGCAAATTATGTGCAAAGTGCCCAGCAGGGTATCACCAATGGCTTCATGAGCTCAGGACCGCCTCCTTCAAGTGCCCAAGCCTACCTCTCGCAAGAGCCCAAGACTGTCTCTTCATCTCTAGCATTACTTCCCCTTGTGCTTTCCACTCCACCTCTTTTCTTCGATTTCACTATTTCCCTTCAACTCTGTGTGTCACTAAAAAACATGAACATGAATCTGCCTGCACAGCTGCCTTGCCTGCCGTAGGCATCTGACTGTAGGTATAGCGCATGTGTTAAGCCTCTGAAGTCGTGGGTGGAGTAATAAGTCAGTGCAATTGGACTTATATTTTTTTTCCTTGAAGACATTTTGCTAGTTATCTGACTGGTTTTTTTCAATTAGAGTGGCTTGTACGTTAGGAGTGAAATTGCATGTAGTTCTGCGCGTGGCAGTACTCGATACTGAATAAATTGAGATATTTTACATATTTTGTTTGCATTTACTTATCATTTATATTGCATATCATTAACATGTCTATCGCACCCGGCCAATGTGAGGATGTGATGATGATGTTTCTTCAATCAAGATGGCCGCGACGTTCTCTCCACGAGCAAAAGGATGAGGTGAGTATGATTTTTCTTTTTTCATTTTTAACCCTGATTAACCCCTGAATGGCTTCAAGCTTAATGTCAGATGTCGAGATCAGTGATGAACGTGGCAGCTGAGGAGCTTTGTGAAATTCAGCGAAGCAGCCGAATCAAATTTTTTATAACTTCGCTCAACTCTAGTTATATTCTTTCATTCTTAGCAGATTAGACTCCTAAATTAATGAGAGAAAACATTTGCATTCTTTGTTGAGATTTATCTACCTATGGACTCAATGTACTTCAACTGTCAGTCCATTCTCCTACGCCCACATCAAACTTGCATTGACTCATGTGAAAAGCTTATTCCATACCATACTGACACTGATAAGCAAGTTAGAACATGAAAAATATAATTCATAATTCACAAGATGGTGAATTGGAGCCTAAATAACACATATTTCACCTGAAAACGTAGATTTTGATTGGGTCGAAGAGGACACTGCCCACATAGTCATTATTTATATACAGGTCACATGCATGTGATATACACTGTATCTGCTGGCTTGAACTTTTTACCTAGCAGATTATATTTATATTAAAGGTTATATCTACATTTCTGTTTAACTTTATCATCATTTATGTATGAAATTGAAACAGTTTCTGCTTTCCAGCAATTACTTTAATTAAGCCCCAAGGTCAAAAGCTGTTATATGGTGACTATAAAACTCTACTGGGATTCTACATGTGCCTCCAACTTCATGCAAAGGCATTTGGAAGTTTTGTTTCAGATACACTACAGTATGGATGAATCCAACAGAAAAAAATGCTTCATAGTGCATTCATGTCATGTGGTGACACATAAGGGAAGGTTTATCATGGCCGATGGCATACGATAACCAGCTGCATTGATGCCTCATCATAAATTAGGCGCAGCATGCAGCAGTCTGTTTGCCTGAACTGAATTCTAGATTTCAGTGTTTTTCTGCACCAGAACACTGGCATAGAAGATGATAAATGTGGCGGGGCCGCATGCTCTGCTTCCTCCATGTCCATGCCACACATCCTTTTTGGAAAGTGGGCGAAGCTGGTTGTGAAGTGTCGTTAAAAAAAGTCGCAAATGTGCAGTTTGCGCCTTTTATGTCACAAAAGTGACTTATTCAAATGATAAATCTCCCCAAATAGAGTTCCTTTACTACCAAACATTCATGTGTCTACAGGCAGCCTCAGTACACATGACGATCTACAAACATGTGAACCAGTATCTTACTCAAAATATGAATTTGCTTAAAAAAAACTCTATTAAACCATGTTGTGATAATAAAAGCCTACAAGCTATTCTAGCAATGAGAGCTTTAGCTGATTTGCAGTAAATGCAGGTTGCAAGGAACTCCTTCTAAAAAAATGTCACTCAAAAAGTCTAATCCACTAACTGACAAGCTAGAACTTAAATGTGTTAAAACGTAAAATTCTGCCTTGTTAGCAAGCCTTGAGGGCTAAGTTTCGGTACACCTTGGTTTATGACGAATCTCTACTAAAGCAAATAGCAAAAAAATCAGCCAAGACAAATAGAAGGACTACATGCAATAATCTTATAATGACACTTATAGCCTCAAAAAAATTTTAGTGATGCAAAAAAAAAAGAAAAAAGTATAATAGAACATAGAAAAATGTATAGTGTCTATTTTTCAACACACTCCTAATTTTGGATAGATACAAAATAGTGACCAAATTTGCAATGTGTGAAAATGACCATAAGGTTATGGTCACCATTTTTCATGTTTTCAAGACAAAAACTAAAGTCACACAACAGTTGCATTACAATACACAAATAGAGAAGGCAGCACTAAACTGGTAACTCTCACAAGGATAACATTTACCAATATAAAGGTCCTCGATACATTTGGAATCTAGAAGTGACTGCCATGCTCCTCTGACAGCTTAACTCCCCGAGACCAAAAGAATTGGACAATTGAAATCTATCTTCTGAGAGTCAGGAGACTCCCGTACACGTTCGATGGTTGACCAGTCCCGCCAAAATCTGCATCTAATATGTATGGTCAACTTAATGCTGTTAACGTGAGTAATGGAGTTTGAGGTACCATCTATATTGAAAACCTCCTTATTGGGACTATTACCCTCAAAGTGCAAAGGAGAAGATTACAGTTGATCACTACTTTCTACTGTTGTTTATAGGAGGTAGATCTAAGAAAAGGGAAGGCAATTGGGACAATTTCCCTTAAATACAATGGAATACCATTCCATATATGTTCCTATTGGCTGCTGTTGCATTTTTTGCTTGACAAAAGTGTCTGTGTGGCTATAGCCTTAAGCAGCGAGGATTCCATCCTGATGCTTCCCAGCTGTTAGTAAAACATAGCTCTCAGCATGCTGGGAATTGTAGTTTCCCAACAGCTGGAGAGCCTCAGATTGGAGACACTTGCCTGAGTTTATGGTCATACACCACAGAATGTTTCCACAGCTCCTCTATAAAAACTAAATCCACAAGAAAATCCACATGTATGAACATGCAAATGCTAGCATGGATTTTGGAAAGATTTCATCCCTTACAATACAATGAGTGGAATCTGCCACAAAATAATAAAAAAAATCCACATTATGTCCTGAACATCCTCCATTATTTTGTTAAATCTGCCACAAATGCAGTATATGTAAAGATAGCGCCTTTACTTTATTGTTTTAACTCTTTACTAAATCATTTCAGAACAAACAGACAAAAACAAGATAACAAAAAATAAAATATATTTTCTTCCCAAATTACAGTGCCTAGTGAAACTCTGCTATTTCCAGCAGTCCCATAGTGACAAATGGAGAGGTGACCGCGCAAGCACAGCTGCTCTCCCTTCACTTCAGGGGCTTTGGTATGGAGATAGGAGTGGTTTTCAGAGGTGGGACCTGCACCTGTCTTACATTTGTGGCATATTGTTGCCAGAAATGTTGAGATGGAAAAACCCCTTTAATTCCAAGGAAGCCTTTTACTTTTAACAAACCACCATTTTCCTAAACTGCTAGTTTTATTGACAGTTTCAACCCTTTTTACGAGGAACCCATGTGCACATCCAATTTCTAGTGATAACCAGTTGGCAACAATTTATAAATAATTTGTGTATTTATATCTTCTCCACTTATATCATGCAAACTACTTAATATACAAGTCAACACCAAACTTTCAATCTGTATCATGTAAACATCTAAGTAAGTTGTTCCACAATGGCTATATCTAGGAGTATCTTCACCACATATTTGTGGTGTCAGCTGCATCTAACATGGAGCACCTAGGACTTTCCGCTGGCGATCTAAATCTAGTTTTATACAACCATGCTACAGTATAATATATTTGGTGCACCACAAAAAACTGTGTGTTTTTTTTTTCAAACATTTACTATTGTTGATACATACTGTAATAGCTTTGGTACTTAGCTGCTGTGGAACTATGACTCCCAGCATGCACATATGCTCGGCTGTTCAAGTATCTCCAATAGATGTGAAAAGAGGATTATGGGAGTTGTAATTTCAGTACAGCTGGAGTGCCAGAGGTCACTGAATTCTCCAGGATCTGTTCTTTTCCATTTTGGGTTTGCTTCTGAAATTAGTGCCCTGATCAATAACTAAATTTATATTAACATATACTACTGATGCTAGTTTCTATCCACCCTTCAAACCCGTCCAGATATTCATAATTACATTATAAGACCTCATGCACACAACAGTATTTTTTTCACGGTCCGCAAAACGGGGTTCCGTTGTTCCGTGATCCGTTTACGTTTTTGTTTCCGTGTGTCTTCCTTGATTTTTGGAGGATCACCAGACATGAAAAGTGAAAAAAATATCTAAGTCAAGTTTGCCTTGCAAATGATAGGAAAAAAACTGATGCGCGGACGCGGATGACAATCTTGTGTGCATCCGTGTTTTTTCACGGACCCATTGACTTGAATGGGTCCGCGAACTGTTGTCCGTGAAAAAAATAGGAAAGGTCCTATTTTTTTTACGGACTGGAAACACGGATCACGGACGCGGATGACAAACGGTGCATTATCAGAGTTTTCAACGGACCCATTGAAAGTCAATGGGTCCGCAGAAAATCACGGAAAACGGAACAACGGACACGGAACTCAACAACGGTCGTCTGTATGAGGCCTAATGCTCAGTAAATAACTTTGCCTTCTTAAAGGATAACTGTCATGTTTTCATCAAAAAAATCTATTTTAGCATATGTTACTGCTGCAGCAGCATTATGCATAAAGCAATCTTTAGTTTCTTAACATACCACCATTTTCCTTGAGTTTTCCTCTTAGTTAGCTGTCTTGAATCCTACAATATGAGGATATTCTCAAGATGGCTCCTCTGGCAGTTCTCTGAGGCCAAAACTGCCTTCCCTTACTTCCCATACACACTTGCTGTAGCCAGCAGCTTTCTGCCAGCCTATCAGATTGGATAACTGAAAGACACGCCTCCTCATTTTGAAGCCTAATGCAGGCATGCAGTGTGAAGGACTGCCCCTCTGTCTTCTGTTTACATTAAGTTGGGAGACAGATGAGCCCGAGCAACGTTTTTTAAGGGAGCAGTGGAAAGGGACTGGAGACATTAAGGAAAGCTGTTATTATAAGGTAATTACAGATCTTTTAGCCACCATTGACAGATTAACTCAGGTATACATGATAAACTAGCAAATAAAATTAAAAAAATGACAGTTATCCTTTAAGGCTGAGTTCACATCAGCATTCAGCCTTTCCGTTCTCCTGCTCCGTTATAGAAGGACTAGCTCCACACTATGTCACCTTGCCACTCTGTGGTCTCCTGATGCTGCGGATGCTACCTCACCAATATGTCACCTTGCCACTTTGTGGCCTCCTGACACTGCTTCTGCCACCTCCACATTGTCATTGTGCCACACTGTGGCTCCTCCTGATGCTGCTGCTGCCGCCACCTCCATACTCTGTCATTGTGCCATTCTGTGGACTTCTGATGCTGCTGCCACCTCCACATTGTCATTGTGCTACCCTGTAGCCTCTTCCTGATGCTGCTGCTGCCGCCACCTCCATACTCTGTCATTGTGCCACTCTGTGGCCTCATGATGCTGCTGCCATCTCCACACTGTCATTGTGCCAGCGTGTGGCCAACTCCTGATGCTGCTGCAGCCACCTCCACACTGTCATTGTGCCAGCGTGTGGCCAACTCCTGATGCTGCTGCAGCCACCTCCACACTCTGTCATTGTGCCACTCTGCGGTCTCTTCATGCTGCTGCTGCAACCTCCACGCTGTCATTGTTTCACACTGTGGCCTCTTCCAGATGCTGCCGCCACCTCCATACCCTGTCATTGTGCCACTCTGTGGACTCCTGATGCTGCTGCCACCTCCACACTGTCATTGTGCCACCCTGTGGCCTCCTCCTGATGCTGCTGCAGCCACCTCCACACTCGGCCATTGTGCCACTCTACAGTCTCTTCATGCTGCTGCTGCCACCTCCACACTGTCATTGTGCCACCCTGTGGCCTCCTCCTGATGCTTCTGCTTCTGCGATCTCCACACTCTGTCATTGTGCCACTCTGTGGACTCCTGATGCTGCTGCCACCTCCACACTGTCATTGTGCTACGCTGTGGCCTCTTCCTGATGCTGCTGCTGCAGCCACCTCCATGCTCTGTCATTGTGCCACTCTGTGGCTTCCTGATGCTGCTGTCACCTCAACACTGTCATTGGGCCACCCTATGGCCTCCTCCTGATGCTGCTGCAGCCACCTCCACACTCTGTGGCCTCCTGATTATGCTCTTGCCACCTCCACACTGTCATTGTGCCACTCTGTGGCCTCCTCCTGATGCTGCTGCTGCCACCTCCACACTGTTATTGTTACACTCTGTGGCCTTCTTCTGAGGCTTCTTTCACCTCCAGACTTTGTCCTGCTACTTCCACCTCATCACTATGTCATAGTCTCATGCTGTTCCCACCCTCCCCACTTTATGACTGGGTCACTATTTTGCCTTTCAGCCTGGCTGACATCATCATTTATTTGACCCTTTTTCTGATCTGTCAGAAGGAAGGAAAAAATGAGACTCACAACCGATCCTGTCTATGTAACAGCTGTAAGGTGTGCATGACATGGACTGTATTTTGCATCATAATTGGCTTATGATTTGGTAGCCAAAAGCAGGAGTGGGTACAAAACACAGAAGACATGTAAATATTAAATTCACGTGTCATCTCTGTTTTGGATCCACTCCTGTTTTTTTTGGCTTCAGCAATACTGATGGATTACTGACCAAATGCAGACCGAGTGAATGAGGATGCTCCACAGACAGTATCTGTTTTTTGGGGTTATTGCTATGACAAATCAGAGGAAGAGCAAAATTATCAGTGACGTCAACACAAACTTACTGCTGACACCCTCTACACTCTGTCAGGGGGCTCTAAAGTACTTGTATAAGCGTTTATTAGAACAGGTTCTGTGGACATCTATGTGGAATCAGCTGCCGATGGCGTAAAAGGAGTGTGCTTCTTCTTGACGCTAACATTGACCTGAAAGGCTGAGTTCACAAATAAGTGAAGTGTGCAGTGATTCTAAGATCGACGCCTGTCATCTGCATGTCATACTTACTCATAGTATTGTTTCACTACCACAACAGACTCCCTATGCATGTTACTGCAAGGCACAGTGTTCTGCACCACTATAAATGCTCTCTGCAGCTAGGAAATAGCCTTTTTTTAACATGATTCGCCGTTAATAAATTTGTATCGAACTGAATTTTTTCCAAAAATTCTGCAAATCGGCCAAATTGAAATTTTGAGAAATTCGCTAATCTCTAATCTAAATTGATGTAAACATTGTTCTCGCAAAGTGAATGCACTGGGTAAATGATATCCAATTTACTTGACTAATAATGCTCAGGACTAGAGATGAGCGAAGTTTTGAAAAATTTGATTCTGCAAATTCGCTGCTTAGCCAAGAAATTTGATTTGTTACAAATCTCTATAAATAAGATATATCCAGGCAACTCTGCTTTAGGGTACGACCACATGGTGCGGCCATGCTACGGTGAAGAACCGCCCAATTAGCTGCAATTTAATAATGAAGACTGCACTGTATAGTACTTCTTCATTATTAATGACTGTGCAGCACCTTCAAACAGGGGCTGTTGCTGGTATGGGGTTTGGCTGGTTAGGTGGGGGGACAATATGCAGATTGTTGCTGTTCTTACCTGCAATCTTCTGCAGGTTATTTGACAGTGAACACTGAACATTAATCAGCTATGACATACCCACTTCTCCAACCCCAGCGCTCTTCTGCCCTACAGGTGGGAGCCCTTCTTCTGCCATCTGCTTTTTCTCCTTTTGCACATCACCTAATATCGATGATAATATGTCATCAGGAACATCCATCTACTCCTCTCTATGCATCTTGCTGACTTTTCTAGGAAATGAAAACTTTGAAGGATGATTTGGAAGAAGTAAAGACAGCAAAAGATGAAGATGGTCATCATCAGTGATGGACGAACATCTGCCGGAACGGTTCGCGAACAAATGTTCACGAACCGCAAGTTCGCGGCGGGTCCTATTCATTTTAATGGCAGGCGAACCTGAAAAACCTTCAGCTCATATTTGCAGCCAAGAAATAATTACTAGAAGTGCACAAATAGTCCCACAACATGGACAGTGACATACCAGATGTATAATTCGAATTTGCGATCTCCATTCATTATTTTTTTAAATGCGAAATATCGGCAATATAATTTTGGCGTACGCGCATGCGCAAATGCACTATACAGTACCCAAATGCACTATGAAAGTATATTGGTATATAACACCCCGCTTCAATCAGGTTTTTTTTGGGGGGGACTGGTATATGACACCGGTAGAAATTATTTGTTCCAATAACGCTTGTCCCTCTATATACCTGCAGTATCACAGCAGAACCGCACACAACTGTCGCACAATAAAAATGCACTATAATATACTTTCTAACATAGAAAGTATATTATAACATTGTACAAGGAAGGCAATCCATTAGAATATACATAAATATAAAACGTAACCTTTAATAATGTCACTATGAGGGTCCATTCACACGTACGTAAGTGTTTTGCGGATCCGCAAAACACAGAACCGGCAATGTGCATTCCGCAATTTGCGGACCGCACATCGCCAGCACTATAATAGTAAATGACTAATCTTGTCTGCAATTGCGGACAAGAATAGGACATGCTCTATTTTTTGGGCGGAAACGGAAGCACGGATGCGGATTTGGATCCGCAAATGCGGACAGCACATTCCATCCCCATTGAAAATGTATGGGTCTGCACCCATTCCGCAAAATTGCGGAATGGATGCGGACCCATTTTGCGGACGTGTGAATGGAAAAGATATCCTTCAAAATGAAAATAAATTAAATTATTAAAGTTAAGCAAAAAGCATAGATGTGGTAGGCAATAACAAGTGCTCGGCGGCACTAAATCAGGTGTTTGGCGGCACCAAATCAGAAACCATATGTCCTACCACAATCCGGGGGGGTTCCAGTGCACATCCATGAATCCCGGAGGGAAAGCAAAAAACATCTATCCCTGGGCTAGATTATGATGTGGTATTGAAGGACAGGGTGGGCAAAGAACTGTCCCTGATATTGCCCTACAAGGGGGTGCTATTCTGGCCCTGATAGCCTAACTACAGACCACCCGCCCTGATAAGAGTGACTCCGTCCGGAACCTTACCCTATATAAAAATGGCCTTAGTAGGCGCCTAGCCCCTAGGCCCCTGACTTTCAGGTGATCGCTATATACATCTATGTGTTTTTGACTCATTATAAAAGTATATTATAAGTATATCGCACCCCTCTGTGTATCACACATATCGATAGCACACCTATACCAGTCCTTAAAAGGACTTTTGTGGCCCTATTAACTAGCGTTTGGTGTCCCTAACAGCCTGTCCCTGCTCCACACTGCAACCTCTCCCTACACTGGCAAAACACTGAATGTAAAATGGCGGCCAGATCAGGTAGGGGGTATGTCCATGTGCTGAAACGTCTCAATTGGCTGTCCTGTACCACCTGATGGATGTGTCATGGGTCAAAGTTCTTTACAATGTAAAAGAATATGGCGGGCTCGAATATCTCCATATGTTCGGCGAATCGTGAACACGCAAAGTTCGCCGCAAAACGACCACCGGGCGAACCGCAAGGCCATCTCTAGTCGTCATTAAGACTTGGCCCCCCTAAGGGGTGCAGACTGGATGCTATTGGTTGGTATGCTGGCACTAGAATAATAAAGGCTTCCATCTTATTGCTATTCAATTACATTTACGGCTGATGTAGGAATAACTAAATGTAGTTAGAAATAAATAAAACTAACGCAGAATAAGTCTCCATGCACTCTCCCTTCTCCAATATTCTTCTATTAATCGTCTTCAGCAGCACTGTATCTAGCATATGAGCTTCTGCTATGTCTCTCTCTATGTTTAGCTCACAGGACAATTGCGGAGACCGTGCGGGATGAGGGTTTTATAGGGATGTGACATCACAGGGAATGGCTATCTGTGGATTGGCTGGCTACACAGCATTGTAGGTGATCTCATGTTCCCGGGCTTCTTACTTTCACTTTGTAACATATGCAGCTGCCATGTTAGGAAAAACTGATTCGATACCAAGAAGCGCAAGAAAATTTGGATTCAACCGAATTCCACTTAGAATGCTTTGCTTCGCTCAACACTACTCGGGAGCATCAAAGTATCAGTTTATTGGAAATTCTAAACTATTGGAATTGAAGGTCGGCTAGACAGAGGACAGATATTTTAGTCTTCATTGTGACAGATCTGTAAAATGAGCATAAAACTCAGCAGACATGATGGTGATCGCCAGTTTGCCAGGAAAGATTTCATAGCAACAATTCTCATTTTGAAGCCGAGACTAAGACAAATATTTTTGTGTTTGATCATCAGACTCAGATCAAATGATTGTTTGCTGTATGAAATGAGCACAAAGTACACTGTTGGCTTTCATACCGAACACGTGTCAACCTGTTTGCAAAAGTAAACTTCAAACCAAAGGCTACATTGAAAATCTCATTTTAAAAGCAGGGAAAACACTAATAGAAGTATTGACAGAGGCTCATGCTGCATGTTTTTCCAACTCACGTGTACAGTAAAGCTAAAGAACACATAGTATGTCAAAGACAAGAGGACTTTTTGCATTGCCTCTTGGCTTTCTATATTCTGCTTACAGCTATGAATATGAAGCCAAAGTAACTGAACTCACTTGCCTCTTATTTAATGCCACTGAGTTGACATGTCATGAAAAGTTGACTTATGTTATCTCCTGCATGGTCCAGGAAAATAGTTTATAAATACAGTTATTGATTTACTGTATTAGCTGCTAACCTTCAAGTACATTTCATTCTGCCTGCGGCACAAAGCAGATTTTGCCAAAGCATTTGATATGATACAACACAAGAGCTTTTTGCTGAAGCTACAATTGCAGCGACTAGGAGCAATATAGGCACATGGGTAAAGAACTGGTTGTGGTACAGAAAAGTGGTTGTAAATGGTATATACTCAAAACAGGCTATAAAGTCAGCAGCAGAGTACAAGGATCTGTGTTAAAGGGGATCTCCGGGAATTAAGAAAATAAAAATACTTAAATATTACTTTATTATAAATATATTCCCAAATACCGTTCTTTTGATATAATGTCTCATTTTGTCTATGGAGCAATCATCAGAGGAAATAAAATGGCTGCCGTCCTATTAGTACAGACAAAACCTGCCCTAATCACACAGGAGGACAAATTACTTCACAACACTCAGCTAACGAGTCACCTCATCTTTCTCTCTGCTCTGCTTGTCAGAGATTATGATCATAAATACAGCTGATAAGATCTTCAGCTGAATCTCTTTAGGAATAGGGTTCATGAGGAGATATGAAGTACAGAGAGGAGGTAGGGGTGCAGCACTTGTATGCAGTCTCCATTAACACAGCCCCACATTATCACAGTCTGTCCTATCCGTCCTCTCTGTACTCAATGTCTCCTCACAAACTCAATTCCTACAGAGATTCAGCTGAAGATCTTATCAGATGAATTCAGGATCATAATCTGTGACAAGTAGGAGAGGAGGATGAGGCATCTCTCTACCTCAATGTTCTGAAGTAACTTGTCCTCCTGTGTGATTAGGACAGGTTTTTTGTGTACTAATAGGACGACAGCCAGTTTATTTCTCCTAATGATTGCTCCCTAGACCAAATGAGCCATTATAACTAATGAAAGGTATTTGGAAATATATTTATAATAAAGTAAATATTTAGGTATTTTTATTTTCTTAATTCCCGGAGAACCCTTTTAAGGTCCCTTTAGAAGGGACAATACAACAGACGATTGTCAGGAAGGAAGTGTTCCTTTCTGGCAATGTCTGCTTGCCAGTGGAGGAGACCACTGCTATTGCTAATGCCATCACTTGTCCCCATACAGACTCATTTGCCGGACCGCAGAGTGATGTTTACATAGCATGATCTGCTGCAGGCAAACAAAAATTTTGTTTGTATCCGCACAAATGCTCTATTACCCAATGAATGAGTGTTTTGCTTGTTCATCATTTAATCAGTGGCACCTTTACACTGCCAAATAATCGCTAACAAGAGTTCCTATGAACACTTAAAAATTATCTGGAAGATTCTCAACACATGTAAAGAGCCTTTAAGGCCCAATTCTCTTTAATCTATTAATCAATTATCTTGTGGACGGGATTGAGAGTAAAGTGTCTGTTTTTGCTGATGACACAAAACTGTGTATGATACATAAAAGCCAGCTTGGTTGTAAAATATTACAGAAAGACCTAGATAATCTGGTACCAAGGGTAAGAATGTGGCAGATGAATGTTAAATGTTTTGTCCAAGTTATTTTTTTCCTCTTTGTATGTTTCTAACTATGCAAATGTAAGGGGTTTTCAATTAGCTTACTTAAAGAGGACCTTTCACTTGTAAAAACTATGTGAACTAAGTATGCTGCCATGTAGAGCGGCGCCCGGGGATCTCACTGCACTTACTATTATCCCCGGGCGCCGCTCCGTTCTCCCGTTATCCCCTCCGGTACCTTTGCTTAAGGAGCAAAGGTACCGGAAGGCATAACGGGAGAACGGAGCCGCGCCCGGGGATAATAGTAAGTGCAGTGAGATCCCCGGGCGCCGCTCTACATGGCAGCATACTTAGTTCACATAGTTTTTACAAGTGAAAGGTCCTCTTTAATCTACAGTGGCCCTGAGTTAGCTGAGGGGCACATGACCTGTGATGTCAGATTCTTTCCCTGCTCTTATGATGTTCTATGCACAAGTCTGAGGGAGCTGGAGGGAGCAGGTCTGCCTCTGTGCACCGAACATCACTGTGAAGGCTGTGCTGTGGTTGGAGAACAAGCGACTCCCTTTGCATGGCCCGATCTGCTGGATTAGCTGTCTGCCCTATGTCTCCCCTCCCACTGGATTCCTCAGGAAAGTATAATTCCTTCTACAATAAGAAGCACAGACTCAGGGTTGGATGCTCTGCTCTGCCTCAGGTATTGAGCAGCTACATGGTTTCCTCTTCTACAGGCAGTGAAGAGACAAATGCTGTGCACAGGATCTTTCCCCCCACCTCACCCTGCAGACACAGAGCTGACAAAGACTGGAGGGGCTCTCTCCTCTGTCCTCTTCTACTGACTGTGAGGAAGTGTCTGCAGAGCATTGGACAAGAATAGGCAGGGGAAAGACCCTGTGTGTGTCAGAAATGTACTTAACAGCAGGTACTTGTAGTCCCAAGCATACAACATGAGTATCCCAGCAGCCAGATAGCAGACACAGTGGCAATGTTATTCACTCACTTTGCAGAGCAGGAAGAGGGGAAAGGCAGTCTTTGTTGATACCCACAAATATTCATGAGGAACGCCTCAGAGATTGTTCTTTACACGCCCACACAGCTCTGCAACTGCATGTCAACAAAGGGCCAGAACAGAACAGGGAAATGAGGAAATATAATTTTTGTTTGCCTAAAACTTGCTTAGCTTATCTATATATTGCTGACCATCAGACTTACAGTGCTTTATTTTTTTAATATTTTTTACATAACTAGAACAACCCCTTTAATATGGTAAATGTAGGGTAATGGCTGCATACACATGAAATGGAATTAAAGTGGGAACAACAAGGCAAGAAAAGGACTTGGGTACTTTGGTTACAAGTAAACTAAGCAATAGTACTTAATGAAAGGCAGCAGCTGCAAATAAGATTTTGGGGTACTTATATATAATGAGACATAAAAACCTGTAAACCAGTGTAATGTAACCCCTTTATAAACCTTTTGTTAGGTGACATCTTGAACTTTGGATACAGTGTTAGACTCCATATTCTACGTATAAAGGAGTAAGAAAGGCAGTTTACAAAAAAGATTGTAAAAAAAATGCCTTAAGCTCGTCATGCACATTCAATAGTTGTTGGCCAACAGCCATCTTTACCAACTCCCTCCCAACTCCCTCTTACACATACATTTTCGGCTCGGCTGAGCATGCTTGTGTTGTCAATGGAGAAAGAGGAGAAAGCCGGTACCAGACATGTCCGGTGGTGGCTTATCTCCTGGGAAAACAGAAGAATCAGGCCAAAAATATTCAATTCAGCCTATCTTTCTCTCTTCCAACAAAAGGAATTTTAGACATTCATGCAGGAAAGGATTCTTTACAGTTAGAGTATTCAAACTATGGAATGCTCTACCCCAACAAGTAGCAATAACAGATACTATATAAACATTTAAAAAGGACTAGTGTTTTTTGACTGCATTAGACTCTTAGACTACAGAGGGGTTGTCATCTTGTTTGTTAATGCCTTGCAAGAGTATTAATACGCTTTAGCAGACTGCAGATTGTAAAGAGAAAAGCAAACATAAGTTGTATGTCTGCTGACAAGCTGCAAGCTGGAGAACTCAAGGATTTTTCTTCACGGCTTTATAAATGGATAGCTCCTACCTGTAAATTGACTGACTCGGATGCAGTGCCTGAGATGATGACTGCAAAGGGTTAAAGGTATTACCCAGTAATTGCTAGATAGGTCATCATTATCACATCAGCGGGGGTATGAGTCTCGGTACCCCCACCGATAAGCTGTTTCAGAGAGCGGCCGCACAGGAGCTCTGGTGAGTGCAGACATCTTGTGGCAGCTTTCCAAGCACAATGCTGTACATTGTAGAGCAGCTGTGCTTGGTATTACAGCTCTGCCCCATTCAATTCAATGGTGCTGAGCTGCAACTAGGCCATGTTACCGATGTACGGTTATGTGATGTGGCCTAGGGAGAGGCTGCGGCTCTCACAGAGCGCCGGCCTCTTCTGATGGCTGATCAGCGGGGGTGCCTGAGGATAGGTCATAAATGTAAATTCCTAGATAACCCCTTTAATTACTGCTAAAGGAGTAAATTCAATATTACCAAGTTAAATGCTGTAATTTATTGCGAAAGCACTTATTTCTATGCATTGTGTAAAACAAAGAACAATGTGTGGGGCCTAATATTGGGTTAATATTTGTAGTATGTTTAGATTACCAGGGTTATGGACTTGGCCCACATCCTGGCCAGTTAGTGAGTCCAGTCTGAACAGAGCTACAGGGAGGACGTGTGTGAGAGTTCCTGCAGACCAGGCCCAAGTCCAGAGAATCTCTGTCTCTTAGCCTTCAGCCACCAAGAGGAAACTTTACCACCAGACTACCCTTGAGTTTCAGAAGGTCCAGAACCATTATCCAGGCCATGCAAGATAACATCAGTAAGGCACCGCTAGTTTGTGGCAAAAGACTCAGCCCAGGAACTGCAGAAAGGGTTAACAAGAGCAGTCTTGTAGAGACTGTGAAGAGTCTTTAGAGAAAGAAACAGGTATCACTACTATTACCATTATGGTTGATGCCCATACACTGCTGTTGGGAAGAGACTATATACTTTGGAATGGTTCCTTTTGCTTCTATATGTACTACTACTCCCATCACTGATTTAGTAAAGACTTTATTTATTGCAACCAATGGACCTGAATATTGACTCCATCATCCATTCACCAGACTGCATCTCCACTCCTACGTACCTTGCACCCAGCCAAAGTGTTCACCATCAAGGGCACCCCAACTACCATAATGCAGGTGCCCCAAGGGAATAAAGGATAAACCCTCCAGTCACTGAATGGCTCTAGGGCAATAATGGGCAAACTGCGGCTCTCCAGCTGTTGTAAAATTACAACTCCCATCATGCCCTGCTGTAGGCTGATAGATGTAGGCAGAATAGGCATACTGGGAGTTGTAGTTTTACAACAGCTGGAGAGCCGCAGTTTGCCCATCACTGCTCTAGGGAGTGTCAGGGTGGAGCAAGGTACCATGAACTGTGAGGACTACTTTACAGATGTGCTGTCAGTGTCAGACCGGGATTCCTTGAGCCCACCAGAGAAGATTATTCTTGGGTTCAACCTTTATGTCATCAATATAGTCTAATACGTTTTGAATAAATAAAATAGACCCTAGTGGCAAGTGTCTGGCTCCAAATGCAGCTCCAGATATTTTTGGATCTTTGAGGCTCACTATGGTATCAGAGCATATGCCCACCAGAGGATCCTCCTCTGGTAATCTGGCTGGCCAGTTTGACCCTGGATTCTGCATTTGTTTCATGGTGGTAGATTTCTATATTAGCCTGTGCATGAACTATTACCCACATCAGCCTATTGACTAAGGACGGTTTTAATGGGATTCCATGATTACAGGTATATAGTTTTACTTTACCAGAAATGCCATTTTCATGAAATACTTACATGCCGTCAGTCTTATTACACATATACTATCTTGTGAAATCCAGAATATTATGAATAAAAATGAATAAATTGACATGTACTTACATATAATTGTGTGAATGAGCTATGACGAATGAGATTAAATTGCTTTCTTCTATTTCTACCAATGAAAAGAGTGAAGGGTTTCAGTCAGATAGCGAGACACAGAACAATGCCAGATAGGTGGGAAGCAGTCTCCATAGAATTCCGATGAATCACTGCTTTATGAATGAAAACACATAAGTAACATGTCATTAAACATACCCGATGCTCCAACGCTGGGAAAAATTGAAGGAATCAGATTTCATTCAGAGTGTACAACAAAAAGGATAATTGTTTTCCAGGAAAGAAATGGTATTATTGATGTTTCCTCATATTCAAGTTTTTTTTAATATTAAATCACTATGTATATACAATGTCATTTCATATAAACTTAGAATAAAGTACAATAGATTTACGTATCACAAACCAAGAGAGGGCCTACAGAGAACAAAAATCTCATGTAAATATGTGCTCTTCTTTTGTGTTTTGGACCTGCTCCTGATTTTGGTTTTCCTTGTGTCTTCCTTGTCAGATCGGCTTACACCCAGGGCCACTTTATCCAATAGCCTTCCCCACTGCATATGGCTCATAATGTGATATGGTACAGAAGGGTTCTTACGATACAGCAATGAATCCTAGCCCAATGGATAAATGCAGGTATGGAGCACGGAGGAAAATTAGGTTGTTGCACCTGGAGACAACTGAATCGGTCCCTCTGAGGGGCATCTGTTGAATTTCTGAATTCATCTATGGAAAACAGTTGCGGCACCTTAGGCACTGTGTGAGACAATCCAAACGCGTCCTTCCAGACAATCGGCTGCAGAATTGCTCCGTGTAAATCCAGTTTTAAGAGGCAACTGCATTGAGAAAGATTTGCCTGGCAGTGTGCAACTTGTTATTTATCGAATTATCGATCACTGAATCTTAAAATGATCTATTCATCTTTAAATCACCCATCCTTATCTAGCAGGTTTTTGTGGATTAATGTACTCCATTGTATTCTGAGCTTAATGGGGTGTACCACTAGATATGAAAGGGGTTGACCAAGATAATTAAAAAACTCGAACAAGCCCTTCAATTGCCCAAAATAGTAAGTCATGGTTTATTCACGCCAGTCTCCAGAGCTGTTTTCTGCAGTGCTGGTCGGGTCCTCCTGAAATTTCTTGTTTACAATCTGTGGCGGCAATGTGCTGGTATATAGAACATGATCACTGCAGCCAATCACTGTCCTCAGCTGCCTAGTGCTGAGGGCAGTGATTGGCTGCAGCAGTGACTTTCCATACACATGCACGTCACTGTGCTTGTCATTGTCACCTGTATGGCAGTACACCACTGCTGCAGTCTGTAAACAAGCAGTAGCAGGAGGATTGGCCCAGGAACAGAGGGCACGGCAGTGGATAAAAGGATGAGTATACAACAGTTTTTTTATTTTAGGTAATTAGAGGGCTTCTCCGAGATTTTATTATCTTGGGTGACTTTAACTCTTTAGTGTTCATTAAAGGGAAATGAAATTAAATATTAAGATGCAAAGTTTATATAGGCCTAATTGCTGCATTACCTATATATTTTCTCAAGTGTCTTTAGGCTATAAAAACATAATAGTAGGCAAAGAAGCTGGTTATCCCATTGATTATGCACAGAGAACAAACGATTGCGCTGGATTAGGACCTGTCATCTATATAGAAGCCGTGGATTTCCTTCACTGAATGAAAAATCTGTATTTATGCGCTTAAGCATTTACATACAAATGTTTAAAGATATACCACCCCTGTGATTGTATAGCTTGCTAAAACTTGTTCAACTCTGATTTGAATGCCAACAAATTAAATTTATCCCAGTCTTCAACAAAGAGGTTAACACGCAGGGTATGAGCTGTGTCTCACAAAAGTGCAACAGACACAGAGAAAAGAACATTTAGGGTATTAATTAAAATTGGTGAACAAGCAACAGTGCCAAAAGGTGTTGTAATGTAATCCGCGGAAAGAGTCATATGTTTGCTCTTATATGTTCAATAGTTTAGCACTCCTTAAAGGGCATCTGTCAGCATATTTGTACGCATGAAACTGGCTGACTTGTTGCATGTATACTTGGCAGCTGAAGGCACCTGTGTTGGTCCCATGTTCATATATGTCCGCATTGCTGAGAAAAATGATGTCTTAATATATGCAAATGAGCCTCTAGTTGCAACGGGTGTTACATAGTTACATAGTTGTTGTTAAGGTTGGAAAAGGACAAAAGTCCATCAAGTCCAACCTGTAATCCTGCTATATTGATCCAAGGAACAAATCCCTGGATCAATGTCCTCCCTCCTTTTAAAAAGGGGTTGGGCCAAAGGAAAAAGGGTGTTTAGAACAAGATTTCTATACACTGTTATAAGCCTCACATTATTTTGAACTAAAAATTAATCTAAACCTTTTTTGAAGCCATCTACTGTATTTGCTGTGACCAGCTCCTGCCGCAGGCTATTCCAGAGATTCACAGATCTTACTGTAAAAAATGCTTGTCGCCTCTTATGACTGAATCTTTTCTCCAGGCGTAGGGAGTGGACCCTGGTTTTTAGAGGGGGTTTAACACAGAATAGCTTTCCTTGAAATTTTTTGTATCGTATGTTTATATATTTGTACAGGTTAATCATGTCCTCCTTTTGGCCTCTTTCACACTTGCGTTGTCCGGATCCGGCGTGTACTCCACTTGCCGGAATTACACTCCGGATCCGGAAAAACGCAAGTGTACTGAAAGCATTTGAAGACGGAACCGTCTTCCAAATGCTTTCAGTGTTACTATGGCACCCAGGACGCTATTAAAGTCCTGGTTGCCATAGTAGGAGCGGGGAGCGGGGGAGCGGTATACTTACAGTCCGTGCGGCTCCCGGGGCGCTCCAGAATGACGTCAGAGCGCCCCATGCGCATGGATGACGTGATCCATGCGATCACGTGATCCATGCGCTTGGGGCGCCCTGACGTCACTCTGGAGCGCCCGGGGAGCCGCACGGACGGTAAGTACACTGCTCCCCCGCTCCCCGCTACACTTACCATGGCTGTCAGGACTTTAGCGTCCCGGCAGCCATGGTAACCACTCTGAAAAAGCTAAATGTCGGCTCCGGCAATGCGCCGAAACGACGTTTAGCTTAAGGCCGGATCCGGATCAATGCCTTCCAATGGGCATTAATTCCGGATCCGGCCTTGCGGCAAGTGTTCCGGATTTTTGGCCGGAGCAAAAAGCGCAGCATGCTGCGGTATTTTCTCCGGCCAACAAACGTTCCGTACCGGAACTGAAGACATCCTGATGCATCCTGAACGGATTACTCTCCATTCAGAATGCATTAGGATAATCCTGATCAGGATTCTTCCGGCATAGAGCCCCGACGACGGAACTCTATGCCGGAAGACAATAACGCAGGTGTGAAAGAGCCCTTAGACATCTTTTTTCAAGGCTAAACAAATTCAGTTCTTTTAATCTTTGCTCATAACTAAGATATTCCAGGCCCTTTATGAGTTTAGTTGTTCTCCTTTCCAGGGCATCATTTTTTTGGACTGGTGCCCAGAACTGAACTGCGTATTCCAGTTGAGGCCGCACCAACACTTTGTATAGTGGCAATATTACATCCATGACCCGCGAATCCATACCTTTTAATACAAGACAAAATTCAGTGGCTTTAGAGGCAGCTGAGTGGCATTGCATGCTATTATTTAGTCTATGATCTTCTAATACACCCAGATCCTTCTCAACCAGTGTCTCTCCCATTTTTACTCCCCCTAGGACATATGCTGCATGCAGATTATTTGCTCCAGGTTCATAACTTTACATTTATCTATATTGAACTTAATTTGCCAAGTGGTGGCCCAAACAGTAAGTTTTTCCAAGTCAGCTTGTAACTTATTAACATCTTCCATAGACTGTACCGTATTACAAAATTTGGTGTCATCTGCAAAAATAGAAACAGCACTATTAATCCCATCCTCTATGTCATTAATGAATAAGTTAAATAATAGCGGACCCAGCACTGAACCTTGGGGTAGACCACTTATAATTGGGGACCTTTCAGAGTAGGAATCAGTGATCACAACTCTTTGGATACGATCATAAAGCCAATTTTCAATCCAATTACAAATTATATTTTCTAAACCAATAGACCTCAATTTATCCATTAGTCATTCATGTGGGGCAGTATCAAAACGCCTTTGCAAAGTCCAAAAACACAATATCGACAGCCTTCCCTCTGTCCAGGCTTCCACTCACCTTCTCATAAAAACAAATCAGGTTATTTTGACATCTTCTGTTCTTAATAAAATCATGTTGGATATTACTTATTATATTATTTACAGTTACATAATCCTGTATGAAGTCCTGTAGAAGGCCCTCAAACATTTTTCCGACTATGGACGTTAAGCTTACTGGTCTATAATTATCTGGTGAAGACCTAGCACTAGAGATGAGCGAATTTCTCAAAAATTTATTTATCAAAAATTTATCACGTTAAAAAGCGGCTATTTCCTGGCTCCAGAGAGCCTTTATAGTGGTGTAGAACACTGTGCCTTGCAGTAACACGCATAGGGAGTCTGCTGTGGTAGAGAAACAATACTGTGAGTCAGTATGACATGTAGATGACAGGCGTCGCTCTTAGAATCACTGCACACTTCACTTATTTGGGCAGTCACGGGGCCAAAATTGACCAAATAACTCAAGTGTGAACTCAGCCTTACAGGTCAATGTTAACCGTGAAGAGGCCCAAGATCCTACTATAGCATGAAAGAATGCACTCCTTCCACATAGATTTATACATAACCTGTTCTATTAAACGCTTATACAAGTAAAGCCCCCCGACAGAGTGGAGAGGATGTCAGCAGTAAGTTTGTGTTGACGTCACTTATTATTTTGCCCTTCCTCTGATCTGTCAGAACAATAACCCCTAAAAAACTGATCCTGTCTGTGGACCATCCACCTTCACTTGGTCAGCATTTGGTCAGTAAGCCATCAGTATTGCTAAAGCCCAAAAAAACAGGAGTGGATCCAAAACAGAGAGGACACGTGAATGGAATATTTGCATGTCTTTTGTGTTTTGTACCCACTCCTGCTTTTGGCTACCAAATCATAAGCCAATTCTGATGCAAAATATGGACCATGTCATGCAGTCCCTACAGCTGTTACATTTGACAGATCAGAAGAAGGGTAAAAAAAAGATGGTGTCAGACAGGCCGAAAGGAAAAATAGTGGACCAGTAATGAAGTGGGGAAGGTGGTAACAGCAGAGGAAGTCCACAGAGTGGCCCTATTTCATAGTGGTGAGGTGGAAGCAGCATGAGGAGACCACAGAGTTGCCCAAGGACAGAGTGTGAAGGTGGTGGCAGCAGCATCTGGAGGCCACAGAGTGGCACAATGACAAAGTGTGGAGGTGGAGGCAGCAGCAGAATAAGGAGGAGGCCACAGGGTGGCACAATGACCGTGTGGAGGTGGCAGCAGCAGTATCAGGAGACCTGAGTGGTGAGGTCGCAGCAGCATCAAAAGACTACAGAGTGACCCATTGGCAGAGTGGGGAGGTGGGTGGCAATACCAGTACCAGCTGAAGATGGTGGGTGAAAGAAGGAGCACTTGGCATCAGATGTGTGGCATCAGGTGGGTATCAGCATTAGAATAGTAGCCGAGGCAGGTAGCCAGAAGAAACCGGTCTCTTTTGTCAAAATGTTGGTGTGGCACCATGGATGATCTAGTCTGATGCATCAGGAATTGGTGGGTGGAAATCCTGGCTGATCCACACCTGACTCATCTTGACAAAGGTCAGTCTCTCCAAATTTTGGGTGGACAGGCGAGTTTTTCTTGGGGTAACTATGGCCCCTGCTGCACTAAATACCCGCTTTGATGCCACACTACTGGCCGGGCAGGACAGCTTTTACAGGGCAAACTCTGCCAGTTGCAGCCACAAATCCAGTTTGGCTGCGCAGTAGTCCAGCGGATTTTTAATGTGGGGTGGCAGTGTGCTGTCCAAGTATGCCACCACCTGCTGGTTCAGGTCCTGCTAAAGGTCTAGCTGCTGCTGCTGCTGGTGAGTAGTTTCTTCACTAGGCAGGTGAAGAAATCTGCTCATCAGCGACTCTAGATTCAAGTTTCTGCTGATGGAGCTGTAACTCTTCCTACCCCCCCCCCCCACCCTGCCACAGCAGCCATGGCAGAGAAACGTGAGCACAGAGGGCCCCCCGGTCAGATCTGAGAGAGGATGGATGATGGTGCAGATAGGCAACGGCCAACTGACTACATAAGATGTCTCCATAGTAGTTCAGTTTGTCCTCCCTCTCAGCGGGTGTAAAAAAGGCCCCCATTTTGGACTGGTAGCGAGGGTCCAACAAGGTGGAGAGCCAGAAGTCATCCCTCTGCTGAATGCTGACAATTCGTCTGTCACTACGCAAGTAAGTGAGCATGCATCAGGCCATTTGTGCAAGTGACTCAGAGGGACTCCCTGACTTCATCTCCACTGCATACTGTCACAATTTGTGTCTGGGTCCTCTGGCTTCTCCTGCTCCTCATCTGCTGTCACCTGTGTATAAAAACCACCCATTTCGCAACACATTGCTTGTGCTCCAATGTCCTCCTCCAGTTCAGCCCCCACAAGGCTCATGTGGCCGTGAGATCTAGGCAACATGTCTCCAGTCCCCTGACCAGCCAGATTTACCAGCATCTGTTCCAGGACATGAAGCAGTGGAATGACATTGTAAATCCCGTAGTCCTGACAAATAACGTGGCCTCCTCAAAGGGCCTGAGCAAATGGCAGGTGTCACGCAAGAGTTGCCACTGGCTGACATCGAAGTTACACAGGGCAGTACTCCTGTCCGCTTGGATCATCAAAAAATCGTTTATGGCCTTTCTCTGTTCGTATAGTTGGTCCAACATATGGAGGGTGGAATTCCAGCAAGTGGAAACATCGCATATCAGCCTATGTTGGGGGATGCCATTCTGCTGTTGTAGCAGGAGGGTGTGCTTTGGGGTGTACGAGTGGCTGAAGTGCATGCAAAGTTTCCTGGCCATTTTTAGGATGTATTGCAGATGGGTGGAAGACTTCAGGAAATGCTTGACAACCAGATTGAACCACGTGTGCCATGCAGGGCGCATGGCTCAGCCCTCCTTGATGCAGCGCCGACACCATGTTCTTCCCGTTGTCGGTGACCATGGTTTCCGTTTTTTTTTTCCGAGTTGTCAGAGAGAAAACAAGGATTTGATTTCTTGATGAAGGACACGGAGCAGTTCCTCCCCTGTGTGACTCCATTCGCCCAGGCAAATGAGGTGCAGAACAGCGTGACACCGCCATGCCCTGCACATGTGATATGCTGGAGGGGCACTGTGAATTGTCCCTGCAGTGGAGGCTGAGGACACGGTGGAGGATGAGGAGGCAGAGGCGGGCATTGTCACAGGACCAACGGCGTGGCAACGTGGAGGAGGAAGCGGCGTCACCTGGCCAAGTTGCTGGTGTGGCTGTGAAGGAACCACATTCACCGAGTGGGCCGTAAAGGACATGTATCGTCCCTGACCGTGGTTACAGCTCCACACGCCGGCGCTGCGGTGCACTTCAGAAGACACCGACAGGCTCAAGAACTGGCCTACCTTCTGTTCTACATGTGTGTGCAGACAGGGCTGGTACTGCCTTTTTGGCAAAAAAATGACGACTTGGGACTCTCCATCTCGGCTTGGCACAAGCCATCAGTTCTCTGAAAGGTGCATAGTCCACCACTTGAAAAGGGAGCGACTGCAGCACCAGCAACTTGGACGGAAGCACGTTCAGCTATTGCGCAGTTGGATGAGTGCACGCATACTGTTGTCCTTTGGCGTTCACTTCGGTGATCGATTGCTGACGGAATGACTGACGATGAGTAGGAGAGCGAGGAGCAGGAGCATCAGGACCAGCAGATGATGGGAAGGACAGACAGCTCCCTTTGGCTGAGGTGGTGGAGCCTTGACTGCGTGAAATCGGTTGTGTGCCACTGTTACCACCACATCGGAACCACGGTTCTCCCAGGCCACTTTATGGTGATGCTGTATATGTTGACACAGGGCCATGGTGCCAACATTTACACCCTGGCCACGCTTCACCTTCTGCACACAGATTCTACAAATGGCCATGTTCACCTCCTTTGGCGGCTTAACAAAAAACTGCCACACCGCCAAGTAGGTGATTTTAACCCCAACACTACGCACTGACTGACTGCTTCCGCCGCTGCCTGTGTGAACCCGTGCACTACCCGGGCAGGAGGGCTTCAGCGAAGCGGGTGGTCTACCCTGGGCACGTTTGGCTCCCGACCTCCCACTGCTGCCACCCTGCTTACTCCCAGCCACGTTAGCGACTTACTGGCAGATCTGCTGCCTCACGGGCAAGCTGCCACCCTATTCTCCCGATGATCACCCGGCTCCCAAGTGTGACCGCTCTCAACACCAGCTCCCACGCCACTCTCCTCATCACTACGTGCCCGCCTACCGGAAGAAGCGGCGGATGTCTCCACATCTTGGCTGGCCAGAAGCTGCTGACTGTGCTCTAGTAGCTCGTCTTTGCTGTATAGTGGAGCTGAGCCCACAGTTTATAATACTTCTCTGGCAGAGGGAACAGAAAATGACAGAAGCAGGCTAAGGACAGGCAAGGGCGCAGGGCCTGCTCCCGGGCCATTCCAACTAAGGTTTGTGTCGGACGAATCCACCGACTCTTGGTTGGGGGTGTCTGATGTCACTTGGGACGCAGTGGATGACCAAGTCAACCATTCAAGAGCCGCTGGGTGCTGGTCAAGACACGACCGCTAGATGACACCCGGAGCTCAGGCCTTTCGCTGCGACTCCTGCTGCCACGTCCCCTTACTCTGCTGCGACCTGTTCCTGCGGCAGAAAAATTTAGGCCTCTGCCATTCCCCTGTGCAGGGCCTGGCACTTCTCTGTCTGACATACTGTTAGATCAAATAAATAAAACGGAAATTAAAACACCGCAAAAAAGTCTGTAATTTTCTCGCTTCACCACACAGCGGCAAATAATCCCTTTTTTCACACTAATACACAAAAAAAAGTGCTTTAGAACATATAACTGCACAGCTGAACGGCAAATATATTTTACTTTTGCCACTAATACAAGCCACAAAAGGCTTTAGAACATATAACTGCACCTCTGAACGGCAAATATATTTTACTTTTGCCATTATTACACGCCACAAAAGGCTTTAGAACATATAATTGCACCGCTGAATGCCAAATATATTTTACTTTTGCCACTAATAAATGCCACAAAAGGCTTTAGAACATATAACTGCACCTCTCAACATCAAATATATTTTTATTTAGCCACCATTACACGACAAAAAGGGCTTTAGAACACATAACTGCACCGCTGAATGGCAAATATATTTTACCTTTGCCACTAATACACGCCACAAAAGGCTTTTGAATATATAACTGCACCGCTGAACAGAAAATATATTTTTCTTTTGCCACTAATGCCCGACAAAAAGTTCTGCAATTTTAGCACTTCACCACACAACGGCTAGTAAGCCCTTTTTTCCCCACTAATACAAGCTAAAAAATGCTTTAGAACATATAACTGCACCGCACAAGGGCAAATAAGACATAGAAATATTTCCTTGTAATAAATAGAGATGTCGCGAACATAAAATTTTCCGTTCACGAACAGCGAACGCGAACTTCCACGAATGTTTGCGAACGGGCGAACCGGGCGAACCGCCATAGACTTTAATAGACAGGCAAATTTTAAAACCAATAGGGACTCTTTCTGGCCACAATAGTGATGGAAAAGTTGTTTCAAGGGGACTAACACCTGGACTGTGGCATGCCGGAGGGGGATCCATGGCAAAACTCCCATGGAAAATTACGTAGTTGACGCAGAGTGTGGTAAGTTGAATTCGCAATGCGATTAATATAACCTGCATTAATCGCATTGTGAATTCAACTTAGAGCTAAATTCCTAATGGTTGTATTGCTACAATTGACAAATATAACGAATATCGCACTATATTCTCAATCTTCGTTATATTCTAGCAATACAACCATTAGTAACCCAGCTCTAAGTTGAATTCGCAATGCGATTAATATAACCTGTATTATTCGCATTGCGATTACAACTTAGATCTGAGTTCCTAAAGGTTGTATTGCTAGAATTGACGAATATAACGATTATAGCACTATATTCTCAATCTTCGTTATATTCTAGCAATACAACCATTAGGAACCCAGCTCTAAGTTAAATTTGCAATGCGATTAATATAACCTGTATTAATCGCATTGCTATTACAACTTAGATCTGAGTTCCTAATGGTTGTATTGCTAGAATTGATGAATATAACGAATATAGCACTATATTCTCAATCTTCATTATATTCTAGCAATACAACCATTAGGAACCCAGCTCTAAGTTGAATTCGCAATGCGATTAATATAACCTATATTAATCACATTGCGATTACAACTTAGTCAAATTTGTGACACTGCAGCTTCAGAATGAATCTAAGAAGGATGCTGTCTTTGCTTTTTGATAGGAGGTGGGAGGGTCTGGGCTGGGAGGGAGGGTATGCTGATTGGCTGGAATGTGTCTGCTGACTGTGAGGTACAGGGTCAAAGTTTGCTCAATGATGATGTATAGGGGGCGGACCGAACATCGCATATGTTCGCCCACCACGGCGAACACGAACAAGCTATGTTCGCCGGCGAATAGTTTAGGACATCTCTAGTAATAAACCCTGTTAATGGCTGTAACACCCCAATAACAAGAACGGTTTGCTGGAATTTCAAAGCTATATAATGCCAATTTGTATCCCCAGTCAGGGCAGCAAGGTGTAATAGGATTGTTCCTATTACCCAGGCTTTAAACTTCCCTACTGAACCCTGTTTAACATAAATGCTGTGGAATGATTCCTACTTATCCTTTCCCTACACCTTGAATAATTTTTCCCTACAGTTGTAAATCGATTTTTTAACCACCTGCCATCTGGGCCATTTGCCCCCTTCCTGACCAGGCCAAATTTTGCAAAACTGACATATCTCACTTTATGTGGTAATACCTTTGGAACGCCTTTATTTATCCAAGTCATTCAGAGATTGTTTTCTCGTGACACATTGTACTTCATGATGATTCTTGAGTCAAAATATTTCACCTTTATGAAAAAATCCCAAATTTACCCAAAAATTTGAAAAATTCGCAATTTTCTAAATTTCAATTTCTCTGCTTTTAAAACAGAAAGTGATACCTCATAAAATATTTATTACTTAACATTCCCCATATGTCTACTTTATGTTGGCCTCATTTTGGAAATGTCATTTTATTTTTTTAGGACGTTAGAAGGCTTAGAAGTTTAGAAGCAATTCTTCAAATTTTTAAGAAAATTGCCAAAACCCACTTTTTAAGGACCAGTTCAGGTCTGAAGTCACTTTGTGGGGCCTACATAGTGGATACCCCCATAAATGACCCCATTGTAGAAACTACACCCCTCAAGGTATTCAAAACCGATTTTACTAACTTTGTTAACCCTTTAGGCGTTCCACAAGAATTAAAGGAAAATGGAGATCAAATTTTTAAATTTCACTTTTTTGGCAGATTTTCCATTTTAATCAATTTTTTTCTTTAACACATCGATGGTTAACAGCCAAACAAAACTCAATATTTATTACCCAGATTCTGCGGTTTACAGAAACACCCCACATGTGGTCATAAACTGCTGTATGGGCACATGGCAGGGCGCAGAAGAAAAGGAACTCCACATGGTTTTTAGATGCCATGTCCCATTTGAAGCCCCCTGATGCACCCTTACAGTAGAAACTCCCAAGAAGTGACCCCATTTTGGAAACTAGAGGATAAGGTGCCAGTTTTATTAGTACTATTTTTGGGTACATATGATTTTTTGATCATTCATTATAACACTTTATGGGGCAAGGTGACCAAAAAATTGGTTGTTTTAGCACAGTTTCTATTTATTTATTTTTACAGCGTTCACCTGAGGGGTTAGGTCATGTGACAGTTTTATAGAGCAGATTGTTACGGACGTGGCGATACCTAATATGTATACTTTTTCTCATTTATTAAAGTTTTACATAATAATAGCATTTTTGAAACAAAAAAATTATGTTTTAATGTGTCCATGTTCTGAGAGCTGTAGTTTTTTTATTTTTTGAGAGATTTTCTTATGTAGGGGCTCATTTTTTGCGGGATGAGGTGACGGTTTTATTGGTACAATTTTGTGGGACATACGCGTTTTTGATCACTTGGTGTTGCACCTTTTGTGATGCAAGGTGACAAAAATTGCTTGTTTTGACACAGTTTTTTTTTTTTTTTTTTACGGTGTTCACCTGAGGGGTTAGCTCATGTGATATTTTTATAGAGCTGGTTTTTACGGACGCAGCAATACCTAATATGTATACTTTTTTTATTTGTTTCACTTTAACACAATAATAGCATTTTTGAAACCCAAAAAATGATGTTTTAGTGTCTCCATGTTCTAAGAGCTATAGTTTTTTTTATTTTTTGAGAGATTTTCTTATGTAGGGGTTCATTTTTTGCGGGATGAGGTGACGGTTTTATTGGTACCATTTTTTGGGACGCGGCAATACCAAATATGTCTATTTTATTTTATTTTTTCTATTTTTAACATTTTTTTTTTCATTCCTTACTTACTTTTTTTTTTTACATGTGAAACTTTTTTTTATTTTTTTATTTTCAACCTTTTATTTTTATTTTTTTATTTTACACTTTTCGTCCCCCATAAGGTCATACAAGACCTCTGAGGGACATTTACTTCACTTTTTCTTTTTTTTTTTCACTGTTGATTTCTCCTGTAACTGGGGCTGACATAGTAGCCCCAGTTACAGAAGAAATGCACCCCCCCAGAGAGGCTGTACAGCATAATACTGCGCTGTACAGCCTCAGTGCAGGGCTGATCGAGGTCTCTGAAAGACCTCACACAGCCCCTGCACTCTCCGGTCACGGCGGTCACATGACCGCCGGGCCGGAACAGGAAGCGCATAGCGCTTCCTGCTCTGCATACACAGCGCTCGGTGAGCGCTGTGTACGCAGCGATCCAGAAGGCAGGGACACCTGGGCACTGTCCCTGCCTGGTCTTAGGGTTGCCCTGCTGTCACTGACAGCGGGCAACCATATCAGCAGCTGCACGATTAGCGTGCAGCTGCTATTTCTGAAAGGACGTTTTAAAACGTGCTTTCAGAAATAGAGGTCCACCCATAGGACGTTTATATCCTATGGGCGGACGGAAAGTGGTTAAGAACAATGAAGTTTTTCCTAGTACTGTCCCTAGCGCCTGCTGACATCTCTCCCTGCACTAAATATACTGGAAAATGGCAGAATCCAAGACGGCTGAGGCTATTTATAGGGTTGTGACATCACAGGGCTGGCTGCTGATTCACTGCATGCATGGCATTATGGGTGATCCCGCCTTCCCAGAGTTCCTTGCTTCATGTCCTCACATGTGCAGCAGCCATTTTAGGAAAAATGTGATTCGTTACTTCGAAGCGTGAGGAAATTCGGATTCGGTGCGAATCAAATTTTTCCTGAAATTCGGGTCAAATTCCACTTCATCAACTTCGATTCGCTCATCTCTATTTACAGTTGTAAAGTAATGTTAGAGAACCGAACCACCTTTAGATGAAGTATACAGTCATTACAAAATCATGTACAAAATTTTTATCTCATTCCTGACGCAGCCTTTTTCTAGTTTTCCATTTTTTACTGCCCATCTTACTAGAGCCATAGTTATTTTGTTCCTTTCACATAGTTGTATGAGTGCTTGTTTTTTTGCGGGATAAGTTATACTAATGGCACCATTTCATTTTTCATACAATGAGAGAAGCTGGTAAAAAATTCTAAATGAGGTGGAATTGGGATAAGAAAAATTTCTGTCATTGTTTTATGGGTTTTGTTTTTATACTTGAGATACATGTTCTTCCCCACTGAATGCTGTGTCACAAATCCCTGAATTGATTTCTAGTGATGAGCGGCATGGGCAATATTAGTTTTTGCAATATTTCACAAATTTTTCGCATAATAATTGCAATAAATTTGCAAATTCTAGAATTCTTGATCTCCAGTTATTATTTTCGCGATTGCACAAATCGGCACTAATGATGCATATACACTGCGTGCAGAATTATTAGGCAAATGAGTATTTTGACCACATCATCCTCTTTATGCATGTTGTCTTACTCCAAGCTGTATAGGCTCGAAAGCCTACTACCAATTAAGCATATTAGGTGATGTGCATCTCTGTAATGAGAAGGGGTGTGGTCTAATGACATCAACACCCTATATTAGGTGTGCATAATTATTAGGCAACTTCCTTTCCTTTGCCAAAATGGGTCAAAAGAAGGACTTGACAGGCTCAGAAAAGTCAAAAATAGTGAGATATCTTGCAGAGGGATGCAGCACTCTTAAAATTGCAAAGCTTCTGAAGCGTGATCATCGAACAATCAAGCGTTTCATTCAAAATAGTCAACAGCGTGTGGAAAAACCAAGGCGCAAAATAACTGCCCATGAACTGAGAAAAGTCAAGCGTGCAGCTGCCAAGATGCCACTTGCCACCAGTTTGGCCATATTTCAGAGCTGCAACATCACTGGAGTGCCCAAAAGCACAAGGTGTGCAATACTCAGAGACATGGCCAAGGTAAGAAAGGCTGAAAGACGACCACCACTGAACAAGACACACAAGCTGAAACGTCAAGACTGGGCCAAGAAATATCTCAAGACTGATTTTTCTAAGGTTTTATGGACTGATGAAATGAGAGTGAGTCTTGATGGGCCAGATGGATAGGCCCGTGGCTGGATTGGTAAAGGGCAGAGTGCTCCAGTCCGACTCAGATGCCAGCAAGGTGGAGGTGGAGTACTGGTTTGGGCTGGTATCATCAAAGATGAGCTTGCGGGGCCTTTTCGGGTTGAGGATGGAGTCAAGCTCAACTCCCAGTCCTACTGCCAGTTTCTGGAAGACACCTTCTTCAAGCAGTGGTACAGGAAGAAGTCTGCATCCTTCAAGAAAAACATGATTTGCATGCAGGACAATGCTCCATCACACGCGTCCAAGTACTCCACAGCGTGGCTGGCAAGAAAGGGTATAAAAGAATAAAATCTAATGACATGGCCTCCTTGTTCACCTGATCTGAACCCCATTGAGAACCTGTGGTCCATCATCAAATGTGAGATTTACAAGGAGGGAAAACAGTACACCTCTCTGAACAGTGTCTGGGAGGCTGTGGTTGCTGCTGCACGCAATGTTGATGGTGAACAGATCAAAACACTGACAGAATCCATGGATGGCAGGCTTTTGAGTGTCCTTGCAAAGAAAGGTGGCTATATTGATCACTGATTTGTTTTTGTTTTGTTTTTGAATGTCAGAAATGTATATTTGTGAAGGTTGAGATGTTATATTGGTTTCACTGGTAAAAATAAATAATTGAAATGGGTATATATTTGTTTTTTGTTAAGTTGCCTAATAATTATGCACAGTAATAGTCACCTGCACACACAGATATCCCCCTAAAATAGCTAAAACTTAAAACAAACTAAAAACTACTTCCAAAAATATTCACCTTTGATATTAATGAGTTTTTTGGGTTCATTGAGAACATGGTTGTTGTTCAATAATAAAATTAATCCTCAAAAATACAACTTGCCTAATAATTCTGCACTCCCTGTATATTTTGTGCAATACATGCAACTTCTCATTTTATCAGGTCTGAGTAGATATTACTGATTGGTGCACTAAGTATTGTTGTGACATCACAGCACAATGTCTGTAGCGTGTATGTATGGACAGCAGAGAAACAGTAATTCCTATCACACTACTTAACACCCTGCACTGGAACCTATCAGCTACACTATATCACTATCTAACCTACACTGACTATCTCCCACTAACTATCTGCATCATATATATATATATATATATATATATATATATGAGCTAACTAACTATCTAATGTAATTGGATAAGGAATAGGATCCAGATGAAAGCACAGAGCACAGCAATGTCACTGCTCTCTCCCAGAACTGCAAAAAAAAAAAACACAGCAGAAAATGGCTGCTGGGTTGTTTCTTATATAGTAAAAGGGTAGGCAACTTTCCTATTGGTTGCTAGGGATGTTGCTAAGCTCAGACAAAGACATTGCAGCCTTCTAATTGGCCCACAAGCAAGAAGGGAGATTACTGATGAAAAAAAAATCTAGAATATTCGCAATTACGAATATATAGCACTTTATTCTACATCTTCGCAAATTCTTGAAGTGCCAAAATCCGCAAATAGAATAATCGCGATCAACACTATTGATTTCTTAGTTTCTATGGTCCACTGATCAGTAGAGTGTTCTCCATTGGAGATCTTCCATTTTGCCCATAGATTTTTACGTCATATACAATTCAATTTGCATTGTTGCCTTGATTGCTATGTGTTTACGTGACAGATGTAACATGCATCAGAAGATGAGGCAAATATTGTAGTGTGAAAGTAGTAGTGTCTAGCTCACAAGGTGTGTCTGTACTCTGAGGATATATTACTGAAACGTACACACACGTTTCTATGACTAAATGGATACACACTAATAACATGCCCCAGGCAGCACATATTCCCATAATGAAGCTAGGTAATTCAATTCATAAAGCGCATGCTTATAGGGAGATGGTTTTACGGAGCCCTAAATAGTAATAGGATTGGCAAGTTTATTTAACTCTTCAATCACCAAAGCTATTTATCTAAAACAAAAATCTGGAAATAATTAGGTTTCCTTTTAATAATTTCCACTCTTCAGGCCACATGCATGCGGTGTGGATTATTGTGAGGAACACCCACTGCGTAGTACCAGTTAAGTAAATTATATTTTTAAAATCTCATCTACATGGTATGAAAATTTCCTGTGTGTAAATAGACCTTCAGTTCAGTTTTTGAAATCCACAGCATGTCAATTATTGGTGCAGCTTTTAAGAGCTGGTTGCATTACAAAGGGGCAAGCTTTTCTACACGAGATAACTGGCAACCAGACTTTATTACATTATAATTATCATTATATTCTAATTATTGCAGAAATTTCTGGAATGTACGACTACAGTTTCTGCAAAATCGCAAATGTTATGCCAGTCTAGTAGACTGCATGGTGTATTATGGCTCTGTATAAGCCGTAATGTGGCAAATGTACAAACCGGATTCCAAAAAAGTTGGGACACTAAACAAATTGTGAATAAAAACTGAATGCAATGATGTGGAGATGGCAAATGTCAATATTTTATTTGTAATAGAACGTAGATGACAGATCAAACGTTTAATCCGAGTAAATGTATCATTTTAAAGGAAAAATACGTTGATTCCAATTTTCGTGGTGTCAACAAATCCCAAAAAAGTTGGGACAAGTAGCAATAAGAGGCTGGAAAAAGTAAATTTGAGCATAACGAAGAGCTGGAAGACCAATTAACACTAATTAGGTCAATTGGCAACATGATTGGGTATAAAAAGAGCTTCTCAGAGTGGCAGTGTCTCTCAGAAGCCAAGATGGGTAGAGGATCACCAATTCCCACAATGTTGCGCAGAAAGATAGTGGAGCAATATCAGAAAGGTGTTACCCAGCGAAAAATTGCAAAGACTTTGTATCTATCATCATCAACTGTGCATAACATCATCCGAAGATTCAGAGAATCTGGAACAATCTCTGTGCGTAAGGGTCAAGGCCGTAAAACCATACTGGATGCCCGTGATCTCCGGGCCCTTAAACGATACTGCACCACAAACAGGAATGCTACTGTAAAGGAAATCACAGAATGGGCTCAGGAAAACTTCCAGAAACCATTGTCAGTGAACACAATCCACCGTGCCATCCGCCGTTGCCAGCTGAAACTCTACAGTGCAAAGAAGAAGCCATTTCTAAGCAAGATCCACAAGCTCAGGCGTTTTCATTGGGCCAAGGATCATTTAAAATGGAGTGTGGCAAAATGGAAGACTGTTCTGTGGTCAGACGAGTCACGATTCGAAGTTCTTTTTGGAAATCTGGGACGCCATGTCATCCGGACCAAAGAGGACAAGGACAACCCAAGTTGTTATCAACGCTCAGTTCAGAAGCCTGCATCTCTGATGGTATGGGGTTGCATGAGTGCGTGTGGCATGGGCAGCTTGCATGTCTGGAAAGGCACCATCAATGCACAAAAATATATTCAGGTTCTAGAACAACATATGCTCCCATCCAGACGTCATCTCTTTCAGGGAAGACCCTGCAATTTTCAACAAGATAATGCCAGACCACATTCTGCATCAATCACAACATCATGGCTGCGTAGGAGAAGGATCCGGGTACTGAAATGGCCAGTCTGCAGTTCAGATCTTTCACCTTTAGAGAACATTTGGCGCATCATAAAGAGGAAGGTGCAACAAAGAAGGCCCAAGACGATTGAACAGTTAGAGGCCTGTATTAGACAAGAATGGGAGAGCATTCCTATTTCTAAACTTGAGAAACTGGTCTCCTCGGTCCCCAGACGTCTGTTGTAAGAAGAAGGGGAGATGCCACACAGTGGTGAAAATGGCCTTGTCCCAACTTTTTTGGGATTTGTTGACACCATGAAATTCTGATTCAACATATTTTTCCCTTAAAATGGTACATTTTCTCAGTTTAAACTTTTGTTCTGTGATTTATGTTCTATTCTGAATAAAATATTAGAAGTTGGCACCTTCACATCATTGCATTCAGTTTTTATTCACGATTTGTATAGTGTCCCAACTTTTTTGGAATCCGGTTTGTAGCAGTGTATGGAGACGCCATGTTCCTCCGATCTCACAGGGAAACATACAGAGGATGTTTATGGGATTATATATGACTCAATAAATTGTGTCATATCAGAGCTGCTTCTGGAATTTTTATTCACTATTCTTTGTGGGGTCATATGGGTATGATATGGCCAGATTTGAGACCTTAAACTCCAACTGCATAACAGCATGTTGTTGGTTCAGTTGCCCCAAACCAGTTGACCGGTCCTTTCGTCACTTTATCATAAGACTCCAGCAGGCTCCATACCTATGCAGCCACATTTTCGGTGATTCCAGTGATGTTTTTCTGGCTCTAGCCCCTCCCGTTTGGCTGCCATTGAAGGATTGAAGCATATAAAACAGCCAAGGCAAAAAAAATCCAAATCCAGATTATTTGGTACCTGAGTTGGCTTTGCTCTGTATTTAGATTATTTTTTTTATATTACTGGCTACAGTAAAGACCGTGGGGGACATTTACAGCACTACTGTGGCGTAAAAACGTCCCAAATAATGGTGCAAGGCATATTTGCACCATAATTTGTGACCTTTTAAGCTTCTGACTGGATCACACTTTACTGAGTTTCTCACGTATGCAGTTCCAGGAGTGCACCTAATTTATGAAGAGGCATTTGCCTCTTGATAAATTAGGCACTCTTTCTCCGGTGCAAGGGAATCAAGACTAGCATATGGGAATGTTAGTCTTGATAAATATGTCACTATATTTTATAGATTTATTCAGCCTTGTTCTGTGCTGGAACTTTGTTTAGCATGCAAAAATAATAACTTCATAACCCCCAAGTAAAGTTTTTTTAATGCATACATTTTATAGATAACCTTTCTTAAATAATGGGGCTGTATGAAACACCATCTTTAGGGTGCTGTCACACACAGCTATTTGTGGCAGATTTGGTGTAGTTTTTTAGTTTTTTGATGCAAAGTCAGAACTATCTTGGAAGGGAATGAGAAATATAAAAGGAGGACCTCTCCTGCTCTTCTGCCTGCTAGATCCACTTCTGGTTTTGGCTGAAGAAAATCCAAATTTCATCATAATACAGGGACTCAAAATTATGTCTGTGAATATCTAATGAAATGCTAAACTGAGAAGTTTTGAAGGAAACCTTTTTGACCTTAATAGAATGAGCAGCACAGATGGCACAGAAAGCTATCATCTTATAGCGGTAGTCCAGTAATCATTAACAGTCATTTTTTTTTACACATTTTAAATGGTAGGTTATATTTCCTCTTAAAGAAATGATCAGTATCATGTCTTACAATAATTCCAAGATGACTAACACTCTTAATAAAACCAGTGTTTGGATATATGTTCTTCATGACAAATCATCATCTCTGGATATGCTCCAGTACCAGTTGAGTCACAGTCAGTGATGAAACCATATATACTCCTCCACAAAATGTTGTGTAATGTCAAACACAGTCACCAGCACGGCATTAGTGTTATATCATCATGGTGACATACACTAATACGTTTACATTTCTGTGGAACTCATGTTTATATTCAACCTTAAAGTTCACGTCCAGAGGTAATATTATTTTTTTTTATATATGGCTCATAGGATTACAAATTTAGAAAAAAGAAGCCATACTCATCCTCACTGATCCCATGCTGCTAATGTTCTGAAGCTGCTTCAGTCCTTGTTGCTCTCCGCTTCCTGGCCCCAGCTCAACAGGCCAGAAATTCCACGAAAGTCCTGCTCAGCCAATCAATAGCCATAGCAGTCGGTGTTGCCTTCAATGGGTACGTGGTCTGTATTTTGAAGACAAGTATAGGTCCTGTTCTATCTATTTAGCAGAATGGGCATATGGAGGCAGAAAGAACATTGATCATATGTGTGCTTTGCGCATGTCCACAAAATGCAGACCGCGGACCCATTAAAAACAATGGACAAATAAAAATGCAAAATGGAAAAGGTCATGTGCATAGTGCCTTAAAAAGATAACCAAACCAAGAAATAAAGGTCCTAAATCTAATCTTACATCAAGTGGTTATGTGATCATGTGACAACATCATCTAAGGCACTAGTTTCAGTGTTCACGTGTATGCACATGTGTTGGTGAGGCTCCTAGCAAACTAGCTTTGTATAGACCACTTGACAGACAACATGTAGCCCTCTGGTGGGAATTGTATGGCCCTTATGCCACGCTATCTGTGCTCTGAACTGTGTCATTTGAGTAGTAAAAATAATACCATATTTAGGCACTAGGGGGGTCATTTATTAAGACGCTGGTCATAACAACCCCTACATCTGGCGGTGGATCCGCCGAAGTTATGAAGAGGCACAGGCCTGTACATAACTTTGGTGCATCCAGTGCCTTTCTAAACGTAAGCCAGCTTCCCAGGTGTAGAAAATGATGAATAAGACGGGCTTACCTGCCCACTATTATAGACCTAGCTTGAGCAGAAAAAAGGCACAGATTGCGGCGCGTATTTCTGGATAATAAATCACCCCCTAGGAGATAACATTTTAATGATTAAGCTATGACTTTTTTATGTGTGGTCATCATCATGACTATCAGGGGCTCTTTACTCGTTTTTGCTGCACAATTAACATTTGCGTTGACATGAAGAAACATATACAAATGTATGCAATTTTGTGATCTTTCCTTTTTTTAAGCTTACTGTATGTTTCAAAATGTTTGTGTCCTTTAAAAAAAATAATTTGTGAAACCATTCTTTATTTTAAATGAAGATTTGAAAAAAAAGGATAGGTTGAACAAATATGGCAAGCCCCAATTTTTTTTAAAGGTTTTTATTTTTATTTTTCAGTATTAAAGATGAAGAAAAACTATATTGCCGTAAAAGTACTGGAGAATGAAAGTAACTGGTCAGTTTTAACGCATAGGGAATTCCTTAAAAATAAAGCCCATAAAACGGTTGCGGAATTGCATTTTTTTTCCCTTCACCCCATTTAGAATTTTTTTACTGCCCCCACTACACTGTATACAATTAGGAAGTGCAACTGATCCCACAAAAAAGCCTTCCATACGGCTATGTGAACGGAAAAATAAAAAAGTTAGGGTTGTTTCACACGAGCGGATGGCGTGCGTGTCATCAGCAGTGTGAATGACGGCCAAGTCCAGCTCCGGACAGCAGAGACACGGAGCAGTAACATGACTGATAATGCTCTTTGCCTCTCTGTGACCTTTTTACTACAAAATCACAATGAGATAAAGTTGTCACCGTGATTTTGTAGTAAAGAGATCACAGAGAGGCACGGAGCATTATCAGTCATGTTAATGCTCGGTGTCTCTGCTGTCCGGAACGGGGCTTGGCTGTCATTCACGCTGCAGATGACACACACGGCATCCGCTCGTGTGAAACAGCCCTTACGGCTCCAGAAATGCAAGCAGTGAAAAACAAAAATGCAAAAACAAAACAACCTCTGGGGCTGAAAAGTTTTTTTTAAATTATCTTATTCATGGAATATTGATAGGATCTGCAATTAATGTTTCACTTTTGGGACTCAAACTAATGGGAACCTCTATGACAGGGGTAGGCAACCTCTGGCACTCCTGCTGTTGTGAAACTACAACTCCCAGCATGCACACTTACTCTACTCTTCTTAGAACTCTCATAGAAGCGAATGGCGCATGCTGGGAATTGTAGTTTCACAACAACTGGAGTGCGGAAGGCTGCTAACCACAGCTCTATGATATTGAGAACTGGGCACTTGTGTCCCCTATTTGCAGCTGAAAGGTGGTTACACTTCTGTGGTCACCCTTCATTATTCTGAGATACAGGAGATACAGAAATCAGCAGAAATGTGTAGCCCTCAAATGAAGTAAAGGGCAGCACCTGAGGCCCCCAAAACGTGGTAAAGTAACTGCCTCTGACATAGAGGCAAGAGGCTGTAATCAAGGATGTCAAAATGTCTACCACAATGAGGTCCATTGGGCAATGTTGGTATCCTTCATGTGATGGATCAGGCAGTACTGTATGAACTGAATACACCCTTTAGTTACTTGTTCAATTAAAAAAACACTTATAAAGGCTCTTATCTTAATAATATAACAATTATATTTATTTCCAATTTTTCAATTTATAAATATCACATAAATTTGAGCAAAAGAATGAGGATAAAATTTAATTTTATTATTTTTTTAGATTTTTTTTCCCCAATACTTTAAATTCACCCTCTACACTTCAGGAAACATAACAACATGCACAACTCTGGAATGATTTATAAGCTAATTATACTGGAGTTCCCGTAACAGAGAGAAATCTAACAATAGCCATCAGGTAAGTAGAGATTCCCTCCTGAATTGCAACTTTCATTTTGCCTGCAGAAATGAGCCTATGAATGACTTTTCATGCAGTCTAGATTTACTTCTGCTTAACACTTGTAGGTCTGCTGTACCTGCGATATTCCCTCTTAATGTAAGGCAAGCATACAGGGGCCGTAACAAGCTGTGAATGTGTAGCAACAAAGTCTACATCTCAGCAAGTTCAGGCAGACGAAAGAAACACACCTTGATCGGAAGAACAAAAGCATGACAATAGTGCTGTAGTATCACTCATTCGGTCAAGTTAGGGCACAGCGCGGCACATACGTATGACCTGTCTGTTATAACATGCCTCGGCCCTTTTAAAATGCTGCAATTAGAACTGCTGATAAATACATCCTATCCTAAAAAAAAGGCTGTAAGGAGAGAGTAGGCTATGATGACCCTTAAATAAATTATTATATAATTTACACGTAAAATACCTCTCTTTATCCTACACAGGAATATCCTTTTCAGACAATACGTCTTAGTTGTAGGAAGGAGGTGCAAAATTAGTGTCGCTACAAGTAATTGACTTGGAAATCTCAGCAGAAGTACTTTGGAAGATTTAGAGCATATAAAGTTAAGTATTATTAATTTTACCGGTGGAAATTCATCTCTGCTGACATGCACTACATGACATTACTCTATGGAGTATCTTTCGAAGCAGAAAATCCAGGGGAATTAAGGTTATTGGCCAATAAGCTTTATTTTACCTACATAGGATTTTGTAATGTTTCAGAAATCTGAAATTAGGTTCTGAATTTATCTCCACAAGCAAAATTCATATATTTATGGCATATGCAGACAAGAAGAAGAATCCTTAAATGTAAACACTGGTAAAAAAAATAAAAATAAGCCCATTGGAATTATTAACCTCTTGGATACTGGAGTTTTCTTTTTCGTATTCCCTTTCTTTATTTTTCTTCCCTGTCTTCACAGAGCCATGATTTTATATATATATTTTTTTTCCATTCACGTAGCTTATGAGGGCCTGTTTTTCTTGTTTTTTGTGGGATTTTCCCCACTCACGCCAGGTCTAAAAAGGTGGGCGTAGCATGGGTGGAAAAAGGGGATGGGCTGGGAGGCTCGTCTCATTTATAATTTTCTTCGCTTGTTTAAGGTGTAGTAAATGGTCTAAATCTACGCCAGCAATGGAGCTGGTGTAAGTTTAGAAGAGGCGGTGACCCCCTCAGTGTATTAAAATGAAAGACTGGCTTCCTGATCGTTGCATGGGGAAGCTGGTCTTAACCTTGAAGAGTGCGCATCCAGGTTTTTAGCCATTTAGATACTGTGGTCATGCTTGACCATGGTATCTATAGGGTTAAATGCCTGGAATTGGCATTATTGCCGCTCACAGACATTAGCTGACAGCCTCTGCTGTTTAAAACATCAGAGACCAGCTGCTTATGGCTCCCATTGTGCTCGCGAGCGGGCGCTATATTTAAAGACCCTCCCAGTGCCGTACATTTACGGCGCTGAGAGCCTATGGGTTAATTAGAGAGTCCCTTACAGAGTCTTTTAAATATGATTGGACGATTGCTTAGCATTGTATACCATGTGGAGCCCTTCTGTTTAAATCATTTAAAAATCATATAATTTCTGAGTTTAAAAGAAATCTGTCACCTGCAACCTCCCTATCAAACTAAGCATTTTAAAACAGGAATCCAAAGTTGACTTTGGTACAGAAGTGCCAGCTGCTACCAAAGCCGACTTCGGATTCTTGTTTTAAAATGTTTTTCAATTTCTAGAATCGAAGCCCGATGTTATTCACCAAAGTCTCGTGCAAATTTGAACTCACAGTAGCAGATACGTTTCCGTACAGCATTAAAATAAAGTTTAGGAATGAATTGACTTTGGATATTGGATCCAAAACTTGATTCGCTCACCCCTAATCAGAGAGGCAGGATTCTAACTTCTGGCAACCCACCGATCAGATTCAGTGCCAGAACAAGGTATCGGAAAAACACAGCTTCATCCACTGTGTAATGGCCATGCCTGGTTACTGCTGTGCTGCTTCCTTTCATATCAATGGGAGCAATGCATCATTACCCTGGCACATGGAAGATGTTATACTTTGATTTTGCACCATTTAGGGGTATGCATACAGTAATGTTTCACTTTAATTAATTTTACTTTGGGGTAAAACTCAAATTCTTAATGTTTTTTTTTCCTACTCTGTTCATCACTGACCTAAACAAAGGGTATAGGTTTAAAGTATAGGGTGTATTGTTAACTAATATCTGATCATGAAAATGCACAAGACTCATTTGACACACTGCCTCCTTTTAAAAAAACATAAGATTTGTCTGACATAAAATACCGTACCTTTGATGCCACATCCTGAAACCTTTGACAGGAACCATGTTCCTTGTCTGTGTACAGGGAGATAGGGAGAGGTTTTTCGGTAATACAACCATAGCACCACAGATCACAGATGAATACTATATACCATATTTTGCAATAAAAAATTATTTATCACAAAATACAATTTTCCCCATTTCGCTGGAAAGACGTTCGCCTTGTCTGCTCATTGCATAATAGTAATAGTAATAATTACATTGCTAATTTCTGAGTAGTTTTACAAGCGTATTACAAAGACATCGGAGCTAGTTTGCATACTAAGTCGGTAAAGAGCCCTACAATTAAAATAGTAAGGAATGGATACGTTGCACTCTGCTGAAAAAGCTTCCTATGTTGTAGACACATGGTTTCAATCTTGGTCAGTCTTGCGGTACTTGTGGTTACACCAATTAGTGTTAGACCTCCTTCAGTATAGTAACTCATTGTACCATCAGACTTCTCAATGGAAAGTAAAGATTGTAGTAGAAATTGCACTGGTTTATGTAAAACATATACTTTCATGTTCACTGACTGGACAACAAGACATCCTTGTGCAGAGGAGTGGCTGTACCAGGGCTGACCTTATAAGCACCATGTACCACGGTTCCAAGATACATCCATACATTGCGGTAGTTTATGCCGTAAATCCTGCGCCTGTGCCGTCCTGTTTCGTATTCTGCGCAGGCGCAGTGCGTGAAGAAGGCGCTCCTGCTGCCGGCTTCCTCACTGCGCCTGCGCCGAAGGAAGAAGCCGGCAGCAGGAGCGCATCCTTCACTCACTGCGCCGAATAATAAACGGGACGGCGCAGACGCAGGATTTACGGGACACTTAGGAGAACTCGAAAGTCACAGCATAGACGATTGCCTTCAGATGACCGCAAAGATAAAAGTCACTGGATATGCGAAATTGCTACATGATGATGTGTTTCCCTCTTTATGCACTGAAGCTGGCAAGTTCCCTGAGTTTTTCCAGTTTATCTTTGGGGTCATATGAAGGCAATTGTCTATGCTGTGAAGATACGAGATGTGCAGCACCTGAAACTACGGATACTGGAAGCCTGTGCTAGCATTTCTCCTGCTGTGTTGCTATCAGTGTGTGAAGAGTGGGAGAAGAGGGTTGCATTGACAATCCAACACAATGGGCAGCGCATTGAACACATTTTATAAGTGGTCAGAAACTTGTAAATAACTCATGAAAGAATAAAGTTATGTTAAAACCAAGCACACCATTGTTTTTATTGTGAAATTCCCAATAAGTTTGATGTGTCACATGACCCTCTTCCTATTGAAAAAAACAAAAGTTGGATTCAAAATGGCCGACTTCAAAATGGCCGCCATGGTCACCACCCATCTTGAAAAGTTTCCCCCCTTACATATACTAATGTGCCACAAACAGGAAGTTAATATGACCAACCATTCCCATTTTATTAAGGTGTATCCATATAAATGGCCCACCCTGTATAATGCTGAAAATAGATTTGTACTTTGTGTTATTGGCAATTATTACTCATTTCAATTACAATTTCTCTGCTGCTGTGGGAATACCTCATAGGTAGCTATTACCTTTAGATTCAGAAGGTAAAATTATCTAGAGAATACACCCTCACTGCTTTTAGTTATTACCATGGATAATATCACCATCACATCCTCCAACATTCCAGGCATCAAAGTAACAGCTATGAGGATTAGTGATGAGCGGCAGGGGCAATATTCGAATTCGCGATATTTTGTAGAATATCCGTCATATATTCGCAAATTTGAGATTATATTCTTGATTGCGAAAATCGGCAATTTAACCACCTCCGGACCGCCTAACGCAGATTCGCGTTCCGGAGGTGGCAGCGCTGCACACAATCACGCATATACGCGTCATCTCGCGAGACGCGAGATTTCCTGTGAACGCGCGCACACAGGCGCGCGCGCTCACAGGAACGGAAGGTAAGAGAGTTGATCTCCAGCCTGCCAGCGGCGATCGTTCGCTGGCAGGCTGGAGATGTGTTTTTTTTAACCCCTAACAAGTATATTAGACGCTGTTTTGATAACAGCGTCTAATATACCTGCTACCTGGTCCTCTGGTGGTCCCCTTTGTTTGGATCGACCACCAGAGGACACAGGTAGCTCAGTAATATGTTGCACCAAGCACCACTACACTACACCCCCCCTGTCACTTATTAACCCCTTATTCACCCTTGATCACCCCTGATCACCCCTGATCACCCCATATAGACTCCCTGATCACCCCCCTGTCATTGATCACCCCCCTGTCATTGATAACCCCCTTTAAGGCTGCATTCAGAGGTCCGTATGAATTTTACGGATCCACTGATAGATGGATCGGATCCGCAAAACACATACGGACGTCTGAATGCAGCCTTACAGGGGAGTGATCAATGACGGAGGTGATCAGCCCATATAGACTCCCTGATCACCCCCCTGTCATTGATAACCCCCTGTAAGGCTCCATTCAGAGGTCCGTATGAATTTTACGGATCCACTGATAGATGGATCGGATCCGCAAAACACATACGGACGTCTGAATGCAGCCTTACAGGGGAGTGATCAATGACGGAGGTGATCACCCTATATAGACTCCTTGATCACCCCCCTGTCATTGATTACACCCCTGTCATTGATCAACCCCCTGTAAAGCTCCATTCAGATGTCCGCATGATTTTTACGGATCCACTGATAGATGGATCGGATCCGCAAAACGCATACGGACGTCTGAATGGAGCCTTACAGGGGCGTGATCAATGACTGTGGTGATCACCCCATATAGACTCACTGATCACCCCCCTGTCATTGATTACCCCCCGTCATTGATCACACCCCTGTAAAGCTCCATTCAGATGTCCGCATGATTTTTACGGATCCACTGATAGATGGATCGGATCCGCAAAACGCATACGGACGTCTGATTGGAGCCTTACAGGGGCGTGATCAATGACTGTGGTGATCACCCCATATAGACTCCCTGATCACCCCCCTGTCATTGATTACCCCCCTGTCATTGATCAACCCCCTGTAAAGCTCCATTCAGATGTCCGCATGATTTTGACGGATCCACTGATAGATGGATCGGATCCGCAAAACGCATACGGACGTCTGAATGGAGCCTTACAGGGGCGTGATCAATGACTGTGGTGATCACCCCATATAGACTCCCTGATCACCCCCCTGTATTTGATCACCCCCCCTGTCATTGATCACCCCCCTGTCATTGATCACCCCTCTGTAAGGCTCCATTCAGACATTTTTTTGGCCCAAGTTAGCGGAATTATTATTTTTTTTTTCTTACAAAGTCTCATATTCCACTAACTTGTGTCAAAAAATAAAATCTCACATGAACTCACCATACCCCTCACGGAATCCAAATGCGTAAAAATTTTTAGACATTTATATTCCAGACTTCTTCTCACGCTTTAGGGCCCCTAGAATGCCAGGGCAGTATAAATACCTGTGACCCCATTTCGGAAAGAAGACACCCCCAGGTATTCCGTGAGGGGCATATTGAGTCCATGAAAGATTGAAATTTTTGTCCCAAGTTAGCGGAAAGGGAGACTTTGTGAGAAAAAAATAATAAATATCAATTTCCGCTAACTTGTGCCAAAAAAAAATAATTTCTATGAACTCGCCATGCCCCTCATTGAATACCTTGGGGTGTCTTCTTTCCAAAATGGGGTCACATGTGGGGTATTTATACTGCCCTGGCATTCTAGGGGCCCCAAAGCGTGAGAAGAAGTCTGGTATCCAAATGTCTAAAAATGCCCTCCTAAAAGGAATTTGGGCACCTTTGCGCATCTAGGCTGCAAAAAAGTGTCACACATCTGGTATCGCCGTACTCAGGAGAAGTTGGGGAATGTGTTTTGGGGTGTCATTTTACATATACCCATGCTGGGTGAGAGAAATATTTTGGTCAAATGCCAACTTTGTATAAAAAAATGGGAAAAGTTGTCTTTTGCCAAGATATTTCTCTCACCCAGCATGGGTATATGTAAAATGACACCCCAAAACACATTCCCCAACTTCTCCTGAATACGGCGATACCACATGTGTGACACTTTTTTGCAGCCTAGGTGGGCAAAGGGGCCCATATTCCAAAGAGCACCTTTAGGATTTCACAGGTCATTTACCTACTTACCACACATTAGGGCCCCTGGAAAATGCCAGGGCAGTATAACTACCCCACAAGTGACCCCATTTTGAAGACACCCCAAGGTATTCGCTGATGGGCATAGTGAGTTCCTAGAATTTTTTATTTTTTGTCACAAGTTAGTGGAATATGAGACTTTGTAAGAAAAAAATAAATAAAAAAAAATCATCATTTTCCGCTAACTTGTGACACAAAATAAAAAGTTCTATGAACTCACTATGCCCATCAGCGAATACCTTAGGGTGTCTACTTTCCGAAATGGGGTCATTTGTGGGGTGTTTGTACTGTCTGGCCATTGTAGAACCTCAGGAATCATGACAGGTGCTCAGAAAGTCAGAGCTGCTGCAAAAAGCAGAAATTCAAATTTTTGTACCATAGTTTGTAAACGCTATAACTTTTACCCAAACCATTTTTTTTTTTTACCCAAACATTTTTTTTTATCCAAGACATGTAGAACAATAAATTTAGAGCAAAATTTATATATGGATCTCGTTTTTTTTGCAAAATTTGACAACTGAAAGTGAAAAATGTCATTTTTTTGCAAAAAAATCGTTAAATTTCGATTAATAACAAAAAAAGTAAAAATGTCAGCAGCAATGAAATACCACCAAATGAAAGCTCTATTAGTGAGAAGAAAAGGAGGTAAAATTCATTTGGGTGGTAAGTTGCATGACCGAGCAATAAACGGTGAAAGTAGTGTAGGTCAGAAGTGTAAAAAGTGGCCTGGTCTTTCAGGGTGTTTAAGCACTGGGGGCTGAGGTGGTTAATATTCGTGCAATTCATGCGAGATTCCGGCGAGGGTCACTTATGCTACATTTTTCAAGCTGGTATAAGTTCCCTGAGACTGGAGATAATGGTTGGCACGGCAGAACATTACAATAGCTTTATATGCAGATAGAGTGCTCCAATATATTTGAGCTTGCGAATTTTCAGCAATTAATGATGCGCATATTTTTTCGCAATACGTGCAACTTGTGACATCACAGCACTATGTCTGTAGCATGTATGTATGGACAGCAGAACCTATCACACTGCCTAACACCCTGCACTGGAATCAGCTACACTATATCAGGATCTAACCTACACTGACTATCTCCCACTAACTATCTCTATTATATATATATAAGCTAACTAACTATCTAATGTAATACAACAAAGCACAGAGCACAGCAATGACACTGCTGTCTCTTTCTTAGCTGCAATAAACTTTAGAAAATAGATACTGGGGAGGTTCTTATATAGTAAGGGATAGGCAACTCTTCTATTGGTTGCTAGGGATGTTGCTAAGCTGTGACAAAGCCTTCTCATTGGCCCACAAGCTAGAAGAAGGGAGAGATGATCACCTGATGTGTACTGTGTTAATAACACACCATTAGACCTCCAAATAGTGGCTGATGAAGATTTACCCCATTGCAGCATAAAAAAGAGCCCTCAGTTTCTAGTAAAAATATATAAGGGCCACATGTATTAGGCTCTATTCACACGTCCGTAGCGTGATTTGCCGATACACGGATCCGCAAAACACGGTCAGCGGCAATGTGCGTTCCACATTTTGCGGACCACACATTGCCGGCACTAATAGAATATACCTATTCTTGTCCGCAATTGCGGACGTGTGATTGGGGCCTTAATCCTATCTGAAATGAAGATAGTATAAACTTCAACAGCCACAGTGGCTGGATAAAAAAATCTTGGTGCATGACTAGAAACTTTTTATACCTTAACCCCAGATATTGGTTGGCTTACCTTGTACCACAATTTTGTGCCAACATTTTCACACATGTTATTGTATCATAAGTAGTGATGATTAAGCATGCTCGGCACATGGCGGTATTTGGCCGAATACCGCATGTGCTCGAGCGCAATGCTCGATTCTCCGCCCCGCACAATTCTTGGCTGCTACACAGCCAATAAATGTGCAGATAAGTACTACCCTCACTGAAAGGCCTCTTTCACACCGTTTTTTTCCATTTTGCGGGCTGTTTTTGCGTTCCGTATACAGTCCGTATACGGAACCATTCATTTTAATGGTTCCGCAAAAAAAGCGGAATGTACTCCGTATGCATTCCGTTTCCGTATTTCCGTTTTTCCGTTCCGTTGAAAGATAGAACATGTCCTATTATTGCCCTCAAATCACGTTCTGTGGCTCCATTCAAGTCAATAGTCCGCAAAAAAAACTTAACCCATACGGAAATGCATCCGTATGTCTTCCGTATCTGTTCCGTTTTTGCGGAACCATCTATTGAAAATGTTATGCCCAGCCCAATTTTTTCTATGTAATTACTGTATACTGTATATGCCATACGGAAAAATGGAACGGAAAAACGGAACGGAAACGGAAACACAATGGAAACAAAAAAAACGGAGCAACGGATCCGTGAAAAACGTACCGCAAAACACTTAAATAGCCATACGGTAGTGTGAAAGAGGCCTAATGCGGTTGCCATGTTGGCTGCTGGCATTATAGTGATTGGCTGGCTGGAACGCGTCATTTGGTGCTATATAGCACCTGATGACACTTGTCCGGCTCATTCTTAGTCAGGGACAGACAGTGTAGGCAGTGATTTTAAGAATATTTTTACCACCAAAACTTTTCAGAGACCCAAAAGTCCTTTTAAGGACTATTGTGTGTGGCAGCAGCAATCTATATTTTTAGCGCAAGCTGCGCTAAATTGGTAAAACTTTAGAGACCCAAAAGAAATTCTAAGGACTATTGTGTGTGGCAGCAGCAATATCTTTTTTTAGTGCAAACTGAGCTACATAGCTAAAATTTTACAGACCCAAAAGTCCTTCTAAGGACTATTGTGTATGGCAGCAATATCTATTTTTAGCGCATCCTGAGTTAAATAGCGTACAATAGTTAGGCCGCTGCATACAGCGACATTAGCTATGCCACATCACCAGTGTAAAGTGTGCGCATCCCAAAAAAAATGTGTGACATGCAATGTACTTTTTACGTAGACGGTGTCCGCTGCTGACAGTGATATTAGGTGCACCACATCTCCAGTAGTGTTGATCACGAATATTCGAATTTCGAATTTTTATCGCGAATATAGGAACTTTGAAAATTCGCGAATATTTCAAATATAGTTATATATATTCGTAATTTCGAATATTCAAATTTTTTATTATAATTATTTTTAAGTTTTTTTATCAGTACACATGATCCCTCACTGCTTCAAGCTTGTGGGCCAATAAGAAGGCTGCAATATACTTGACTTTAGGAGTAGTAGTGTTTGCGAATTTTGCTCTATATTAGTTTTTTTCGAATATTCGCTATATTGCTATATATTCTTGTTTTAGAATATTACGAATATTCGAAGAAATTAAGTTATAGCAATATAGCGAATATTCGAAAAAAATCGAATATAGAGCAATTTAGCTAATATAGTGCTATAATCTTCTTTGTCTAATAGTTGTAATTTGAAAAATTTGCAATAAAAATTTGAATCCGAAAATTCGCATATTACACAATCATTACCTTTCCGATTTTTCGAGTAAAAAAAAAAATCGAGAATTTTCGAATTTGCGAATGATCGACGAATATTTTACAAAATATTCGCAAAATATCGCGAATTCGAATATGACCCCTGCCGCTCATCACTAATCTCCAGTGCAAAGAGTGTGCATCCAAAAATTTATCTGTGACATCCAGTGTACTTTTTCAATAGACAGTGAGATTAGCTGTGCCATATCTCCAGTGTAAAGTGTACGCATCCAAAAAATATCTGTGACATAACGTGTACTTTTTCCGTAGACAGTGTACACTGCGGAGAGTGACATTAGCTGCGCCAAATCTCCAGTGTAAAGTGTGCGCATCCCAAAAATATCTGACATCCAGTGTACTTTTTACGTAGATGGTGTCCGCTTCTGACAGTGACATTAGCTGCGCCACATCTGCAGTGTAAAGTGTGCGCATCCAAAAATGTATCTGTGACATCCAGTGTACTTTTTCAATAGACGTTGTCCGCTTCTGACAGTGACATTAGCTGCGTCATATCTCCAGTGTAAAGTGTGCGCATCCCAAAAATATCTGTGATATCCAGTATACTTTTTCAATAGACGGTGTCCGCTGCGGACAGTGACATTAGCTGCGCCACATCTCCAGTGTAAAGTGTGCGCATCAAAAAAATATCTGACATCCAGTGTACTTTTTTGGTAGACGGTTTCCGCTGGGACAGTGACATTAGCTGCACCACATCTCCAGCGTAAAGTGTGCGCATCCAAAAATGTATCTGTGACATCCAGTGTACTTTTTCAATAGACCATGTCCGCTGCGGACAGTGACATTACCAGGGCCACATCTGCAGTGTAAAGTGTGTGCTGAAATAATGTATCTGTGGCATCCAGTGTACTTTTTCAATAGACAGTGTCCGCTTTTGACAGTGACATTACCAATGCTAGATCTCCAGTGTAAAGTGTGCGCTTAAAAAATGTATCTGTGACATACAGTGTACTTTTTACGTAGACGCTTTGGACAGTGACATCACCTGGTAATATTGGTAGTACCTCTCTTGTATAACGTTTCCTCATCCTAAATACCTGTGATATTTCCTGCAATTTTTTATTAGCCGCTGGTGACAGCATTGACATTATTTGCGGGATATCTCCTGTTTGTGTGACGTTTCCACATCCCAAATACCTTTTTACATTTTTTTGCGCATACACTTCCAAATCCTATGCTACTGTACGTTTGACATACTTTCAAGCATATATAATATTTAATATGAAGAAGGCGAGCAGAAGGGACGGGGAAGTGGCCGTGATGCCGATTATGCATGCAGAGGCCGTGGCCCTGGGCGTGTTGAAACTGTGCCTGCTGCCAGAGCACAAGAAAAACAATCATCCACGATACCTAGCTTCATTTTCCGGTTTGCACGGTGGCGCAGGACACCACTCTTGAAGTCAGACCAGTGCGACCAGGTGATCGGTTGGATTGCAGCAGATAATGCTTCCAGTCGGTTAAGCACCACCCTTTCTTCCACTAAGTCTAGTCTTGATACTCCTTCCTCCCACCATGGAGAGTCTGGCCAAACAAGTGATCCTACACTCGGATATTCCGAAGACCTCTTTTCATAAGCATTCCTTGATTTGGCCCTCTCGCCAAGCACGCTTGAAGAGGGAAAGATCTTGTGCCCTGATACCCAAACTCTTGAGCATCCACAGTCACAAGAAGATGATATTGGGGAACAGCAATTACTGTTTAATGAGGTGGATGATCATGAGACACAGTTGGCAATAAGTCCACGGCAATTAGTGTCTCAAGAGGTTGATGAAGAGGATGAGACACAGTTGTCAATTACTGAGGTTTTAGTTAGGTCAACAAGTCAGGAGGATGATCAGAGTGAGGAAGTGGAAGAGGAGGTGGTGGACAATGAAGTCACTGACCCAACCTGGGTAGATGGAAAGCCGAGCGAGGACAGCAGTACAGAGGGGGAGGGTTCTGCAGCACCGCAACAGGCTGGAAGAGGCAGTGGGGTGGCAAAAGGGAGAAGGCGTGCCCCTCCAAACAGACCTGCAACTGTTCTACAGAGCACCCCCTTGCAGAAATCTCCCTTGCCGAGGGGTAGGTGTTCCGCAGTCTGGCGCTTTTTTGAGAAAAGTGCGGACGACAAAGGAATAGTAGTTTGCAACCTGTGCCACACCAAAATGAGCTGGGGCGTGAACACTAGCAACCTCACCACCACCAGCATTATCGGCCACATGGCATCCAAGCACCGTAATAAGTGGGCTGAACGCCTGGGTCCACAATCTGTGTCTGCGGGTCACACCACTGCCTTCTCTTCCTCGACTGCCGGTATTCAGGGAAACATGGGAAGGGGGGAAAACACCTTTAATCACCTCTGGCCCCGTTACCCAACCTTGACCCATAACAAACAACACAGACAACTGTATCATTTTATTGCTGGATGGTGATCGGCCACAGCTTCTTTATTAAAGCGGCAAACCTTAATAAACCATAATATCAGAGCAGTATGCCAAACGCTGGACTCCCAGCGGGCAAGTTAAACCGTAATCATCAGAGCAGTATGCCCACAGCTGGACTCCCAGCGGGCAAGCACACCATCTGCTCCCACCATATCTCCGCTGTACTCAAATGCCGCCAGCTGTGACTTCATAAACTCAACCAAAATTTGCAGCTCTCCAAAGCCAAAATCATCGGAGCGATATCCAAACTGCTGGACTCCCAGCGGGGGAACTGAAGAAATAGAAAAAAAAAAACAACACAGAATAACCAAGTATCCATAACTGATCATAATCGCGCACCTCGACCCGCCTCTAAATGATAACCGCAAAAGGGAGGGAGGGCCAATTTTTGCTTCCATTTGCAAGAGGAAGTGCTGGAACAGGGGGAGGGGTATATGTACCTTCAGGATTCCTGCACCGCCCCCATCCTGTCTAAGGAGGTTCCACCAGAGAATTAACCCCTTAACGGCCGTCCTAATCTACCACCTACTTAAACCTTACATGACGGGGCCAGCTCCCAGAATGACCTAAAGGGGGAATGGGGGGGGGGAGGACCATCAGTCCCTAAGCACCCTCCCTATACAGTCGGGCGCTTGCCATATGTTATGTGCTGGCCAATCCCCTGTCAAAGGCGCAGGCCCAGATGCCTCCCGCCCTGCATCTGGATCTTTGCAAGCACCATCAGCGACCACATCCACTTCCGTGTCCCAGCACAGCGTCAAAATGTCCACACCCCAGGCCTCTGAACGCAAGCGAAAATACCCAGCCACACACCCACAGGCCATAGCACTAAATGCGCAGATTTCCAAATTACTGGCCCATTTAGGCTTGTGGACACAGGCCTTCTGCAGCCTGATTTCGGCAGCCGTCCCACGTTATGCAGTCCCCAGCCGCCACTATTTTTCAAGGTGAGTCGTGCCCGCCTTACACCAACATGTGTCCCGTAACATCACACGCGCCCTGACCAACGCAGTTATGGAGAAGGTCCACTTAACCACGGACACATGGACAAGTGCATTCGGCCCAGGATGCTACATTTCCCTGACGGCACACTGGGTGAATGTGGTAGAGGCTGGGAGCGAGTCGTACCCTGGGATGATGGCACAGGTGCTACCGACGCCAATGATTGCAGGCCCTACGTCAATCAGGGTTTCCGCCAGCACCTAAGTTAGTGGCTCCAACCCCCATTTCTCCTCCTCCGCCTTCTCCGCCACTTCCACCTCCGAATTATCCACGTGCAGCACCAGTGAGCCATCAGTCAGTAGCTTGAAGCAGTGTAGCACTGCAGTGGGGAAGCGGCAACAGGCCGTGCTGAAGCTGATATGCTTAGGGGACAAACAGCACACCGTCGCAGAGCTATGGCAGGGGATAAGAGACCAGACTGAGCTGTGTCTCTCGCCACTCAACCTACAACCAGGCATGGTTGTGTCTGATAATGGCCATAACTTGGTGGCAGCTTTGGAGCTCAGCAAGCTGACACACATCCCATGGCTAGCCCACATCTTAAACTTAGTGGTTCAGTGGTTTCTAAAAACCTACCCCAATTTGCCTGAGCTACTGGCGAAGGTGCGCCGCGTGTGTGCACATTTCCACAAGTCATCGACAGCTCCAGACGGTCTGTCAATGCTGCAGCATCGCTTGAAATTGCCAGCTCACCGGCTGTTGTGCGACGTGAGCACACGCTGGAACTCGTTGGCCGGGCTTTTTGAGCAGCAGAGGGCAGTAGTGGAATACCAGCTGCAACATGGTCGTCGCCTTTCCAGTCAGCTTCCACTATTCACAAGCGAGGAGTGGGCATGGATGTCTGACCTCTGTGAGGTTTTAAGAAACTTTGAGGAATCAACAATTAAGGACAACGCTTAAGGACAACGCTTTGCATGTGGAAGAGGTGGAAATGGGGGAAGACATTAGACAGGGTGATAGCCAGACCACCCTCAGTTCGTCTTCTAAGAGCGAATTGGGCAATGAAGAGGAGGAGGAGCAGGAGACGGTTGCCTCCGCTACAGAGGGTAGTACCCATGGAAGTTTAATTCCATCTGTTCAGCATGGGTCGGCAGAAGAGGACGAAGAGGATGAGGAGATTGAGAGTGATCCTCCTGATGACGACAGTGAAGTCTTGCCTGTTGGTACTCTGGCACACATGGCTGACTTCATGTTAGGCTGCCTTTCCCGCGACCCGCACGTTATACGCATTTTAGACAACAAGGATTACTGGTTGTTCACCCTTCTCGACCCCCGCTACACAGATAACTCATCTCTCATTCCTCTGGTGGAGAGGAAGAGCAAAACGGTGCAATACCAGAAGGTCCTTGTTGAAAAATTGCTCCAAAAATTTCCATCTGACAAAGCTGCCGACAGAGACCGTAGTTCCTTGGGCAACCGAGGAGGGGAGACAAGGGGAACACACAGCAGTTCCAACAGAGACAGGGCAACACTCCCCAAAGCCTGGGAGAGTTTCATGACACCCTGCCAGCACCCTCACCCTGATGCGCGGTCTACTGTTACAAGGAGGGAAACATTTTGGAAGATGGTGAAGGAGTACATAGCAGACCATGTCAGCATCCTCAATGATCCCTCAGTGCCTTGCAACTACTGGGTGACCAAGCTGGACACGTGGCATGAACTGGCGCTCTACGCCTTGGAGGTGCTGGCCTGCCCAGTCGCCAGCTTTTTGTCTGAGCGGGTATTCAGTGAACCCTGGCTGATCTGATATTGATGGCCTGGAGAATATCAGAAAACCATTTTTAAGCTTAAAGGGAACTGGTCATCTGGATTTTGTGTATAGAGCTGAGGACATGGGTTGCTGGATGGCCGCTAGCACATCTGCCATATCCAGTCCCCATAGCTCTGTGTGCTTTTATTGTGTAATAAAACCGATTTAATACATATGCAAATTAACCTGAGATGAGTCCTGTATGTGAGATGAGTCAGGGACAGGACTCATCTCAGGTAAATTTGCATATGTATCAAATTGTTTTTTTTCCACAATAAAAGCACACAGAGCTATGGGGACTGGGTATTGCGGATGTGCTAGCGGCCATCTAGCAACCCATGTCCTCAGCTCTATACACAAAATCCAGGTGACAGGTTCCCTTTAACGGTAGATCTTATATCTCTAAAAGTTTTCTTACTAGTGTATAGTTCTCTGAGTGAGTGCATGGAGCTGGTGGAGTGTCATGGAATTTCTGTAAGTTTGTAGTATGAAACAACTCAATATAAAATTGGCAGAGGTCCGACTCCTGATACTCCCAACAATCAGCTACTTCAAGAGGACACAACACTCTGGTAAGCACTGTGGCCTTTCTTAGACTAGTGATGTCACATTCATCGGTGACATGGCCTAGGTGCAGCTCAGTCTCATTCAAGTGAATCCAGGTGACAGGTTCCCTTTAACGGTAGATCTTATATCTCTAAAAGTTTTTTTACTAGTGTATAGTTCTCTGAGTGAGTGCATGGAGCTCTGGGTTCTTTTTTGCCTGTTTGATTTTTTTTGCATGGCACATACACATGAACTGTCTAGGAATACATGTAAATACTATTTATTTCTATAGATGAGTCGGATGACCACACCGATCAAAATGTCATTCCTTTCATATGCTGAAGGCAGACAAAAAGAACCTTCAATGCCACCAAGTACTACTTTCATCAATGCAAAACATAAGGTTTCTTCTTTTTTTGTTGTGCCTGGAGCTACCATTCCATCCTAAATCAACAGTGATTAATGGGCATGGAATATTTCATGATTTATTAATTCACTATTAAACATTAGTCTTACTCAGCATTTGCCAGAACTATCATTATGAAGCATTAAATTCCAGGGTAACCACAACTCTGCCTCATATCCCGGAAAGGGAAGGAGCATTGAAGTGTATAGGTGCTAAAAAGGTACAGTAACACTTTAAATAATACACAATGCTGAAAATATATTGCAAAGTGGAATAGCTTAGGTTTATATAGGTTCAACAAAACCCAGAATCTTGTGTTCTATCCTTCAATAATGTATTGTAGTTATCTAAAATATGTTCTTCAGTTAACTGATTCAATCTTATATAAATAATGACAACAGGATGCGAACAAACACAGTTCTCACACACCTTGGAAAGATATTACTTTCTGCCTGTGGCAGAGAAGTATATGTTTTTCCTTAGATACTTCGCAGTTGTAGTTACAAGATTGTGTTGTGCAATGGCAAAGCTATCTGTGCCAGACCATGTTGAGCTTATTTGCTACGTAAATCAGTCTGGGTAAAGATTTACATGTGTCGTCACACTCTGAATTTTCATTGAGGCAGAGGTCAGCCCTGTGGTTATAAAAGCTTTCAATTATTGCTATCAATATTTATTATTATTATTATTATTATTATTATTATTATTATTTTACATAGATGGACATAAGAATTTTATAATACAATCCTAATGTCCAATATCCTGACATATATTGTTCTCTCCAGAGCAGAGCAAATCATAGTCCTGGTTCAAGGCACTGAAGTTTGGTGCTTTGGAGATAATTAACAAGAGTCCATGATGACACGGACACTTGTTAATTATCAATTTCATTTCAATGCACTTCAACAGAATACAATCCAGTGAGATACACTGAGAATTCAAAGTCCTGTACAGCATGAACAACACTCCGGTGCATAACATCCATTTTCTAGTGGCATTTTGTATACCATTATGAGTTCCTTTTGCACAATACATTGCCTTTAGATCACTCACTAACCCAGTTTTTGGTCAGTATTTGAAAGCCTAAACCAGGAGTGGAACCTAAAGAGAAAAATACAATGGAAAGATTTGTACCTCTTCCATGTTTTGGACCCGCTCCTGGTTTCAGCTTTCAAATACTTATGAAAAACACAGTACTAACTAATATACTGATCACGTGAAATTGGCTATAGGTGTAGTGTCACGGGGCGCCAAAGGCGCACTCGGTCTCCCATCAGCCGCAGACCTGCTGCTTAGCTTCGGGAGTGAGGATCTGTGTTTGGCCTCGTTCCCAGGGTGGCTTTGCTAGCATTCTTTGCTTAACCCTTTGTACTGTGTAGCTCTCTTGGTTCTGACCCGGTCCGTTCACATTCCGTTATTTGTCTTGTCTGTCTTCCCAGAACGTATCCTAAGTTAGGGACTGCCGTCTAGTTGTTCCCTGTCATTAGGACTTGCGAGGCAAGTAGGCAGGGCCAGGGGTGAGGGTGGAGGGCAGTGGTCACTATCCTCCCCCCTGTGTGTAGTGTACGTGACCGTCACAGATTAACAGGCCGTAACCTAACCACTGTATCATGAATCCTCTGGTCACCCTGACTGACCATGTCTCTAACCTGACGCAGATGGTGCAGGAGCTAGGAGAGAAACTCTGTTCTTTTGAGCTAGGACAAGCTACTTCCATCCCTCAGGCCTCCAGTCCAGATTTAGAGCCACAGATTAAGCTTCCTGAGCCCTTTTCTGGAGATAGGAAGAAGTTTCTTTCCTTTAAAGAAAATTGTAAACTTTTTTTCAGTTTGCGCCCCGTATCCTCTGGCCCCGAGAGTCAACGCGTGGGCATTGTCATTTCCCGGTTACAGCGTGATCCCCAGGACTTGGCATTTTCTTTACCTGCTAACGCCAGTTGTTTAACATCAGTGGAGGTTTTTTTTCAGGCCCTGGGTACCCTGTATGATGAACCAGACAGGATACTGGTAGCCGAGACTGCTCTAAAGGTTCTGGTTCAGGGCGATCTACCTGCGGACGAGTATTGCACCCAATTCAGAAGGTGGTGTGTTCCCTCAGGATGGAATGAACCAGCACTTAAGAGTCAGTTCAGGTCAGGTCTGTCTGAAAACTTAAAGGATCTTCTAGTGAGTTATCAGCTTCCAGAGACTCTAGAGGAGATGACCCTTGTAGTCCGACTTGACTGACGGGTTAGAGAGAGACGACAGGAACGACAGTTCTCTTCTCAGATGGTGGTCCAGCCTGAGGTCTATCCCAGAAACAACGCTGAGGTCTATACTGAAGAACCCATGCAGGTCCGCATGACTCAAGGGAATCTGTGCCGCAGACGTGGAGTGTGTTTTTACTGTGGAGATCCTGACCATTGGATCAACCAGTGTCCTAAGAAGGCCCTCTCCGTTAAGTCTCCCAAGGCAAGGCAACCTAAAGACTAGGTACACCCTGATATCACGAAATGTAATCTTTTGCTACCTATAACAATATCTCTGGGGGTTAATAAATGGCCGGGTAAGGCCTTTATTGACTCTGGTTCAGCGGCCAGCTTTATTGACGCTGAGTACGCCATTAGACTGGGTATTCCATTTTTTTCTCTTCCTACACCTATCCATGTCATGGCTATTGACGCCACTCCCCTGGTAGGTGGTATGGTGAGGTCATGTACCTCAGAGATTTCTTTAACCGTGGGGGTATGCCACTCTGAGAAATGTTCCCTCTTAGTCCTGGAGAACTTACCGGTCGAGGTAGTACTAGGGTTGCCTTGGCTCTGATTACAAAACCCCACTATTGATTGGTCCAGGGGGGAGTTGGTGAAATGGGGACCTAAGTGTGATTCGTGCTTGTCTGTGGTACAAGTTGGGGTCTCAGTAGAATCTGATATATTACCCACGATCATTAGGGAATATTCTGATGTGTTCTCATCACCTACCCCGGAGGTTCTTCCACCCCATAGACCTTATGATTGCGCCATAGAGTTAGTAGAAGGTGCCAGGTTTCCTAAGGGGCGTATTTATAATCTCTCTAAGCCCGAACACAAGGCCATGGAGGATTATATTAAGGAAAGCCTTGGTAAGGGTCACATTAGACCTTCTGTCTCTCCTATGGGAGCGGGGTTTTTCTTCGTTAAGAAGAAGGATGGTGGTCTTAGGCCTTGTATCAATTACCGTAAATTGAATAAGATCACTATCCAGAATAGATACTCTCTCCCATTAATTCCGGATTTATTTAACCAGGTTCTGGGGGCAACCTGGTTTTCTAAGATTGACCTGAAAGGGGCATATAATCTAATCCGAATCAAGGAGGGAGATGAATGGAAGACGGCGTTCAATACTCCGGCAGGACACTTTGAATATCAGGTTATGCCTTTTAGACTCAGCAATGCCCCAGCTGTGTTCCAAAACTTTATAAATTATATTCTTAGAGAGTTTTTAGGTAAATTTGTCATTGTCTATCTTGACGACATTTTGATATTTTCTCATGATTTCAAATCTCATGTGTCTTATGTTAGACAAGTATTAGAGGTGTTGAGGGAGAATCAGTTGTCTGCTAAACAAGAGAAATGTGTCTTTGGTGTACAGGAGATACTGTTTCTAGGGCATGTCCTGACCCCTCACACCTTCAAGATGGATCCTGGTAAGGTACTAGCTATTATGGAATGGGTAAGGCCTTCATCCTTAAAGGCCTTACAACGGTTCTTAGGTTTTGCCAATTACTACCGTAAATTTATTAAGAATTTTTCAGTAATTGCTAAACCGTTGACCGACCTTACTAAGAAAGGGGCGGATTTGGAGAACTGGTCTATTGAGGCCATTACTTTGTTTGAAACACTAAAAAAGGCATTCAGTAGCGCTCCCATTCTGATCCAGCCAGATCAGGAGAGACCTTTTATTGTGGAAGTAGATGCGTCTCAGGACGGCGCAGGAGCAGTCCTTTCACAAGGTCCTGCTAGTCTAACTAACCTGAGACCGTGTGCATTCTTTTCCAGAAAATTTTCTTCCACCAAGAGAAACTACGACATAGGGAATCGGGAGTTGCTGGCCATTAAGTGGGCATTTGAGGAGTGGAGGCATTTTCTGGAGGGGGCAAGGCATTGTGTAACTGTTGTCACTGACCATAAGAACCTTATGTTTCTCGAATCTGCTAAGAGGTTGAATCCCTGTCAGGCTAGATGGGCACTGTTTTTTATTCGTTTTGAATTCTCCATTACTTTCAGGCCTGGAAGTAAAAACGTGAAGGCTGATGCATTATCTCGGAGCTTCCATGCTTTTCAGCCTACAGAGGCACCGCCTGAATCTATCCTACCAGCAAATATCTTCGTAGCAGCCTTAACCCAAGATATCTCGGCTCTCATTAAGGCTGAACAACATCAACAGATAAGTTGTTTGTCCCCATACAATTTCGTCTCCAGTTGTTGGGTGAGTGTCATGATTCTGCCTTTTGTGGACATCCTGGTTTTGAGGGGACTAGAGAGCTGGTTTCTAGATCTTATTGGTGGCCCACTCTATTTAGGGATGTCAAGTCCTACTTGTCAGCCTGTGAGGTTTGTGCTAGGTCTAAGACACCTAGGACTCGCCCTGCTGGTAACCTACGACCCCTACCCATTCCCAGTAGACCCTGGTGCCATATCTTGATGGACTTTATTACTGACCTGCCGCCGGTGGAGGGTAAGACTGTGGTTTGGGTAGTGGTCGATAGGTTTAGCAAGATGGTTCATTTCATTCCTCTGTCTAAACTTCCAAATGCCAAGACCCTGGCGTCTATTTTTGTTAAAGAAATTGTACGGTTACATGGTATCCCGGAAAATATTGTATCTGACAGGGGTGTGCAGTTTGTGTCCAAATTTTGGAGGGCTTTCTGTCAAAGATGTCAGATTTTGTTGTCTTTTTCCTCTGCCTACCACCCTGAGAGTAATGGGCAGACTGAACGCCTTAATCAGTCTGTGGAACAATTCCTGAGGTCGTATGTTGCTGATGACCAGCAATTATAGGTTAAATAAGTTCCGTTGGCAGAATTTGCTTTGAATAACCGTGTTAATTCTTCTGCTGGGGTCTCCCCTTTCTTTTGTAACCATGGTTTTCATCCCCGTCGTCCCACATTCATAATGCATTCCATAAATCTCTACTTAAAAAATATTTTTAACCTGTTGTACCGTCGAAAGCCTCGCCTCCGCCGGTTCTTGTTAATGATGCTGTCGAGTATGTGGTGTCTAAGATAGTGGATGTCAGGAGAGTGCGTAATTCCTTACAGTACCTGATTCACTGGAAGGGGTATGGACCCGAAGAGAGATCTTGGGTTCCTGCTAGGGAGGTTCATGCTCCTAGACTGGTTAAAAAATTTCATTTAGAACACCCTGAAAGGCCAACCCCTGAAGTCTTGGGTCCGGTGGCCCCTCGTAAAAGGGGGGGTACTGTCACGGGGCGCCAAAGGCGCACTCCGTCTCCCATCAGCCGCAGACCTGCTGCTTAGCTTCGGGAGTGAGGATCTGTGTTGTCCTCGTTCCCAGGGCGGCTTTGCTAGCTGGGAGGCTCCCTGCTCCTAGGTCTGCCTTGAGCGCCGAGCTGATCACTCGGTGCTCGACTTGTCTGTCTGTCGGTCATGTGACGCTGGCCACGTCACATGACCCTCAGACCCCACTATAAATACAGGCAGCATGCTGGCCACAGGTTGCCTGTTAATTCTAGGTTCCTGGCTATTTGTTGGACTACTGATTACTCACCTGATCCTGTTCCCTGACGATCCTTTGCCTGCTTCTCCTGTACTGCTCATCTCTCCTGGTATTGTGACCTCGGCTCCCACCTGACTACTCTTTGCGGACTCCTCTGGTACTTCTCTACTCTCCTGGTATTTGACCCCGGCTTCTCGTGACCATTCTTTGCTTAACCCTTTGTACTGTGTAGCTCTCTTGGTTCTGACCCGGTCCGTTCACATTCCGTTATTTGTCTTGTCTGTCTTCCCAGCACGTATCCTAAGTTAGGGACTGCCGTCTAGTTGTTCCCTGTCATTAGGACTTGCAAGGCAAGTAGGTAGGGCCAGAGGTGAGGGTGGAGGGCAGTGGTCACTATCCTCCCCCCTGTGTGTAGTGTATGTGACCGTCACAGGTAGTCAGATTTCCCAAGTTACAATAAATGTATTATATTTCCCTAAGAACACAATCTATGAGCTGTTTGTGATGTATGAAAGCAAAGGAGTATTGTGGTTGTTAAAAGTTATCCCCTATCCTTAGCATAGGGGTTAACTATTAGATCAGTAAAGGTACCCCACTGATCACAAGGACAGGACAGGTGCCCCATACCCCTACAAGCTCCTTGAAATTAAAGGAGTGGCATGTTGGTACCACTGCATTCATCTCTGTGGGAGTTAATGAAATAGCTGAGTGCTGTACTTGGCTGTCTGCAGAGCTCCCATAGAGATGAATAGATTGGCAGCGTGCATGCTGGAACTGCCACTCAGTTAATTTCAGGGGGCTCTGATGGGTAAGGTGTACCCATTCCCATGATTTTTGGGGTCCCAGTGGTAATTACCCTTCTGATCTAATAGTAATCCCATATAGCCTTTTAATTACTAGATGAAGAGTAGAGGTTGGTTAGGTCACTTTGTAAAAATACAACGTAAAATATAAAAATAATGGCGCCAATAGGAATTCTAATATAATCCTTGGCTACTTTCCAATAATATTTTTGTGTGTAGTGTTGCATCTAAGCCCTACTCACTTAAATGAGGCCACACTGCAATACCATGAGCAGGCCATGCGCAGAAGAGGCTCTGTTCCTAGGATACTATATAACCTATTTATTAGTACCTTTTATATTATGTATAGAGGGTTAAAAGAACTACAAATATATAAAGAAACATCTATTTCTATGTTAAACTGAGAGCAAGGGTTTGCCTATGTACTGAAATATCTCAGTCTATGGGACTGAATAAGATAGGGTAGTAGAGAGTTTGGTTTCATCAGTCCCATAGACTTTACGTGGAGTGGTAATGACTATGCTTGAATGGCAGGGGAGACAAGGAATTAAAAGTGTGACAGTCACCTATGAAAATATAGTATAAAAAATATTACCAAAAGATTTATAGGTAGAACACTGAAACTGTCTACTAAAGTCAGGAAGGTTGGGTTTAGCATAAGTGCCTTGTACTAAAAAAAATAACTTGTTAAAGAAAGATATGGGCTCCTTATTGTAAAATAATGAAGGAAACGTAAAAGTTATTTAATTTCCATAGATCGCAAAGTTCACTTAGGTCTAAATAAAATGTAGAAAGTTCAGCGATAGATTTGAGTTGAATACTAACACAACTGCTCCCCCTATAGTTTCCACAATGAATAGCTGGAAAGAATTGCTGTATGCTGAGCCTTGCTTCATACGTGTAACACCTTCAAGGGTTAGCGGCAGTGTACCTACGGAAAATGGCTGTCAGACATTCTTTTTCTCTTGTGCAGCTCTTCTGAAGCATGACAAGTAGGCGCTATTGTAGCAGTTTTTGATTCTTTGTTTCCTTTGCTTTGAATAGACGCAATAACTTGTGTTAATATATGTTTCCTCTGGAAGCCCAAACAACTATATGAAAGTGTCTCCTTGTGTCAACACATCATTTGCTCTGTTCTCATGACCAGAAACCTAATAACGATACTGACACCTAGCACTGTTGTTGTAGGAGTGTACGCTGACAAAAATGTGAAGCATTGTACCTTGTTTAATATGCATGAAAGACCTTAAGAAAAGATGTAGATATAACTTCATCCAATATGTCTGGCATTGTTTCCTTTAGCACAAATCTATTGGCAGGCATGTGACAAGGTCACGTTGCCAATATATGAGGCTGTGCTCCATACAATGTACTAGAAAAATAGTAATGACATTTACAAAATGATGCCAACATGAAGACATATGGGGAATGTTGATTGATAACCATTTAATGAGGTATTACTATTTGTCTTAAAAGTAAAAAAATGCAAATTTAGAAAATTGAGAATTTTTCAAAATTTTTTGTAAATTTGGATTATTTTATAAATAAAGGTGAAATATATCGACTCAAATTTACCACTGTCATGAAGTACAATGTGTCACGAGAAAACAATCTCAGAATAGCTTGGATAAGTAAAAGTGTTCCAAAGTTATTACCACATAAATTGACACGTCGGTTTTGCAAAAATCGGCCTGGGATTTAAGGTGAAAAGTGGCCCAGTATTGAAAGGGTAAACCATTAGAGGACCTTGCGATTTTCGGTTTTTGTTTTTCACTCCCCATCTTCTTTGTGCCATAACTTTTTTATTTTTCCACTTATATAGCCTTATGGGGGCTTATTTCTTACAGGACAAGATACATAAGATGTAGTGGGGAGCTGGAAAAAAAAATCCAAATGGGGTGGAATTGGAAAAAAAAATTGCAATTTTATTTTATTTTTTTACAGTGTTCCCTATGCAGTAATACCACAATACCACACGTTTATAGTTTTTTTTTGCATTCTAATACTGAAAAAAAAAAATCTAAAACCTTTAAAAAAAAATTTGGGCTTTTTTCATTTTGGGGAAAGGGAGTGATTTGAACTTTTTTTTTAATATAAGTATATTTTTAAATACTTTTTTTTTACTTTTTAAAAACTTTTTTTTAAGTCACCGTGAGTGACTATAACTGGCAATCATTGGTTTGCCTATTGTGTTCTGTGATAGCTATATAGAACATAGATTATAGAACATTCCATTTACAATATACCAATGCAGTGCTCCCACCTGCTGGCCTGTATTGGTATATACTAGTAATAGCTACCAAAGCCTGCTTGAGGCTTCAGGCTATTATTGTACTCTAACAGATTCCTCAATCTCAACCAGGGAACGCTGTTATGGGCACGGGAGTATTGGCTCGTGCTTCCAGACCGATCAGATGCCGTGGTCACATTTGACCACAGCATCTGAGGGGGTAAATGTATGCAATCACCGCAGGTCTCTGTTTGAAACAGCAGGAACCCAGCGGCTATAGCCATCTTTAAAGTGTCAACTTCTGCTGTAGATGTACGGCAGAGGTCACCAAGGGTTTAAACGGGGAATGTGCTGCTTACAATAATAGATGCATAATTTAAATTGCAAGTAACTGTTCTTGTGGTTCTTCTGAAACTGAGCCAAACGGATCTGTCCTGGCACACAATGTAAGTCAATAGGGTCGGATCCGTTTTCTCTGACACAATCTGGCACAATAGAAAATTAATCCGTCTCCCATTGACTTTCAATAGAGTTCATGATGGATCCGTCTTGGCGATGTTACAGAACCACAATATAGGATGTTTATTGGTGCTTGTTACAGGCAATTATCTGCCCATTTAAAAGGACCCTGAAGACCTGAATGATCTGAGAGGGGTTTGTAGAGAAACATTACATGAAAACCCATGTAAAAGGCCTTGGGTGGCCAGACACAAAAGTCTAAAGTTAATATAAAAGAGCTTAAAAAATGATTGTATGTTGGGATGAGTTTTACCATCGAACAATGGTTTTAGTCAAGTAATGACTCACCAACATCATCCTGAAATATGATGGCTACAGTATGTTCAATATTCACTGCTCCATTAAAGAATGTACCCAGCCAGATTGTCCGTCCTTCGCCCGAGGTCAATGAACATGTACTTCTGGTTTGAACTAGTGTATTGACCAATATGGAACAAAATGTATGTGTCAATGTAACTTTCATTTACCAGATGTTCCAGCAGTTTTCAATCACCAACTTATTTCTATCTGTGTATGACTGCCTTTTGTTGGACAATCAATCTCTACCCAACAGATTTTCCCAAATGACTGAGCTGAGCTAAATGTTAATTGGCAGATACCTTACAGCCATTTAGGAAGTAAATTTGGCTTAGATAACCTCAATTGCATATTGTGTGTTCTGTCAGGTCATATACAGAGGTGTAGTTATTTGGAGTGCAGAAGCGGCTTTTTTAAATGGCACTAGTGCCCGACGAGGGCTATGAAAACCCTTTGACCACATAAAAAGCTTCAAGTTATGCTCTGGTTACATGGATGCTGTAAAGTCAACATAGTTTGTTACTGTAATTGATAGAAAAATCTATGTGATGTTAAATACTTTTCCGTTAAAAATGACAAAAGTATTATAGCAGTGATTACCTTAATTGGCTAACAAAAAAAAATCTGCTTGCAAGCTTTCAGAGCACAGAAGCTCCTTCATTAGGCAGTATACTGCCACATGTTGGTTTATGATATGCTGTTTTCAACTTTATTCCTGTGAGTACAATAAAAATGTGTAAGAAGCCTATTACCACTGTGTTGCTTCACTATTTTGGGTACAAAATGTAGATTGTAAGCCCTCATGGGCAGGGCCTTCTGTACCAGTTTGTAACTCGTCTTGTTTATGATTAGTGCAATTGTCTGTATTATGTATGTGCACCCCTTATCATATGTACAGCGCTATGGAATGAATGGTGCTTTAATAATAAATAATAATAATCTCCATTTTTACTAATACAGGGATCATGGAGCGGCTATACCAGAAGGAAGGAGAAGCAGATGAGATCAACCATGTCTGGACTTCGAGTGGAGAGCCTTGTTCACATTGAGAGTACACCAATGTAGGTCACTTCAATCTGCAAGTGATGAAGAAACCTCTGTTAAGTGGATGGACTAGAGCAGAGTCCAATGCCTGGGATTTTCCTTTATTAACTTGGGCTTTAAAGATCATTCTTCTTTTTAAAGACCCAGATTATCTATGTATTGCAAAGAAGTCCAATAATTTCAATGGGTGGCATCATGACGGCTCACAAGGCAGTGCTCCAATGTTATAAAAGCTGATCACTGAGAAGAAGTATCAGCAGCTGCATTCTCATGTTTTCTGCTAGGACTGTACAAGTCTTTTTTACCAGATCATTATTCATTTTGTTCTTCCTCCTGAAACTTCTGACTTTCTGTTGTCTTTTTCTGAAAAAAGGTTTATGATTGTTGTGATTTTACAATTGAATGTATGCCCAAAATCAATTTACTGTATATAACAGATAAAAATACACATATTTTGTGTTGTGTTATTCGAAACAAATTGAAATAAGACTTTTGAAATACATTATTTATGTGGTTAAGGAAGGTCATAAGAACAATAGTTTTATGTACTTTGCGTACCTTCTATGAAACCACCACATAAAGTATACAAAAGCAATATCTTCTGTAGAGCTAAAACGATAAAAAAAGATCATAGAAAAATATGAGGCACAAATAGGGGCTAAACTGTAGAGGTAATAAAATATGTCAAAAATGTCAACAACAAGAAGGGCAATTGAAACACAATTAAATCCATGTCCATGTTCTTGTTCTTTTGTGCTTGGATTGTTGCCTAGTACCACTAATTTGTTCAATAAGACTATAATATTCAATACTTAGAAAATGTTTTCATAGTTTGATAATGTAGAAAATGAAATGATGCATGGTATGTGCTGAATTGATTTAATATTTGTAGATATACAGGGAGTGCAGAATTATTAGGCAAGTTGTATTTTTGAGGATTAATTTTATTATTGAACAACAACCATGTTCTCAATGAACCCAAAAAACTCATTAATATCAAAGCTGAATATTTTTGGAAGTAGTTTTTAGTTTGTTTTTAGTTTTAGCTATTTTAGGGGGATATCTGTGTGTGCAGGTGACTATTACTGTGCATAATTATTAAGCAACTTAACAAAAAACAAATATACACCCATTTCAATTATTTATTTTTACCAGTGAAACCAATATAACATCTCAACATTCACAAATATACATTTCTGACATTCAAAAACAAAACAAAAACAAATCAGTGACCAATATAGCCACCTTTCTTTGCAAGGACACTCAAAAGCCTGCCATCCATGGATTCTGTCAGTGTTTTGATCTGTTCACCATCAACATTGCGTGCAGCAGCAACCACAGCCTCCCAGACACTGTTCAGAGAGGTGTACTGTTTTCCCTCCTTGTAAATCTCACATTTGATGATGGACCACAGGTTCTCAATGGGGTTCAGATCAGGTGAACAAGGAGGCCATGTCATTAGATTTTCTTCTTTTATACCCTTTCTTGCCAGCCACGCTGTGGAGTACTTGGACGCGTGTGATGGAGCATTGTCCTGCATGAAAATCATGTTTTTCTTGAAGGATGCAGACTTCTTCCTGTACCACTGCTTGAAGAAGGTGTCTTCCAGAAACTGGCAGTAGGACTGGGAGTTGAGCTTGACTCCATCCTCAACCCGAAAAGGCCCCACAAGCTCATCTTTGATGATACCAGCCCAAACCAGTACTCCACCTCCACCTTGCTGGCGTCTGAGTTGGACTGGAGCTCTCTGCCCTTTACCAATCCAGCCATGGGCTGATCCATCTGGCCCATCAAGACTCACTCTCATTTCATCAGTCCATAAAACCTTAGAAAAATCAGTCTTGAGATATTTCTTGGCCCAGTCTTGACGTTTCAGCTTGTGTGTCTTGTTCAGTTGTGGTCGTCTTTCAGCCTTTCTTACCTTGGCCATGTCTGTGAGTATTGCACACCTTGTGCTTTTGGGCACTCCAGTGATGTTGCAGCTCTGAAATATGGCCAAACTGGTGGCAAGTGGCATCTTGGCAGCTGCACGCTTGACTTTTCTCAGTTCATGGGCAGTTATTTTGCGCCTTGGTTTTTCCACACGCTTCTTGCGACCCTGTTGACTATTTTGAATGAAACGCTTGATTGTTCGATGATCACGCTTCAGAAGCTTTGCGATTTTAAGAGTGCTGCATCCCTCTGCAAGATATCTCACTATTTTTGACTTTTCTGAGCCTGTCAAGTCCTTCTTTTGACCCATTTTGCCAAAGGAAAGGAAGTTGCCTAATAATTATGCACACCTAATATAGGGTGTTGATGTCATTAGACCACACCCCTTCTCATTACAGAGATGCACATCACCTAATATGCTTAATTGGTAGTAGGCTTTCGAGCCTATACAGCTTGGAGTAAGACAACATGCATAAAGAGGATGAGGTGGTCAAAATACTCATTTGCCTAATAATTCTGCACTCCCTGTATTAAGCAGACCAATGGAAGCCCAATGGAACCAAAAGTGTGAACAGAGGTTTGTTAATCATTTAAAGCCCCAAATGCACCATCATCCAAAAGAATGTTAATATTTTCCATTAAAGGGTTTGTGCCATGAAAAATATTCTACAGTTTTCAAACCAGCACCTGAATTGCATGTAAAAATGCATTAAAGCTATTGAGTTATTCAGGGAAATCTATATGTATAGCGCCACCTGCTGTTTACTCTTTTTCTGATTTCTCTGTTCTACCCACTGACATGGAAACATATGCTCAGTTCTATCCTTAACTAGTACTACTAGCTGCAGCAGACAGGACACTCCTCTGAGCTTTCAGCTTGAAATAAATCTAGCAGAACAATTGGAATAATGAATGAGGAGATCTCTGGATCCATGTGAGGTACAGGGCTGGTTCTAGCTTTGATAACCTGAGGCTGCCATGTAATAACCTATATATGATTTTCATTTTTTGACATTATTCTTGGGATAACCCTGTTAATTTCTATAAATAAGACCACATGAATAGCAAAGATGATGCCAAGAGAAAATGACAGCCGGATTGGAGAACCATGTTACCGGCTGAATCCTGATACGGAAGGCAGCAATACAGATGAATGCAGCAGCAGGTCAGGGAAGATGCGTCTTCCTTCCCTGTTCGTCTGATAGGCAGCAGGCACTAGGCCTGCAGCATATCAGAGGCCAGCGCAGGTGGTGAGATGACGACATTGCGTACGCCTGAGCTGGGCAGCGTACTACTGACACCCTAGGGGGGGCATCTACTGGGGGTACTAAGAAGGGGCATTTATACTGGAACATTATGGGGGACACTATGGTGGCATCTTATACTGGCACATTATGGGGGCACTATGGTGCTGGGGGGAAGAATACTATGGATGCATCTACTTGGGGCACTATATAGGGGTATGTTTTACTGGCTCATTATGGGGGACACTTTGGGGAATGGGAGAGTAGCACTATGGGGGCATAACATAAGAGTATTTTATACTTGCACACATTATGGGAGCACTATGGGGACATTAGCTCAATTTGGGACACTAAGACGTGGAATTATTTTGTACTGACACACAGAAAGGGAGCATTTTTGTACAAGTGCACATAATTAGGGGGCAATTTTGGTACTGGCGCAGATTATAAGGGACATTCTTTGTACTGGTGCTCATTTTAAGTGTGCCAATGTGCCCCCCTCTCCCCTGTAATAGTGCTTCCCAAAGTCCCAACAATAGTAATAATTCACTGCCAGAGTGCACTTAGTAGTAATAATGCCCCTACAGTGCCCCAAAAATAATGTCCCCACTGTGCCCCAAAATTAATAATGCTCTTATAGTGCCCATAATAGTAATCATGTTCCTCGTAGTCCACCAGTAGTAATTGGGGGACATTATGTTTACACTATTAGTGTCAGGGGTACTATTTGCTGGGTGCAGTTGTTTTAGGACAGTGTGTGCCAATAATTATTGAAGTGCACTATCTGTGTGTTATTAGTATTATCAGGGGGTTTATCTGTTTCTGCTGGATAGTATTGGGTGCACAGCGGGCACAGTATTGGGGACACTATCTGTGTGGTACTAGTATTTTCAGGTGTACAGTTTCTGTTGTATAGTATTGGGGAGCATAGCAGGCACAGTATTGGGGGCATTATGTGTGTGGTACTAGGATTTTCCTGGGGACTGTTTCTGCAGTATAGTATTGGGAGCACAGTGGGCACAGTATTGGTAACACTATCTGTGTGGTACTAGTATTTTCAGGTGTACAGTTTCTGCAGTATAGTATTGGGAAGCATAGCAGGCACAGTATTGGGGGTATTATCTGTGTGGTACTAGGATTTTCCTGGGGACTTTTTCTGCAGTATAGTATTGGGATCACAGCGGGGACAGTATTGGGGACACTATCTGTGTGGTACTAGTATTTTCAGGTGTACAGTTTCTGTAGTATAGTATTGGGAGCACAGCGGGCACAGTATTGGGGGTGGCAGAATGAGGTGTTGAGGAGGATGATGGAAAGGTAGGATCTACAATGTCTTTTTGTATAACTGCAGAGACAAGAGATGGGTAAAAAATCATTATGGCGGTCTGGTCTGAAAGGAGAAGATGAGGAAAGAGAAGTGTAGCCTATGTGTAATTTATATACTGTATGGTGTATCATATATAGGTGAATATTGTATATGTGATGTATTTATGTGAGTGTAGTGTATACATGATATATGCAGTGTAGTGTCTATATAGTCTATGCATACATACCACCGAACTGCCCCAGATCTGGGATAATTACTGTGTGGGGGGCACAGTGGAGACTAGGCAGGATTGGGACATGTACAGATAGACATTGGGTGGAGTTATAGGTGTGGCCTAGCTTTTTAAAAAACTTGTTGTGGAGCGTTTTGCGGCCACTGATAGATTAGCTCCTTGGTATTTTCAAAAGTGTTTACAGTACGTGTATTTACAGTACGTACGTGTACCATGTATATGGTGTATTTATGTGTATGTGTGTTGCATATACATGTTGTATGTAAATGTATGTGTTGTGACAACATGCGTGCTCACCGTTGAGTAGGGAACATGTTGTTAAAAATTTTCATCTCACCCCTGCCTAGGAGTGAATGAAGAATAAAGAAAGTAGCTATGTTTTTCTTATACTGTACAATTTCCTTTAAAGTAGAGCTGGCCACAGGCATCAAATAGCATAGGCTGAATGATTGGCAGCTGTTTTTCCTGACCCTCCTGTCTACATGATATGAGCAGCTGTCAGAAATGTCAGGTATCACTTATCTAGGAGAAATAAAGGATCAGACAAGGTAAAATTCAGAGAGGCATGAGAAGACCAAATGACTTGCTCAACCAGAAATTGATGGCGGGTCCCACCAAAATGGTAGGCTCTGCACAATTTTCAAGGTCTGTTAGCTTTATGTTCAATTATTCTTTTCTCTGATTTTGTACATATCCCAGTAACATTTCAGACAAAGCTTTCAAAGGAAAGAGAGATAAGATTAGTATGCAACAATCAATTTCTCCCACTACCTTTCTACCTATTTTGCCTCTACTCACAAATAATTTAGTTGAAGTGATGACATTCATCAGTCGTCTGGAGGTAAGAGTTTTGGAAATCAGATATGTATAATGTAGCCAGAGGGCACTGGCTGACCATGGTAGAAAGTGTTAGTCAGAATCATGCCGTCGTGCCTGTCAAAGCTCTTGTGGACGTGACACTAAAGGAATTAAAGCAGATCTCTGTCTACATCTTCCGTTGGGTTCAAAGCAATGTTTTATCAGAGATGATGATGAATCTGTTATAACGGAAGGTATAGAATGGATTTTATTTATTTAAGGTTAGGTTGCCTTCATAATGGAAAAAAAGAGCAATAAAACACACTTATAAAGTACTATGAACTAGAATGACAGAATACAATCATGTTAAAAACAAATTAATGAACGACAAGAGTTACAGTAATCCTTTGGCATAAGCCCATGCCAAACATATGTTTCAGGATCAACTCATCCCAAGATGTTCACTCCACTTGCGAGTAAAAAAAAGTACCTTTGTTGATAATTGTGTCCTTATGGCCTAGTGTGAGGTTGTAGCCTATACAAGAGGGCAAAAGGGGGTTTGCAGTCCCTGGGGGAAAAAATCTCAGAAGGACCCAGAGGAAGGGAACAAGGAAGAACAAACAGGAAGCTAGTTCAATTTATGTAATTGCCTAGCAGGCTGTGGAGCACTAGAGAACAGAGGCAAAGTAGTGAAGTGCGCCGAGGTGACCAAGGCAGTAAATTGGCAGCTCCCCTCAGAATAGTGGAATCCATTAACCATTCACTACTCCTCTGAGCCAGGAGGAGAGACAGCAACGTGGATGGTGCAGTACAATGGTGGGTCAACACAGGCAACTGAAAACAGCAACTGGAAAGAGCAGAGTCATTTTAATTACCCATGTGCATCTGTCCATGGGGCACACCACTAAAGGGCATCTGTCAGCAGATTTGTACCTATGAATCTGGCTGACCTGTTACATGTGCGCTTGGCAGCTGAAGACATCTGTGTTGGTCCCATGTTCACATGTGCCTGCATTGCTAAAAAAATTTAGTTTTGATATATGCAAAGGAGCCTTTAGGAGCAATGGGGGTGTTGCCGTTGCACCTAGAGGCTCAGCTCTCTCTGCAACTGCTGCACTCTCTGAACTTTGATTGACAGGGCCAGGCAGTGTAAACGTCCTCACACCTGACCCAGACCTCCCAAAGTCAATCAAAGTGCAGAGGGCGCAGCAGTTGCAGAGAGAGCCGAGCCTCTAGGAATAACAGCAATGTTCCTGTTGCTCTTAGAGGCTCATTTACATGTATTAAAACATAATTTTTTTTTCAGAAAAGCAGACACATATTAACATGGGACCAAGACAGATGTCTTCAGCTGCCAAACACACATGTGACAGGTCAGCCAGTTTCATAGATACAAATCTGCTGACAGATGCCCTTTAAAGACTGTGTGGGGCTCCTGAGCAGCACAAGTTACATGGAGTATCCGCACATGGTGTATCCGCCCCTGCACATATTGCATCACATTACGTTGTCACAAACTAGTCTCTAAAGGCCAGAGGGTAGATCTCTTCTCCACCAAACCCTCAAGATTTCACTTCTGACTTCCAGCAATGCCGGACAGAACATTTGTTTTATTAATGTTCTAGTGGAAAAAAAAAACAACACATGTTATCCTCTTGTATTCTATGATTTCAGAGGTCATTGAAGTTATCAATAGTTTACATGTCACAGGAGTGGGTATTTTAGCTATTGGCTGCATGCATCTCTAGGAAGACCTAGAGATGTAACAAGCACTTTTAATACAAATCTATTTGAGATCCACAACAAGCATTGTAACTTTGTATGGGTGGGTTCGCACTAGCGCTATGGCATTCTGTTACAGGTTCCATTTATAACGGAATGCCCAGACGGAATGCAAAACGGAAGCCTTTAAGAGGCATTCCGTTTTTCTTCGTCCTAATACAAGTCTATGGGCAAGCATAACGGATCCGTCTGGTTTCAGTTATGCAGGACGGAAAAAAAAATCCTGTTGACAGGACTTTGTTTCCGTCCTGCATAATGGAAACCAGACAGATCTGTTATGCTTTCCCATAGACTTGTATTAAGCGGAGCAAAGTGGAATGCCTCTTAAAAGCTTCCATTTTGCATTCCGTCCAGGAATTCCGTTATATTCCGTTATAAACGGAACCTATAACGGTGTGCCATAACACTAGTGCAAACCCACCCTAAGTAGATTGCATGACTTATTTTGTACAAATTATTACCCTGCATTACAGTCCAGAGCTGTTTTGATGTGTCTGAAGGATTCTGGCCTATAACCACCAAATTCCTTTAAAACTATGAAAAATATTTTGTGTATCACTGGCACCAAGTGAATTAAAAGCTGCAGTAAAATATCATATAAAGTCTATATATATATACAGTACATACCAAAAGTTTGGACACACCTTCTCATTCAAAGTGTTTTCTTTATTTTCATGACTATGAAGGCATCAAAAGTAAACTATGAATTAACACATGTGGAATTATATACATAACAAACAAGTGTGAAACAACTGAAAATATGTCATATTCTAGGTTCTTCAAAGTAGCCACCTTTTGCTTTGATTACTGCTTTGCACACTCTTGGCATTCTCTTGATGAGCTTCAAGAGGTAGTCCCCTGAATTGGTCTTCCAACAGTCTTGAAGAAGTTCCCAGAGATGCTTAGCACTTGTTGGCCCTTTTGCCTTCACTCTGCGGTCCAGCTCACCCCAAACCATCTCGATTGGGTTCAGGTCCGGTGACTGTGGAGGCCAGGTCATCTGGCGCAGCACCCTATCACTCTCCTTCATGGTCAAATAGCCCTTACTTTCAAAGTTTTCCCAATTTTTCTACTGACTGACTGACCTTCATTTCTTAAAGTAATGATGGCCACTCGTTTTTCTCTACTTAGCTGCTTTTTTCTTGCCATAATACAAATTCTAACAGTCTATTCAGTAGGACTATCAGCTGTGTATCCGCCTGACTTCTCCTCAACGCAACTGATGGTCCCAACCCCATTTATAAGGCAAGAAATCCCACTTATTAAACCTGACAGGGCACACCTGTGAAGTGAAGACCATTTCAGGGGACTACCTCTTGAAGCTCATCAAGAGAATGCCAAGAGTGTGCAAAGCAGTAATCAAAGCAAAGGGTGGCTACTTTGAAGAACCTAGAATATGAAATATTTTCAGTTGTTTCACACTTGTTTGTTATGTATATAATTCCACATGTGTTAATTCATAGTTTTGATGCCTTCAGTGTGAATCTACAATTTTCATAGTCATGAAAATAAAGAAAACTCTTTGAATGAGAAGGTGTGTCCAAACTTTTGGTCTGTACTGTATATATATATATATATATATATATATACCTGTATATTTGGCTGATGTGAATGGTGACATTGGCTCAACGGTGCTATAGAATGTGTTGGCATTATGCAAGCAACAATAAATAAATAACTGCATTGTTTTCTTGTTTGAACAGTTAATCCGCTATATAGAGACAGTCCGCTACATATTAAAAGTATGAAAAATACAACATAAAGTGGACCTCAAACCAAATTAACCCACAAAATATATACATTTTAAATAACTGCATTATTGAAAAAATGGTAACATAATTAAAAAAGATTCACACATAGCAAAATAAAAGTTACAGGAATTGAGTACAGTTGTGCTGTCCAATGTTTAATAAAGTGATTATTTTTAAAACATAGGGGTAAATTTATCAAGACCGGCGTTTTCATCCCCTACGCAGCCGCCTGATGCGCCAAATTTATATGGAGGCACAGGTTTCTTATATATTTGGTGCATCCGGACCCTGTCTGTCTGACAAGCTATAATCTACGGCAGGCTCCTAAGTGCCGTAGATTTCTCTCTTAATTCACACCAGAAAACTGGCATAAAGTCAGACATATGTGATGGGCCTGCTCGTCACGCTCCTGCCAACCCTCACCACCCCCCAAGGGGAAAAGATACAAATTTAGTCACATATATGGCATTTGCCAAAATGTGCCACTTTTTGCACCACAATAGCGACGTAAATATCATAATTAAATGTCCCCCAAAATCTGTGGAAAGTCTACATTATGTCATAAATAACAATTCTGTAATGTGAATATAGTAATCAGCCCCATGTAATAAGCTTACATGCAGTGGTGCAGCATTGTAGAAAATATCACAATTGCTATAGGTTCTGAGGAGAAAGGGATATTGGCATCTGCTTGTAACACTGTTATAGTGTTTTCTGGAACCACCACTAGTTGAAGCTTGGTACATACAGATTTACAAAGCAATAATCAACTGTTCAATAAAATCATTTTACAAATCCTGTTTTTATTAACCCCTTAGAGGCCACACACATTTTTTTTTAAATCGCATTCCAAGAGCTATAACTTTTATGAAGTTTTTTTTTTTTTTTATGAAGTCTTACTTTTTGCAGGAAAAGATATAGTTTTTAATGCACCATTTTGGGTACATGTAATAATTGATTAAAGCCTGCTGTTTAGGCCTTTGTTTACATCAGTAAAAAGGCATATTAGTGATCACTAAGGTGTTGAAAAAAAATATAGAAATATCATTTATCACGTTATAAGAGAGGTGCGTTACCATAGCTATAGTAATTTCCTCTCTTATGATTTATTTATTCTTTGATGTATAGATTTAATGACATGCAATGCCTTTACAAGCCAGTACTAATTCCTAATTTACGAATGACGTTAGTGCTGACAGAAACGCCCAACGCTTAGTTGAATCAAGGCACAATATTTATCACAAGGTGGCATCCAAGAATGTTGTGGTTAGGGATTACACACTTAAGTAACTGGATACCGGAAGCCACACATAGATAAAGGTATTGAAAACTTCAAACCTGAGAAAGAGCTGTGCCAACGATTCTGAGAGCCAAAGAATCCTGACCGCAGCAGCTTTACAAAAAGGAGTTGAGAGTAAAATTCTGTATTTTAGGGCAAGGCAAGGTCGCTATTAACTCACTGTACTGTTATCTATTAATTATTGGAAATTACAGTAGTTATCTGTCAATTTACAATGCATTAGTTATTATATATTAAAATCTTTATTTTTTAATATGCTCCGTCTTCAAGGTGATTGACATTTATGCATAATTTTCAAAAAATTTTAAAGAGATTTTCTGAGACTTTTCTACTGATGACCTATCCTCTGGATAGGGGTCCAATACTGGGACCCCCACTATTTAGCTGTTGGAGAAGGCACCAACACTCTCAGTAACTCTGCAGCCTTCTCTCAGCTCACCAAACTGGGATATTTTTGGAACTCTCATAGCTATGAATGGAGAGAACCTGAGCATGTGCAGAGTTGGGACCTGCATCTATCTGACTTTGATGGCATATTCTAGTGATATGCAAAGAACGTCTGAGATGGGCCAACCTCTTTAATCAAGTTTAGTACAGATCTCTCATTGCATACTTGTGAATAAACAAGGTAGGTAGGGGAACTATTGATTGTACTCTACTGCATACATGAACTATTTTTTTATTGTTGTTTTTTTTTTTTACTATTTTTATATATCCTTGACATTCTATGCATTCTTAATAGTTTCCCTAACCTTATTCACTGGTTCTTAATGTACTACCGACAGAAAGAAAAATACACTGAGATTCTTTATTTTCTTCTACAAGTGTAAAAAAAAGAATGGTTAGTGCAGTATTGGAACACAGACTCAGGATATGTACAGTTTGACAGTACAGATAAACCACTTGTTCTTCTAAACTTGTTCTTCTGTGGGGACAGGTTTCACTTGTATTTTCAAATTAGATATAGAATGATCACAAATTGTACTTGTAATAAATACGACCTCTTATTTCTTAGGAAGACTCAATAGGCTAATGATGCAAATAATAAATTACTTGTTGTTATACAGTACAGACCAAAAGTTTGGACACACCTTCTCATTCAAAGAGTTTTCTTTATTTTCATGACTATGAAAATTGTAGATTCACACTGAAGGCATCAAAACTATGAATTAACACATGTGGAATTATATACATAACAAACAAGTGTGAAACAACTGAAAATATTTCATATTCTAGGTTCTTCAAAGTAGCCACCTTTTGCTTTGATTACTGCTTTGCACAC